>NC_072029.1:80000-383463 GCF_027791375.1 Indicator indicator
TGACAGAGCTCTCCTCCTGTTTTTGTTCACACAAGCCAGGCCCTGAATATAGGAAGAAAGTCAATGTGACGAAGTTTCACCTTCCATTTCCCCTGTCCCCTTCCCTCATCCCACAGTGGCTGTGAATTGTCTTCTAGGATGGCATAGAGACAAATCTGCTCCCAGTGTTCTTTGCTGGTAAGATAGTCACACTCCATGAACTGCCTACTGTACATGGAAGGATCAGCTCAGAGCAACAGAAATGTTGCGTGCTTTATGAGAAAGTTGCTGGTAGGTAGGCTGTGAATTTGCAGGTAAAAAAATGAGCAGGAACTGTAATTTCCTTGAACGCCTTGGAAAGGGTCTCCTGTGTAGAGTTGGTTTTGCATTTCTATGCTCTTACGTGTCATCCTATTTTCTTATACTAGGGAAGTCATCTCAGATCAAAAACTTGGCCTCATTGTAGATTCATAGATTGGTTACGCTTGGAAGGGACCTTAAAGATCATCTACCTTACTCTTCTCTCCTCTACTCTGTTATCATTCAGCTCTCTTTAAATTTCAAGATTTTAGGCAATCTTAAAAATTATTTTCTCTATTTGTTTTCACACTGTCCCAGGTCTCTTCAGACTAGAATAGGAATAGCCAAAATACTATGAGAAAGCCTTTCCTCAGGCTATTTACAGCTTATCCAGAAGCAGAAAGAATGAAAAAAAATCATAAAACCCCCTAGTTCTCACAAGACTGTCTAACCCAATTTAGCAGATAAAAGGGATTCAAATAGCTTTGAAAACTATTCAATGGTTCTCAGTCCTGAACAATTTGAACAGTTTATGGTTTTGTGAATACAATCTGCATTTAATATCACTGATAGAGGATCACTGTTTCTTGCTTGGATTGCCTGCATGGAAGTAAATATTACCCTTCTTTTTGAACACAAGTGAATTTAGAAGTCAGTATTCCCTATCTTAAGTGTATCACACCGTCTTGTAGAGTCATCAGAGATAACACATTGGACTTGGGCTCCTGATTTAGGCACCTGCTACATGCCTCATGCTCAGAGTGTTGAATATTCTTTTCAGTCTCAAAGTAACACAAGTCTTGCCCTAAAACCAGAGACGTCACTGTGGAAAGTATCAATAGTCTTGTTCCACTCAACAACTGAAACTTGCTTTTCAGGCCATAATCAACACTACCTGTGAAAAAAAGGACAGTTTTCAAACTTCTACATAGTGGCTTTTCAGACAGATGGCTGAGAGGCTGTCCAGAAGGTAAGAAGAGTGCTCATCTTTAAATTTCATGCCTTGCTTGGAAGCTAACAGGGAACTGGTACTGGAGAGGATCCAGTATGAATAAGTGCTTTAGCTCCTTTGTTTACCCTAACATGAAATTTCTGATCAGATGTAACAAGAACAGATCCAACAGGGTTGTAAGATACCTAGAGTCCTCAAGGTGAAATGCTTGTCACAGCAGCAGAACTCCCATTGACTTTAGCTGGGTCCAGTCAGAGACTTTAGATGAGGTTTCTCTCAGATAATTTTTGTCAGGAAAGAACTTTTGCCCCTGATATGTCTCTAAAGACCAAACAAAACTTATATTATAGAAATTTGGAGCAGTGACATGATTCTAAGAAGACTCCAACTACCTCCTACCAACCAGACAATTAATCAACCTCAAATCCCTGAATCTTATACAAATACAAGCTTTTTAAGTTTTGAGCAGGAGAATTGCAGCCTACTCAGCAGTGTTGCTATGTACGGAAGACTTTAACAAAGGCTGATTTATCATGTTAAGAAGTAGCCTGCATTGTAGTCATACCCATCAGATCCAATCATATCTCTACAACTGATTAGGAGGAAGAATTGAATTGACTGTTAATGGTATGGGAACAGTCTGTAGCTCTGCAGCAAAATGACAGAATGGGAAACAGCAGTGAAGCTGATAAATTTGGGGGATTTCAGGATAAATTACAAGATGCTTGGTGGAGTGCAGTGCATTATTTCCTACAACCAAAACTCAGGCTGAAACAAAATCTCCTTTCAGGTTACAACTTAGGACTTTTGTATTTGCAGCTGACACCGTAGATACCAGCTACCTCAGAAAAACAAACACAACGATTGTTACCAATTATTTCAGCAGCAGATTGGGGGACCTTTCCACATATTGCTTGTGTGAATAATGCTGCTTTTTTGTTTATGGCATAGTAAAATGATTTTCTGAGCTAAGTTAATGCAATGTCCTCAAACTGTCCATTTGAACAGTATGAATATGTTGAGCAAAAATTAATTAAACTGTGAAAATCAAGGGAGCTTGCAAATGAAAGGAGTACATAAGCTGAGCAAGGTTAAGTTTGGATTTGCAAAGATTTTTCCATTGCAGATACATCTAAAAGGAACTGAGCTGGAGACTGGAAGGGAGAGATGTGCAGATTCAATGGAAGTTCATTGAGTTAATGGTAAATTCCCACTGTGCCTTTTTTTTTTTTTTTTTTTTTTTTAACTGAGTCATTAGAATGGCCACGGAGAAAGAGACAGTTTAGTGAGGATACAGGCAGGAGTTTCCAAAGGGTGGGTAGATTTGGGTGCAGTGGTGGAGAAAGGCAGAATGGCAAGAAGCCATTCCCCATTTGGAGGTGGGGAGGGAATTTAAGGCCAGTATGGGTGATGTCAATTAGTTCTGAAAAGATGGTGATAAGGAGGTCATGGAAAGCTTACACTGCGTGCACAGATGAGGAGACCAAGATATATTATATGCCTCACTCAAGAGCAGACTTAATTACATTTGCTCAGGAAAAATCCTTGTCTGAGTGATACAAATATCTGCCCCACTCTGTTTCTAGTACTTTCAGTAAAAAATAGCTGGGGCAGGAGAGAATTATGTAAGGAAAGGTTTGCTTGTGAAAATGGTGTCTCCTACCTATACATAATTTGCATACAAACCCACATACTCACAGGTACATAACAACATCTCACAGACATTTTCCTTAAAGAGGCTCAGTAGAGCAACTAATGCAAATACTTTCTCACAGTGTTCAGAACAAAGAAATCAGTTCAAAGTCCATTGGAGTCTGTGGAAAGATGCCCATTGACTTCACTAAGATTTGAATCAGGTCCCAGGTCTTTCCCCATTTAGAAATTGTGTATGCTGGGCTAACTGAGCTTGAAACTAAGTGCACAGAAAACCTGCATATTCCCAACGCTGTACCTTGCAAATGAGCCTTTTGTCTGCTCACAGATCATTGAGTTCTTCAAAGTCAGTCAAACAAATAATGCTTCTAGTCATTGGATTCCTTACAAGGTTTGGCAGCTCTCTAAGATGTTATCTGCAAGATGTAACCATCCCTGTGGTCATGCCAAAAGATACAGAATTGGTCTTTTCCAACAAGGAAAAGCAGTCTTTTTTCCTTTTCTTTATTTTAATTGATGAAAAGAGAAATCTATTTAGAAAAAAAACCTTTTTTTTCAGATTGTCTCCTGCAAATGGATAGTCTTCATTCCTCCAATAGGCCTGAATAAAAAGAAGCTTCCATGTTTTAATCTTGCATTAGCACCTAAATTTCTTCCTAAAGGAGAGTTTGTCAAAACACTCTTGCAAAATGTTTAAATGAACAACCACTGGAAGCTTTTCAACGGTGAGTGATGTTGACTGTGCTGTTTCTGATCCACTTGCTGAAAATTAACTACCTTCATATATTTTGTTTTCTAGATTTCATTTCATACTGCGATAGATTTTTGTTGGGCTTTAACTGAAATATTAAAATTACTACTTCAAGCTTAGAGTAGGAATGAATAATAGGCTAGATTCTGTCTCTCAGGTGGTCTGCATTATTTTGAGGCTTTTTAGCATCAGTGAGAGTTTTTCCATTGATGTCAATGTGAATTTGATTTAAAGCTCAGGAGAAGGGCTGATGAGGGATAAAGGTAGCTTTAAGGTGGATGTCAGCACTCTTATTTCTGCACCACAGGAAGCCATTCCAAGTCTATTATTTTGTGCAATGATACATTACTAAAGTGACAAGACTATGTGGGTTGCATAAGATTTATGGTATGCTTAATTATTCATGTATATGTTTGGGGGTCACTCTTATTGTGACAGATGTACATGTCAAGGCACCAGCAGAACTGTCTTTTTGCTAAATAAGGTTAATTTCTTTGGGGGAAAAAACAGATGTAGATAGTTGTCTACTGTTTTCAGTTTAAATTTTACTCATACTCATAAGAGAGCTTGTTTAATTTTCTTATCTTCACTGTATTTTTATGACAGCTTAATTATCTCAGAAAAATTAATACTTCATGCGTTTCTCTGTATTAAACACAAGAAAAAGTATGCACTAATTATAAGGACAAATTACATCAACAGAATTTATGTGACTGCACATATTATAAACGAAATTGGAATATTATACAACAGCTGGGAGAGAGTTGAAATAACTTCTTGAATGTCATGTTAAGGAACATGCTGACTAACACAGGGATCCACAGGCAAATAGCGTTCTTGTCTAGTGACTTTTGCATAGCCTGGAAAATGTAAATGAACTGATTTCCCTGCTCAGTCTGTTCAAATGTAGTGATTCGTACTTAAATACAACAGTTGCACTCTGATTAGAAATTGTCTTAAACTGACAAATTGCCTGACACAAGCAGAGTCTGAAGAGCTCAAGATAGCAGCCACACCTATAGTCACCACGAGCATATGAACTAGTGTAAAGGTGAGAAGGAAATCCATCATTACCTCCAAGATTTTCAAAACTAAGGTAAAAGTACAACATTCTCCTCTTGTTGGGCACAAAAGCTCATTTTAATAATTTGTGATCAGCTAAAGAACATACTAGCTTTTGTCCTAGACTGCATTTATCCCACTCCTTTCTGGATATTCTTTTTTGTGACACTACCTGAGCAAGGTCTAACTGGGTGTTGGGAAGTTCCTGCAGACAGGAATGGCAGGCTCCAAAGCAATCTGTAGCACTGAAGACCATGGAGAAAACAGTAGGCTCTAGGGTAAGGAATTACTTAAAAGTGGAAAAAGTGAAACAAAATTTTTCTATTCATATATCTAACCTCATAATCTCATACTCCACAAACTAGCAGTATTTGTTGCAGATCCCAGTGATAATACACAAACTAATTTGTGCAGACATTCGAGAGTAAAAAGCCCGGGTCTGTAAGGTAAGATAAAAATAACATCTGTGCAAAGTGTAGATGGTAACTATCTAGAAATGTGTGTCGGTGTGAGCTGAAATTCCCCCCCCACCAACAATAACCAGGCTAGCCCAGTCTGGAAGCAAATGAAAAGCTGTATTTACAAGCAGAGTCTAAAATCTACAATGAAATGCAATGAATATGTACAAATATACAAAATTCACAACATTCACAAATATATACAATCAACAGAAAAAGCACAATCGATCTCCCTTTGCTTCCCCCACAAGGGGACCCTCCCAAAGGGGCCTCCCTCTCCCAGGAGCTTCCCCCCCAGACCCCCCTGGACAGAGAAGCAGAGTTAGTTAAGCAGAAAGTTGTTAACTTAGCTGCCAAGGTCAGTGTATTATCTTCAGCCAGAAGAGAAGAAGAAACAGCAGCCAGACAGCCCAGCAACTGCCCCCACTGCCGAACGCAGAATGTGCAGAATGCCTACTTTGTTTTGGGTAATAGTTCTTAAACATTTCTATCTATCCAATGGAAGTGTTTAGAACAATCGTTATTTTGCTTTCTTACACCCAATAGTGACTTATTTACATTCTTTCACTTTCTCTGTTTTGAACTTTGCAAGGAAAAATTAAAAAGACAGTTTCAAACCATCACAGTCCACCCCTTCTAAACAATTCCATTGGCTGCTACTATCATTTATCTAATCTAAAATAATATCTACAACAATAGGTGAATAAAGACCATACTCCATTCCGGCTACCTCAGATGTAGATGATTCAAAAGAGTCAAATCACAGGAAAAAACAGCAAACAATTTGTTTCCTCGCAGATGGAGCAAAGAAAGGAACAGGGACTCTCAGGTGACTCAGGGCTCTGAGGGTTCGTGCACCGTAAATCTCATGGGCTCTCCTCTTGGGCGCAATGCTGTATCTGCACAACACTCTGAATTTAACCTCTCTCAGCCAAAGTTAGATTTCTTTGTGGAATACATTGAATTTCACCATTTTCTTGCATCACCCAATAGGTGTGACCAGGACCTTCAGCAGAAACCACCCCTCGGACAGGTTTGGCCTCTCCTGAAGGAGAAAATACCCAAACAGTTTTGCCTAACAGATTCTTTTCTCTGATAACAGGAACTCTATCACCTTCTTCCTTTCGCAACAAATCTGATTGGGCAGGTCCAGCTCGATTCACTGAACCTCTACTATTCACCAACCAGGTTGCTTGTGCTAAATGTTTCTCCCAGTTTTTCAAAGATCCACCCCCCATGGCTTTGAGAGTGGTTTTCAGCAAACCGTTGTAGCGTTCGATCTTCCCTGCAGCTGGTGCATAGTAGGGAATATGGAATATCCACTCGATGCCGTGCTCTTTGGCCCAGTTTTTTACAAGATTGTTCTTGAAATGAGTTCCGTTCTCCGACTCAATCCTCTCTGGAGTTCCATGTCTCCACAGGATTTGTCTCTCCAGGCCAAGAATGGTGTTACGTGCAGTTGCATGAGGAACTGGATAAGTTTCCAGCCATCCAGTGCTTGCCTCTACCATAGTCAGCACATACTGCTTACCAGATCGAGAACGAGGTAGAGTGATGTAGTCAATCTGCCAGGCTTCACCATACTTGTACTTGGACCATCGGTCACCGTACCACAAGGGCTTGATCCGCTTTGCCTGCTTAATAGCAGCACAAATGTCACAGTCATGGCTGACTTGTGTGATAGCATCCATGGAAATGTCAATGGATCTGTCACGAGCCCATCGGTAGGTTGCATCTCTGCCTTGATGTCCTGACGAGTCATGGGCCCACCGAGCTAAGAACAGCTCACCTCGGTGTTTCCAGTCAAGATCAGGATCAGGATCAGAGTTTGTGTCCACCTGGGAAACTCTTGCAGCTAGATCTGCCTGATGGTTGTGTTGTTGTTCCTCTGTAGCTTTGCTCTTAGGAATGTGAGCATCGATGTGTCTCACTTTCACTGGGATTCTCTCAATGCGAGCAGCAATGTCTTGCCACAGATCTGCAGCCCAGATTGGCTTTCCTTTCCTCTGCCAGCCATTCTTCTTCCAGTCTTTCAGCCAACCCCACAAGGCATTGGCTACCATCCACGAGTCGGTGTAGAGATAAAGCTTTGGCCATCTCTCACGTTCAGCTATGTTAAGAGCTAGCTGGACAGCTTTTACCTCTGCAAATTGACTGGATTCTCCTTCTCCATCTCTCGCTTCTGCAACTCTGCGCGTTGGGCTCCACACTGCAGATTTCCACCTTCGCTTGTTTCCAACCAGACGACAGGAACCGTCTGTGAACGAAGCACATCTCTTCTCATCATCAGACAGATCACTGTAAGGAGGAGCTTCCTCAGCACGAGTTACTCTCTCCTCTGGAGGTTTAGCACAGCTTGTGCCTTCTGGCCAGTTTGTGATCACCTCCACCAAACCAGGCCTTTCGAGATTTCCCATTCGAGCTCGCTGTGTTATCAGAGCCATCCACTTAGACCAGGTAGCATCCGTTGCATGATGTGGTGAAGAACCTTTGCCTTTGAACATCCAATTCAGAACTGGCAATCTAGGAGCTAGAAGAAGTTGTGACTCAGTTCCAATGACTTCAGAAGCAGCTTTCACTCCTTCATAAGCAGCTAAAATCTCTTTCTCTGTTGGAGTGTAGTTTGCCTCTGAGCCTCTGTAGCCACGACCCCAGAAACCAAGAGGACGTCCTCGTGTCTCCCCTGGAGCTCTTTGCCATAAGCACCAGGTTGGACCATTGTCACTCGCGGCCGTGTACAGAATGTTCTTAATGTCTGGACCAGTTCGGACAGGTCCCAGACCCATCGCTTGGACTACCTCTCGCTTGATCTGGTCAAAGGCTGCTTGTTGCTCAGGACCCCATTGGAAACGGTTTCTCTTTCGAGTCACATCATAGAGAGGTTTCACAATCTGACTGTATCCAGGAATGTGCAGTCTCCAAAATCCCACTATGCCTAAGAAACGCAGAGTTTCTTTCTTGTTGATGGGATTTGCCATGGTGGAGACTCTGTTTATCACATCCATTGGGATGTGACGGCGACCATCTTGCCACCGCACTCCCAGAAACTGGATTTCTCTGGCAGGTCCTTTCACCTTGTCTCGCTTGATAGCGAAACCAGCTTGCAAGAGAATGTCAATGATTTTGTTACCTTTCTCGAAGACTTCTTCAGCAGTCTCACCCCAGACGATGATGTCATCGATGAACTGAATGTGTTCTGGAGCTCCACCTTTCTCCAAAGCATCATGGATCACTGCATGGCAGATGGTTGAACTGTGAATCCACCCCTGGGGCAAACGATTGAATGTGTACTGAATGCCTCTCCAGGTGAAAGCAAACTGAGGCCTGCATTCCTCTGCTATGGGAATAGAGAAGAAAGCATTAGCAATGTCTATGGTAGCATACCATTTGGCCTGCTTGGATTCCAGCTCATATTGGAGTTCCATCATGTCTGGTACAGCTGCACTCATGGGTGGAGTTACTTCATTCAAGGCACGGAAATCAACTGTCAGACGCCACTCTCCACTCTGCTTTCTCACAGGCCAGATTGGACTGTTGAAAGGTGAATGAGTTTTGCTGATGACCTTCTGACTCTCCAACTGACGAATCAAGTTTTGAATGGGCACCAAAGAGTCACGGTTGGTTCTGTATTGTCTGTGATGCACAGTTTGAGAAGCAACCGGCAGCTTTACATCCTCTATCTCATGTTGTCCCACAACTGCAGATTCATCTGAAAGCTCAGGTCTAATGGACAACTTCAATTTTCCTCCATCAATTTCTACAGTTGCTATTCCAAAAGCCCATTTGTAACCCTTAGGGTCTTTAAAACGCCCTTCTCTCAGAAAGTCAATTCCCAAAATACAAGGTGCATTAGGACCTGTTACAATAGTATGTTTCTTCCACTGCTTCCCAGTTAAACTTATATCAACCTCTATCTTAAACAACTCTTGAGATCCACCAGTGACTCCCTGAATAGTTATAGATTCTCCCTCTTGATAATTTGATGGTATTATGGTGCACTGAGCTCCTGTGTCAACCAAGGCCCTGTACTTCTGAAATTTTGAAGTGCCAGGCCACTGGATGTACACATCCCAATAGATTCTGTTATCTCCATTATCCCTTACCTCCCCCTGGCGGAAGGCAGGGCACCCCTAATGGTGGGGATTACCTCCACATGTACAGCCGGCACAATGTCCAGCACCAGAATTAGGATCACTGTTGGAGCTATCAGAGTTGTTCTGGGAAACTGAGGAAGCGACAGCTACCCTCCTGGTATTGCTACCTCAGGATCTGCCCCTCTGCAGCTCCCGTAACCTCTTGAGAAGATCAGAAGTTGGTTGACCATCCCATCTGTTCATGTTCTCACCAAACTGATCACGCAGAGTTATCCAGATACTGCCACGTGATTGCCTCTGCTGTCTGTTTTGGTTTGACCTATTCTGGAATGGCCTCCTTGGAGCACGTCTGTTTCTGACAGCTGAAACTTGTATCCATCTGGAGGAAGAGGAATTAGAATCATCCCCCTTCATCAAGTTGGATATGGAGGTTTTAAGTTCCTCCTTCAGCTCTTTCATGCAATTCTCCATCTTTCCAGACAGAGTTTCAATGGCTGAAACCAAAGAAGTACGTGCAAGACTATCCTCCAACTGCCTCATTTGGTCAGTGAAATGGCCAACAGTAGGAGGTGCTCCACCATAATTTCTTGCCACAATCCTGCTTGCCAGAATAGTAGCATAATTAGGAGGAGCAAGCTTAATGAGCTTTTTGGCAAGGCCTGTTCCAACAGGAATTTCATCAGGATTCAGAGTCTTATGATCTCCATACATTACTTCTCTCACAGCAAACTCTCTCAGACGCTTGATTCCCTCAGCTATTGTGGTCCAAGGCTTAGGGTTCCATGGTAAATCATCTCTGCTGGGGTACCTCAGCGAGACTGCCAGTAGGAGGCGTGCCCACAGAGAAACTTTACCAATGCACTTGCCTAGATGCCTGTCTATGCCTGTATCCTTTGAGAGCATCCCCAACTGAGAGGCCGACTTGTCACCTACCACCAATGCTGGGGCTCCCATATCAAAACACCTGGCTAGCCAAGACAGGACTGGCTCATTATCTCCTCTGATGTAATCCTTCCTCACATGTCTAATTTCCTGTCTGGGTGCATTAGCTGACTGTATGTCATCCTCATCATCATCATCATCATCATCATCCTGAGGTCGCTGTCCCCATAATCCTATTTTAATCCTCCGTTGAATTTCTTTGAGTTCAGAGGCACTACCAGCAGTTGCTAATCTACTAGGGTGTACATCCTGACCTACATCTCCATCATCCATGTGGGGTCTCAAGAGGTCTACCAGAGTTTTAAGGCTAACCCTCTCTTCCTCATCAGAAGGATCTTTCTTAAGAGAGGGACCCTGAGTAGAAGGACCCTCATCTCCATCTGCACCATCTCCTGCAGCATCTGCATCTCCTCCTGCAGCTCCTTTACGCTTTCTGCTTACAGTGGCCACCAAATTTACTGGCTTGGTTTTCACATTCACAGCAGAGTTGGAAGAGCTAGTAGCCTTATGTCTTTCCTGACACAGTGCTATCAGTAGCCATATGATTATTCCAAGAAGCAACAAAATTAAGGCAAGCACAAGATATCTAGGGTACCACTGGTTCCAAGGACCCTCTGTAGTTGTAAGAGGAGTAACAAACTCATATGTGTCTGCTAGCAGATCCATAGTTGAGTTACCATAGCTTCTTAGCCCAATAAGACCACAACAGAATTCACCAACATTCAGTAACTTGTTCTTAACCCAAAGAAATGACTTATATGCCACATATCTCACAATCTTGTCTATCATGCAGGAAACAGCCCATCTGTAGACAATCACACTGATAACAGAGGAAATAAAATTACTCAAAATCCAAAACAGCTTCATTTTGCTTCCTAATCTGAGCAGAAGTAAATCACAAGCAATCGAGCCCTGAGTTGGAGCGCCAAAAATAAAAAGTGTGTCGATGTGAGCTGAAATTCCCCCCCCACCAACAATAACCAGGCTAGCCCAGTCTGGAAGCAAATGAAAAGCTGTATTTACAAGCAGAGTCTAAAATCTACAATGAAATGCAATGAATATGTACAAATATACAAAATTCACAACATTCACAAATATATACAATCAACAGAAAAAGCACAATCGATCTCCCTTTGCTTCCCCCACAAGGGGACCCTCCCAAAGGGGCCTCCCTCTCCCAGGAGCTTCCCCCCCAGACCCCCCTGGACAGAGAAGCAGAGTTAGTTAAGCAGAAAGTTGTTAACTTAGCTGCCAAGGTCAGTGTGTTATCTTCAGCCAGAAGAGAAGAAGAAACAGCAGCCAGACAGCCCAGCAACTGCCCCCACTGCCGAACGCAGAATGTGCAGAATGCCTACTTTGTTTTGGGTAATAGTTCTTAAACATTTCTATCTATCCAATGGAAGTGTTTAGAACAATCGTTATTTTGCTTTCTTACACCCAATAGTGACTTATTTACATTCTTTCACTTTCTCTGTTTTGAACTTTGCAAGGAAAAATTAAAAAGACAGTTTCAAACCATCACAAAATGTAACGGGTCTTTACCGTGAAGCCTTCATAGTCATTAGCACACTGATGTTCATTATTCTGTGAAACAATGTGTCAGTAAGAGCGTAGCAAAAACCAAGTGAGTGTCAACTGAGGATCACATCCAGCTGGGGCACATGTGATAAAACGCAGCATAAATTGTCCACTGATAAAAATGCCTTTTGTCATTTGCACAAATCATTGCTGTGATTGACAAGATTATATTGGAAGCTTATTTTACCAGGTGCCTATTCATTGTATGTAAGGTGACATCAACAACCTTTGTTTCTCAGGATTTTTAGGGGAAGGTTTTCTTCTCCTGCTGCTGCTGCCCATTTTTCATTTGTCCCTGCAAAGGATTTACTTCGGTAGACTTCAAAGTTGCTTATGACTTTGAGATGTCAATTCACTCTGTAAAAAAATTATAATTTACTCCAAAACAACTTGAGTTTTTCATTTGGCACATATATATATAGCACAGTGTACCTTGGAACTCACAAAATCTCTGACCAGATATTTGCTAAATCTCTGACAATGATATAACTCAGGTATTTGCTATCAGGGGAGGACCACTACAGTGGATGTTCATTAGTTTTCAAGAGGTTGTTAAAACTCTTGGCAATCATTACTGGAGAAGCAGAGCAGCCAGTTTTCACTTTGCTATTTTACAAACCTATTAATGCTTCACAGTAAATCCAGCAATGTTCAAAACCCTGAACGCCACCAACCTTCAACAGCAAATGGCTGAAGCAAGATCTTCTGTTACCAAGATCTCATTAACTAAACAGACTATGATGTACATTGCTAATCAAGCAAAATTATTTCCCAAAACATTGGATGAATTTTGCTCTGAATTACCCTGATGTAAACTAAAGAGAACATTTACAGAATTTTCCTGTTGGGTAAACATCAGTTGAGTGCTGTTTTGAATGCATAACCAAAATTTGGTTTGAAAAAGGCTTGTACGATCACAGTTTCTGCCATGTTGATGCAAATGTAGAAAGTGAGAGGTCTGGGACACATGGCAGACAGAAATAATTTCCAAAGCTCTAAACTTGTGCCAACTGTCCAGGCTGTCAACAGAGATGTGGACAGTATAAGATGTATGAAAATGTTTCTTCCTCTTAACATTCTTCATAACCCTATTAGAGGGCAACACAAACACACTGAACATGAATAAAGTTTCTACTGTCTTTCATCTTTCCACTCTTCAGAAACTAAGGAAACTTCCAAACTGCAGCTGTCTATTACTAACTTTAGCTTGTTTAGTCGTTTTTGGTGCCCATTTAACCAATTCACCATGACAAACGCTCCAGGCTATCACCAGAGGTAGCACAGCTGAAAAGATTTGCTTCCCTGTTTCTTCTGTTGTTTAGTCCCATCTAATACATCTTTTCAAAATCATATTACACAGAAGATGAGCTAGCCTCCCCACCAACAGAGAAGACAGAAGAATCCACTTAAAGCACATCTAGTCAGCACTTTAGGAAGCTGATACTTGCTATGCTTATATTTTTTGTCCAGATAGTTTGCTATTTGCTTGGTTGTGAGGATTACCCTGAACTTCACCATACACTTTTTAAGGTAAAGTGCCTTCAGAGAACACTGCACAAGAAGATTCTACAGCAACTCGAGATCCCACCAGCATGGTTTGCTTTGTTGACTGAGATCTCATTGATTTCCCAAGCTAAGTGGCTCAGAATGTCTTCAACATTCCTTTCTCCTATGCACTAACATCTCTCTATAAAAACGTTGCACAAATAATCTATTATACGCACAAATGTTTGTTTGGATTTGATTTAGATGCACTTTTAAAATTATTTTTATTTTGCAGATTTTTTGCTAAAAAGAAGCTCTGGATGATGTCTATTAGAAATGGTCCAAAGCTGCATGACCTGATATTACAAAGCAGCATGAGCACAAATTTATTTCCCACCATAGAATCATTTCATTTGGAAAAGACCTCTAAGATCATCAAGTCCAACCATTATCTAACAATCGTCTGTGAGCCTTCAGTTTTGAAGCACGTATAAAAGTTTTGGATGAGATCTAGTACTGATTCATCTTACAAAACAAAAAGAAAAGACATATAAAACCTTCTTATTTTAATTTCCTCATACAGATATAAAATACCCCCTTTAACATTAAAAAAGAAAGGAGTAGGGGGGTTTTCCTTGGATTGTAATTTAGATCTACCCTTAAAACTAACTTATCTCAACCAGGCTACCTCTGGGCTACCTCTTTTCTCCTTTTTGTAATCTGTCGTGTCAAAATTAATGTATGAACAAACAGAATGAACAGGCTTAAGATAATGGAGGTAGTTGCTTCTGTGTAAGAACCATACCCAGGCCATACCTGTTAAGGCCACAATCTTCAAAGAACTGCACAGGCTGATCAGAAAATTGTAAGCAGATTACAATAGCAACATACTTCTGCCTTTCTCCTCCCCTCCCCCGCCCCCCCCCCACTCCGCAGTTCCTTCTTCCATGCCTCCTTTAGAAATCTTAATTGAGAAGACAATAGAAATATAATTCACTCACTTAAAAAGTAATACTATCATAATTAAAAAATAACAACAAAACAAAAAAGCTATCAGTAAGAAAGAAAACAACAACAAAAAAAATTTCAAAGCTGCCCTTTATGCTAACCCAAATCATACAATAAATGGTAATACAAAGAGTGGGAAACAAATTTTCACTCAAATAAATAAATTCATAACATGGCTTTCCAGACTGGAAAAAAAGGCAGAATGAAAAATACAAAAGTCCTTTTCTATTCAAGCCATATAGCACAAAGTGAGAAAAAGGATGCATCCTGACTGATGGGTGGTCTAAAAGCACTGGGAATGTCCACATTTTTCACAGGTAAGCATGTGTAGATGGGACTATGCCCAGGAGCAAGGTATGAATGTTTATAGATATCACTGTACTAAGTGAAACATTAGACTACTTTTTTTCTTTTTAGAAAGAACTGATGCACTTAGAGTGGACAGCCATAATAAGAGACCCGAAGTCCCACAGAAAATTGAAACAAGGTCTCTAGGTTTCTGGTCAGCATGCCCAAGTGATGAAGGCCCAGCTCCAGGCACAAGGCTTTTACAGGCCATGATGCTTCTGTGGCTTCAGAAGATGCAGGAATAACTAGCTTCTCAGGGCTAAAGGCAAAAGAAGTAAGTTATGGTCCCACTGTGGCTCTAGAGAACTGCTTGCTTCACCTGTGTCTAGAAACTACCCTGCTCAGCTAGGTACCTGCAAGGGCCAATTCTGCAACAAACAGGTCTGCATTCCCTGACTGATCCCATCCACCAGTGGAGTGTCACTGTAGGGCTCAAGTAGTCACATGCTTGGTATCTATCACTTCACCAGCAACAAATCTTCTGGGCTGCACATGGGGTGAGAGAAGGGAGGATGAGGTCTTCATTTCCACAAATAGTTCTTTAGAAGGATAAGATAACCCTAATGACTTTCAAAAATTAGTGCTGTATATGGCAAATAGAAAAAGCTAAGAACTTGCAATACAAATTCCAAAGTGCCATTTAGCACTGTAATTCAACTAGCAATTCAATTTTCCAAGGTCTAAATTCAGGATATGATGTGTAAAAAGGACCCAATTCAAAAGACATATGAATGAAATGGAAATAGAAGTGTGTGTGATTCATTCCATCAGCGTCATCAGTTTTATAAATGCAGGTTCAAAATACCCAGGGTCAATATTTCTCAGTTATAAAAAGGAAAGGAAACTGCACAGATGAACATCAGAGCTGTAATGAGGGATCTTGCAAAGCTGACTTCCATTTATGACAGGGTTTCCATCTGATTATTTATCAGATCTACATGAAAGCAAATTATCTTAATATTCATTGCCAAAATTAGAAAATATTTGGTGCTGCATATTGTTTTTATGACTGTTTATTAGCCTGTCTTTTTTTTTTTACAGTGTTCTATTTTGCTTGCCTGTCAGCTGTCTCATGTAAGAGGTGTATCATTAGCAAAACCCAAGTGATGTTCACCCTGTTCTCACTCCATCTTAAAAACTTAGCACTGCAGTGCCAGATGCCACAGTGAGGGAACCTCTTTGACACCAATACTAATGCTGTCATTAGCTGTGTCTGCTGCTTCTGTGCAAGATGTACCCTGATGTAAAACCATCACATCATATTTCTTATTGCTTATTCCAGGAAGGAAGCTGGCAAATACTTCCTTAACACCTGTAGTGCATATTTGAAGTATTTGTTGGTTAATGTCTCTTTGATATGGTCTTCTATGGCTGAAAATGTGGTTGAAGACTGGTTAAGATCTACTCTGCTCTTGCTAAGTTGTCTTTTTTCTCCTTAAGATGCTTTTTAGAATGTTTGGGTTATTAATTCTACTGCTGAACTTTTCCCAGGTTGAGCTTCATAATTTATTTAGCCTTCACAATTTAAGAATATGACAGATTAATGTAGTAGGCCTTGTGATTTACTATTACATCTTTCAATATTTGTATCAACTTCCTTACTATTCACATAAATCCTCTTGGATTTTTCTGTGCTGCTTTTATTGTTGTGATTTTTATTGATTTTGCTTCCCATGGAAGAGTTGGGGGTTTGGAGGATTTGAAAATGCTTTTTTTGGAAAAAGTTTATTTTGGCTGATATCATTTTTTTCTATTTTCTCATTTACACAGGCTGGAGGATTGCTCCTCTGGAAACTGGGGTTTTTTTCCCAGAGTTTATGATACTGTCATATAGAAAGTTCTTCAAGATGTCAGCATTGATGTCCTGTGGTAAATTAAGCCTTGCTGCATGTGAAATCTTTACTTCAGTTTGAAAATGCTGTGGTAAAGAGTACTACTTTTGGTCTACTGTGGTTAATTTTCTCTTTTATTTGTCAGAGGATTGTTTTCTTATGTTTCATCTGCTTTTTTAGCACATATAGTTTCTTATCCTTGGTTTGAGGATTAAGATCATGGCATATCCAGGTATTCATGTAAGTTTTTTCCAGTATATATACTGTTCCTGATAGTTCTGTTGGGAAAACTCCAAATAACTTCATTAATTTCCTCATGAGGAACTGTAATTCATGAGCTCCTGTGCCAGAAACAATTCAGACATCTACACATTTATTTATTTTCTAGCCTAGAAACATGCTCCTTGCAGTTAGTTTTAGGTACTACTACAGGAATGGAATGAGAGGCAGGCAGGCAGTATTTCCATGAATTAATCATTCTCTCACTGCCTTTGGCACTACATGTTTATTTATCTATAGCAAGTTTTGAAATATAACTTGGAAGAGCCTCATATCACAACACTGTGTGCTAGTTGGTGTGATCAGAGGAGGACAACAGAGGTGCCATTACCATGACTATGTTAACTTACAATATTTTGTAACTCTTTTCAGTCCTTTATTGCTGATATAAACTAAAAGTTGGTAGCACATGTCTTTGTTTCTCTTATCTCTAGTGATCAATTTGTGTTTCACCTGCTACTGTATGTGGCAAAACTGCATGTATTGAATATGTACTGAATGCAGAGTTAAACAAGAGCAAGTAAAAGTGGAATGAGACCTTTGGAATGCACTCACTTTCACCATATGGTAAGAATTATTATTATGCAATTTACAAAGGTATTATTTTAAGTTAAAACATCTAGAAGGGCTTTCGTAAAGCTCTAGATGCTTTTAAAAATTCATCCAGATTCCTAATCCCTGAAAAGCCTTTTGGACCATTAATCAAGCCATGCTGACTTTTGCCTTTCACATTTTTCTTCAGACTAATCCACAGAAACAAGCAAATAAATTACAAATTAAAATTTATAAGTAAAAATTTTTCCTTCCCTCTAACTAATGTGTCTAATTTTCCCTAGAGAAATTCCCTCCCGCATAAGAAATTAAAGCTTTTAAGTCAAGAGTAGTTCCACTCTCAGGAAGAAAAACAAAGCCATTGCCATAACCTCTTTTGCTTTTTTTTTCCAGAGTGTTTATAATTCCCAATACTAGATTGTTCATGTGCACGAGGGCTTGGTAGCAATGTATAAGCATAGTTAGACCCTGAACGTCACAGCATTATAATACAGTATGAAAAAAAATAATCATAGGTTAATTATTTTTTTTTGCCAGCAAGGGGGTTTTGTAAGAGTTTATTCTTTAAAGAAGCCTCAAAAAGAACAATACTCAAAGCAGCAAACCTTTCAGTTCCTTTGATCTCCTGGCAGCTGAAATCAACACCTGCAGTACCTATAGACAGTCTGGATAATGAACAGCATTTGCAGGAGTTTATCTGTTTGTAGGGAATAAACAGACAAACCAGATGCATGACTTGAGAAGGCTGTCTCGGTTCAGATGGAAGTTTTCATCGTGTTTCTGAAAAGTCAGCAAAATGCATGAACAGGTTGCTATTTTGGTCAGAAGTAACACTTTGAGGTCAAAATGGACCTTTTGAAAACCACACAAATGTAGGTGTAGACATTTTAAACTCTTACTTGACAAATGCAGTGGTATTGCCTCTGGAAGTTACTACAGCACCCTTTATTAACGTGATTTTTGCATTGGAATGCTTTTCAAAACCAGATTATTTGTGCAGAAAAGTAAGAGCTTCCAAGAATATATCCAGTGCAGTTATCTGTTACACTATAAATACACATACAATTGTCTACTGCCAGCAAAACTGATTGTTAGAAGATAGTTATCTTCTTGGGTCACGTCAAGATGGAGCCCTGATTAGCTCTATATTAAGACAAAGTATTTTATTGTATCAAACATCAAACATTAAGGCAAGCAGGCCTTAGTTTTAGCACAATGTATGTAAGAATGTTATCTGTATATTGCTAACTTGACTTTCCAGTTGTAGAATGAAAGGATCCACAAAGGAAAAACCAGCCCAGGGCTGCTGAAATTTCATCTGGTACTTGCTCAACATTTTAAACATATAAGTTTGGTTGTAGGCTCTCAGCAATAAGGCTTACAAAAAAGACAGCCGTACACTGGCAGTCTCTTTGCAATCACCGTAGCCAATGTAATTATACCTTGCTGTTGCTCAGACAGTTTTCTTCTTCTAAAAGTCAGAACAAGGAGGGACTACATTTTACTTGAATTATCTGGAAAACAGCTTTTTGTATTATACGTGGAAGGAATAAAATAATTTAAAAACCATAATTAGAGAATGGGTTAGAGTCAGAACTGCAATAATTTTATTCTTTACAGTGAAAAATCAGAAAAGTTCACTGTTTCTGAGCTATACAAAAATTGAAGTTACTAAAAAGTTTCTGTCTTCTCATTTTATCTCCAAGACATCTATCTCAGGAACTTGAGTTTTCCAGAATAGGGATGATTTTAAGGCTGGATTATTAGATTAATCAGCCAGATGCTTTCTTAGTACCCAGATACCAAAGTATAAGTGAGAATGGAAATGCAATCCATTAGTAATACAGTATTGCAGTAAGTTTTAAAACTACAGAATTCAGCATGCAACTTCCCCTTCAGTCCTGGCTGCTCCGTTCCAACTTTTCAATTTCAAGGTAAATTTGAGGTTCTGGTAAAAAGAAGATGTTCCACAATGTTCAGAAGGGAGCCTGTGCTCCACAAGTTAGTGCTGCCGCTTTCACTGGGACCATCAAGCTGTATTTATTCTCTGGACATGTTGAAAAAATGCAGAGGTCATGAAAATCTTCTTGACTTAGTTCCTAAGATTTCATCCAGAAAAACATTTCATGGGCCCAAGAAGAACCACAGATTCATACTTCTGGGGAGAAAAAAGGTTTCAGGAATAAAGAGGGTTTGTTTTTTTGAAATGTACCCTTTGGGGTACATTGGGAATAAGAATGTCTTTCCCCATGAAAGAAAAAAAAAAAAGATATGGATATTCAAGGAGTTAGATGAATCTGTTTGACATTGCTACATTCTCACAATTTAGGGAGAATTGAGGGGATTGAGGGGATTTGCTATTTTGTTTTGTTTGTTTGTAAATTTCAATATGAAAATTGCCAATGACTGTGGGAATGGGCACTCATAATAGCAGCATTCCACATTTCTCTTGGTAAGCTTAATCAAAGTATCCAATTATAACCCTTCCCTTAGCATTTCATGTATAGTCTCCTTGGGATAACAATAAATGTAATTCCACTTTTTCAGACTAAATTATTTTCACGGTAATTTCATTGCCTTTGTCCATCCCACATGTGGTCCTTTGATTTATAAATGTGTCTGACCCATGGCTTCTAGCTAGTAGTCTACTAAAAAAGTAACTTTCAAACATAATAAAAAGGTAGAAGTCATAGCAGATATAATAGCATTGAGTACAGATGAGAAGACAGAACTTGGACACAACAGACTTGTCACATAGAAGCTGAGTCAGGGAAGGATTATGAGAGCATACCTGATTACTCTTTAGGGGAAATAATTCTTGTAAACATATCACAGTCTTGATAGCTGCAGAGTGAGCCACAGACAACACTGCTTTCTGTTTATTCTTGGCCCTTTTCTTTCAAAGGACTTCGGGGAAAGCAGTTCTTGAACCCACTCTCATGGCCTGGGTGAACATCTTAGGTGAGGTCATTAGGTGTCCCAGAGCCCCCCTAGTCCCTGTGTGACAGCTGATGGGCTGTCACACACTAGTCCATACAGGGACTGTTGTTATGGAAACAAACCTACACAGAAATACTAAAAATAAAGCTGGCCAAGTAAGCTTGATAGTTTTTAGGCAGAAAACCAAAGTGAGGGAAGCCAAAGATACACTTGGTTTTTAGCCAGACGCTGGATAAGGAGGCATATGATAGTCTAAGGAGAAAATGAAATAATTTTTGTTTAGGCTGTAATACAATTAGTCCAATCAAAAGCTGGTTTGTGAGCTACTGACAATTATAAATAACTTATTGAAGAGAAAGAAATTGGCCTGTAATGTCCCACAGGTATTCGGCTACCTGTTTAAAGTTTGGATAAGTATGCCCACAAAATTCTATCAATATTAGTTAAAGATATGATTATCTATTATTATTATATATACTATATTTTTAATATAATATTATTATATTAATCAAGATACACATAGAACAATTTGGACTGCTTCACTAAAGGAGAAATTACCTAACTGCTGTGAGGTGTGTGTGGGTGCTTGTGAAAATGCATCACCAAATTTTCCAGCCTTTACAATCTTTACAGGCCTTTAGGATTTTACCTGTCAATGGAAGTTTTTTGCAGCTGAGCCTGATTTTACATGTCTCCCTTCCAGCAGAATTTTGGATGGAGGATCCAAAAATCCTTCATTCCCAATTTTGTCACATTCAGATGTGTTTTCCCCAACATTTCTCTTATTAACAACCACACCAAGTAGCAGCATAACTACTATCCCAGGGTGGCAGGTCCCTATTCTGGCATCCAGCAATGCATTGAAGAATACACCAAATCCTTCTCCATTGTCAGGTAGCAGAATATATATAGTGCCCACTTTATTCAGCTGTTTTAACATGTGTGATTAAATTAGACTCTTGATAATATCTATGATAGAAAAAGGTAATTATACTTCTTCTTTACCTTCTCTGTAATAAGGAAATTTTTACTATCTAGTCTCCCATACTGACATCTCAACTGTACTAAAAACGTAAATTAAATATACAGGAACATTTGGGATGGCTGCAGTTACCCAGGCTCTACCTATACTATTAATCATTTAATACATTCAACTTTTGCAAAAGTCAACTCAAAATAAACACTAGCAGCTAACTCATAAATAACATCAGCAGTCAAGACATGTTTACATTTGAAAACGTGGTGAAATAACCAGAATAACTCTTTCTTTGCAAATCCTCAAATGGCCACTTCTTTTCTGAGACAGCTATTTCACTTGATTTCTGAAGACAGACAACCAGAATCATCAAAACTATCTCCCCTGTCCCTGAACAGAGTTTGTCTGATAACTAGTTTTATTTTAGATCTCTTCCTCACAATCTGCTGATATATCTGTTATTCTAGTAACTGCACTTTCCTCTGTCCCTGAATTATTTAAACTGCTGTGCATCCAAACACACTTTTTCAACTGCCCAGTGAGCTTCTGTGACAAGCAGGTATCTGTGCCTAATCACATGCATTAGTGAAGGTACCTAGCCTACTGCCTTTCATGTCTGAACACAGTCTGTAATCACCTCATTTAACCAGATTTACTTGGATTTCAGTGCAAAAAGGAGATGAGCAGCAACAGTCAGTGCACTAGTTTACATGATATGCAGCGCACATTTCCATTGCATCAGCTCTGCTCACAAATTTGCTACTTCAACATTGAAAAAAGAAAAAAAAAAGTTAAAAATCTGAAGATCACAGTGGTGACTGCAGGCAGTTGACACAGAACTCCAAAGAGGGCTTAACAGTGAACACAAGAGAAGGTTATTTATAGCAAAAGTCACAGTGGAACTTAGTATGGTGCTTTATCCCTGACACATTATTGTGCATGCAGTAACATGATGTATCTAATCCCACACAAGCATGTCAATGGAAATAAACTAAAAGATACCAACAAAAAAAAAAAAAAATACTGTGCCAGATATTAGCATTCCAAATCCACAGGCCTAGATCAAAGGTGTTCAAATATTTTTCCTAGAAATGCAAGTCGTTTAGTGTTATATAATAGCATGCATAAAAGTTCCAGAGGGCAGTGTTCTCGTAATTGCAGTAAAAGAATCTGTTTCTTTATCATTAGGAAAACATTTCTAAACTGGCTTCCTTTGTAGTCACAAGTCTAAAAATAGATGCCTTTTGGGTTTTGAAGCAAATTATGCCCTTATCTTAGAATGCAACGATGTAAGGTGGACTGTAGTTCTCATGCACTTGAGTAATACTTGAGATATGTTTACACAGCACAGCAGAAACAAGTTTCATTTAAAAAAATATCATTGTTTTCACTGACATTTTCAAAAACCTTGGAAGTTTTCTATCCTGAACAGTCCATTTTAGGAGAAAATCTAAATTTTTGGGATTTAACACTGCCTGAAAGCTCTCTAATCAGTGTCCGTGTTACTAGCAGTAACCCAGCTAGGGAGTTCACTCTTTAACTAAGGAAGAAAAACAAGTATTTCTGTTTTAGGAGACATGTGAACCTCACTGGAATTAGAACATGTGAAGTGTAAGTCCTGCAGTGGCAGGAGTCTCTGTAATGCTTTGCTGAAGTTTCAATGGAGATGCAAGTACAAGTAAATTTACTGTTACTGCAAGTCTGCCAAGCCCTTTCAGTCCAATATCCAAGTTCTAGGTATTTTTTTTTTGCCAAAAGGGTAGCAGGTGACAACACCTGAAACAGAGTTTCAAACCTGAAAATCCCTCACAAGTCCCCTGCCAGGCTTAGAGCCAGCTACACAATATATTTAGCAGCTAAGACCCAACATAAGCCTGAGTTTCCTCCAAGTGGAGGTGTACTTAGCATTTTGCTCTGGATTTTTCATTCTTCCCATAGTACAAAAAGATGGACTTGCTTAAGCGCCTAGGTCAAACTGAAACAAAAAAGTGTAACCATTTTTCAGTGATGGAGATGACTGTGCTAAAGAATAGACCAAAGTGATACACCACAGTACAACAGGAAGATGTGGCAGACAGCACATCGCACATCTCAGACTGCCTCATTCTGTTGTGCCCCGTTCTTTCAACTGTTCCTACTCAATGTAGGTGTTTCTCTTGCATAAGAACATAGATAAGCACCTTCTGAGCAGAGCCCATACTGACATCCCTGACACTGCAGCAGGCTACACGTGGATTCAGTTCTTTAATACTATCATTACAAAGCAGTGGCAGAAGGCCAGCAATCACTCATCAGGGAACAGTGGAGCTCATTACAGCTAACTACAAGCTGAGCAGTCACCAGACAGCAAAAATTCTCTTCCGCTATGGCTGAGTCCCATCTTGAACTTCTTTTCAATTCAATCTATTCCAAACAGCAAAAAGCCGGGTTGTGACAAAATCCTCTCCAAGGCACTTCCTGGAGCACCAGCTTACAGCTTTTTCTCAGCTATGGCGTCCTACATTGCTGGCACACAGCCTCCAGGATTCACAGTGCTGATATCTTGGTTCATTATCCAGCACATCTCTCCTGAACTGCCATGGAGACACAGCCCTTTCAAGTTTTAAAAATTAACAAATTATGCTTGAATGACTCTTTCCAAGCTGGTCTTCAAACACTCTAGGTGCTGCCACACTTAAAAAAAAAAAAAAAAGTAGATGGACAGCTAGACAGAGCTGTATACCCTCTAGGTAAGAAAACCTTTTTTTTTCTTGAAAGTTTTCTTGTCTGCTTTTTCTTGCAGGCAAGACTGCAATTCCACAGTACACATTTTAATTTACAAAGTGTGCACAGGGCTATACTAATGCAGGTTGGGTTAGGAGTCTTGTTCTTATGAATCGTAAGAATCACAGAATGCTAGGGTCTGGAAGCGGCCTTCAGAGATCATCAAGTCCCACTTCCCTGCAAAGCAGGACCACTTAGGGCAGGTCTCACAGGAACATGTTCAGGGGGAGTTTGAATGCCTCCAGAAAAGGAGACTTCACAACCTTTCTGGGCAGCCTGTTTCAAGTCTCCAGCAGCCTGACAGGAAAGAATGTTTTTCTCATGTTGAGATGGAATTTCCTGTGACTGAGTTTATGTCCATTGCCTCTCATCCTATTGTCATGGTAGGGCCAAACAGGCCCAGCCCAAAATGCAGACAGGCCCTGATGTGTCTAGGCATGGTCCTTCTCTCCCCCCTCCTTCCTGCAGAAAGTCAGGGTCATGTGGGAAAAGGAACAAAGGGAACAGGACCATGCGTGTCTGGTAAACAACTTCCTTTCTGGGATAAGAGCAGGTGTGCTGGCCGCTGCTCCCTGACCAGGTCTATGTTTCTGCCTTTTATGGCCACAGCCTGGCAGAACCCCTTTTTATTGGGTAACTATGTGCTGGCTTCAGTTGCCCTGTTGGCCCAATTGAATCTTGAGCAAGATATATATACAGGCTGATTTCTAGTTGCCTTTGCCTTGCTCAAATCTTGCTCAAGCCTTGCTTGAGCCTATCTTGCTTGAAGCTGCCTCGAGTTGCCCTATTCTGCCTCAAGTCGCCCAGCCCAGAGCCTGGTATAAAAGCCACGAGCCAATTCCAAGTGCATCCCATTAGTTGTTTGCAGCTGTTGCCTTGTAAACCAAGCTGTGATTGTAGAATCCAAACCGAGCTGTGATTGTAGAATCCAAAACCCTGTCGATGACACCAGCCCCAGAGCCAAGAATTGACCTCTTGGCTCTTCCTAAATGTTCCTTCCTCCACTGCTGATGATATTTCCATACATTTTTAAAGCTACTGCTATATTTAGATATAGAAGTGGGAAATTACTGTTTTTATTTTTGTGTAGCAGAAACTAGATTAAACACTTCCCTAAAAAGAACTAGATTCCAAATTTAATCAAGAGTCAAAAGGACTCTCTTCACTGAGTAAACAAATGGGGTTTGTCCTGTGATTTGAGTTGATGTATTTTAGGTAGCTTAAGATAAAAATCCACAGTTAAAACAAGGCACTTTCACATTGATAAAGCCTGTTAGTGCAGAGGGTTGACACTGGCCAGTTCACCTCTTAATAAATTTTTTTTTTCATTACCATTTTTCCTTGGACTAGCACCCACATTAATTATTAGACAATAAAAAACATGAAATTGATAGCTTAGCTGTTTTTAAATAATCCATTGTGTTTCCAATTCATCTTTAGGAACTGTTTTTAAAATACCTGTATATATTAATCACATAAGTAAACAGGAAATGTAGAGGTAAATGCTGCTTAGAATCCATGGCAAGAGATTTACAGAATATACTTGATTATTTTCTATTTCCACAGAGCTGATGCTCAAACTCAGTGATACGCAACAAGTGAATGTAATGATAACAACACCCATGAATGCTCTGTTAGCTTCCCACAGCCCAGAGAAGGAAATGAAAGTAACCCAAGATGGGGTTATACATGATTTGCTTGTACTGAGTGATGTGTCATGGAACTTGGCAAACTCTCAGGTCATAGACTTTGCTACCACAGTGCAATGCGAGATGTTTAACCAATTGAAATAAAAAGGATCATTTCCTATTTAACCATAAAATGTTCTTCAATAGACCACAGGTAATTCCCTCAGTTTACTACAGAGCAATGGTTGCAATTTGGATTTGTTCAACCCACGGAGGAAGAATGCACACAGTTCAGTGGGGATCGGGATGAATTTGCATTTCCAAGGACAACCTCACTTCCATAAACTGAAGAGAAGGACTCCAGACACATAGTAAGTATTTCCTTGTAGTGTTATCCCTGCCTTGGGAGTCTGCTAATCCACTTTCAAAACTGAAGAAGGAAAAAACACCTTGAATACTTTGAAGTTTAGGGTATTGTTTGAATTAATCCCATTTGGATACTGAAGGCAAATTATCCTACACTCTTTGGAATGCAACACTGTCTCTGAGGTCTTTTCCTACTTTGAGAAGTCCATAATAATTTGGATTTTCATTATGATTTAAAGAAATATTGGGATTGCAAATGTTTGCAATCCATGGAGAATGGGAAGTCTGGGAAAGTTCTAGGCTTTAATTACAGATAAAATACTGCTAGCATTTAAAAGACATTTAACAACAAGCTTAGTAGATGATACTTCTGGGGGGTTTTGTTCTTTCTAACATCTGCTAAGTATTTCAAACCCTGCAAGATCAGTTTGGCCTGCATGTAAGAGTGCAATGACTGCTTTGTTAATCATTCAGAAACCATCTGCTTGGTACAATGTGATAAATAACAGACAAACTACCCATGCAGTTCTTGGAAGCAGAGTCTCTCTTTGGAACAGTGTAATACCACAAATACTGTCCATGTGCAAACAAATGTGACTTATATAGTTTATCATTTATATTCAGGCTGCCCTGAAAATGTCTTTCCTCTTCCTGAATCATTAACTTGTCTGAAAAAAAAAGTAGAATCAGACAGATATTAGAGGAGGTCAATATAAGAAAAGCAAATGACAGAAATTAAACAAAACAGTATGTGTTATGTTTCCATGGAAAGGCAGCAAAGGAAAAGGCCCAAAAAAGAACAAAGATAGGATTAACCAGAACATGATCAATACTGCAGTAATGGTGGCATGTTTCTCTTCCCTTTGAAAATGTCTCTCGTAGATCAATAGTTACATGTCTTACCACAGACAAGCTGGGGTGTGCTCACTGCTGAGAGCATCTCCTCTGTCCTCATCACACACTAATGTTACCTTCAATATTTTGAAGATCGTGTCAAAACACAATCATTACCTAAGGCCTCCTCCAATGTTGTTCAGAAATGTGTTAACCAAAGCGAAAAAGCTGATTATTGCCACCTTACCAAGTAATGGATAATTACTACTGTGAGTACACCCACAGCCTGCTTTGTAGCACGTTGGCACTTCACAGCTCTGAAGTCTCTCAAATCTGAGAGCTCTTCTGAGGAGATGTTTAACTGGACATTATTTTTGGAGACATGGCTGAGTGAAAATGTGGATGCTTGTGTTAATATGGAAGCTGTGAGAAACTGAATCTAAGGCATATTTCACAAAACACATGACCCTGGTAATTGCAGAGGTGATAAACAGTGTGTAACTGAGAACAATATCAGTGGACAAACAAAACAGACAACTGCTGAACACGTTGTGGTGTCAAGAGAATGCAAAACTAGGACTCGACACGACAACATTTACTCTGTGGTAAAGGTTCAAGGAACAGGCTTGTGCTCCCCACTCTGATTACACCTGGAAATCCATTTGTTCAGTATGCTTATCTGGCTTTCTATGTGGTATTAACACAAGAGTATTTTGAAGACTCAGAGCACAGCTTGCATTTTTTCCACATGTGCTCAGTTTGAGGGGCTATTTTTATCAAGTATTAAAACCACAAACCAAACATGATTCTAAACGTTGTGTGTGTGTGATGTGAAAGATCCTTTTTTTTCCCCATGCTGCATTTATATATATTCTTTTACGTTTTATTTCCATTCTGCTGGTTCCTATTTAGAAAAGGAGCTAAAGGGGAGAGAGGATGATAAACCCCAGATATCATACAGATTGTGGTTTTCTTGCATTTTACTTTTGTTTGTTGGCTATGCAGAAATAACCATGGAAATCAGGATATATCTTCCTTTAGGAATTGAAATTTTAAAAAATAACAAACAACAAACACAGCAACCTGTGGTGCCTACTTCTTGTGGGTTGTTTTCAAAAAGCTAAAAGACCTGGATTTCATCTGTTGTCCTGATAACACAGAGACTTGTCCTGGAAAAGTGCAAATCGGATGCCTCTCAGAAGATCAGGGAAAAAGGTCATGGCCATTATTAATCTAGTAGGTCTATCAGTAGTCTAAACCCCACAAAACTCTCTCTGATGTAGCACTTGCAAGGGTTGTGTCTCCAGCCTGAATACCAAAGACCAGCCCCTGCATTTGCTCTCTCCCCTGTCTCTCAAACCATACAGACAATCTCTTGGTTTCAGCAGTGCAGACCCTGACACACCTTTCCTGCGCCATGACTCAAACAGCCAGTCTGAACTAACAAGGTTTCCTTCAGTCTGCTAACAGATGTTTAAAAAGAAAAAAGATGCAGCCTTGAAAAATAAATTTGATTAGCTATCCGTGTTCTACAGAAAATGTATTCATTGGACTTCCAATTGGCTTTTAAATCATGGTAAATTATGATTTTCAAAAAGTATACAGGTCTAAAACTCTACCACCATACCCTAGGATAGTGTTACATGTCCCATATCCTAGCTGATACCTGCCAGAAAGCTCAGACAAGCCCTAGTACAGGTAAACACCAGATAACTTTCTTCCAAGTAACTCTTTTCCTGTTCTCTCATTTCCAAGGAATTAAGAGCTTGCTATTGACCCAGAACTAAGGAAAAGTGAGACCAGCCTCTGAGGATGAAATAACTGCAAGAAACCAGCTAGCACCTGTGGTGATGCTAGTCTCTTTCAGCTGAGCTGGGGTAATTGCACTGCAACAGGCTTGGTTTCTACAGAGCCAATCTTCACGCCTGGGCTGCAGGCAGTCCCTTCCAGCTGACACTGTCAGCTTCCAAAGAAATGATGCTGCAAGTACTAAGAGCGAGCCTACCCTCTTTTGAAACCTCTAGACCTTTGCCTCAGAGGAATGGCTCTGGCTTTGAATGCAGTCTCGCCCAACCCTTTCAAGGCAGCGTGTGAGGCAGTCACATCAATAGAAAGGAATATTGGGTGCCTTTCTTCTCAGCTTCAATCAATGTTGGTTTTGAAATTGCCATAGAAGTCATACAGAGCTATGCTGCTGATGTTCATGTTCACTTACCCTAGTCAGCTGAGCAAGCTGGCTTTATTGTCATTCCCACATGGCCTGCTCAAGGGATTGGATGCTATCTTGTATTTTAAACTTTGATTAACTTTACACATACTCGGACTGAGATACTTCTGCGGCATTTCAATAAAAAATATTTCCAATTTCCCATGGTACACCTGCTCCTGTCCCTGGATGATGCATGCTTCAGGTACAGAGAACTCCAAATAAATAATTCTGACATTAAATGTTTTATCCTGGAGAATCAGATTTACTGCAAAGCTCCTGTAATGGCTCAGAAAATGCTTCAGTGTAGAAGGGTCACAGGAATTCTTATATTAAAGTCACAAAGTCATCCTTAAAGAAGAGAGTGGGGAAGAGGGCAAGGAGGAACTGCTTAGTGCCCTATGAGGCAGGGTCCTTTCACTTACTCAGGCTCTTCAGTCTGCTGAGACTTGAGCTCATCTATACTAGACTGTAAATAAAAAGGGACACTCTTTGCCCACAGTAAGGACATTGACCCATTTAGCTTAGCACCTTGATTCCGGTAGCTGTTGACTGCAGATGCTAAGGAAAGACAACAGGAATAGGACAGGTATAAAGTGCCTGCTCCTGTGATGTGCTCTCCTACCTCCCAGCACTCTGCAGTTTTGGAACCTGACCCACATAATCAACAGGCATTACCAGATACGCCTTCCAGATATTGGTAGGTATTGGTCTCATTGACTTTTGCTCCTTAGGCACCAAATATGGTGACAATTATATTATACAGGAGAAAATCCTAACATCTGCATTGTACACTTTCAACCTGTCACCTCATAATATGAAAATCAGAGGGCATTAATGAAACTAAGAACAGTGAGGGAAAGAAATCCTTTGTATCGTCATGATCTTTCTGATTTTATAGACTTATTTAGAAATGTTTTTCCAAACTTATGAACCCCACTTCTTGTATTTAGTCCTTGTGTTGAGGTCGTTCAACACTTTTGAACACACGTCTACATCCTTTTCAGACTGGGACTGTCCCTATGCCTGATCAACAGCTCAAAAGATAAAAACCCATCAACACCTGTTAAGTCTCAGAGAAGATACTGAAAAAGTGAAAAACTATGGCATCTTCTCTTTCTTGAGATGTCAGGGGAGCCTTTAAAACTCACTTACTGTAAGACTAACATTTTTAAGGGCACTCAAAGTAAACATCCTTAGATGAGCCATTTGGCATTCATTCCCAACTGCACCAATGGATAGCAGTGTAACCGTAGCCCCAGAGGAGCTGAGTCCCTTGGTGGGATTTGTCTCACTAGCTGTGGACATCTGCTTCTACATGTCTGCTTCTGATCTGGCCACCTGCTAAGTCTGTATAGGCAACAGAAAGAAACTGACACTATCATGAAACAATTAATCTAACCTAAGTAAGATTCCTTCTCTGGGACAAGTTAAAATACGCCACTTTCTCTCCACTATCCAGTGATTCTAAGTGAGTCACTCAGATCCTTACTCTAAATTTCGTAAGACTAAACTTATTTCTTGTGTCCTCAAACACACGTGAAAATTCCTAGTTTTAATATTCATGGTTAGACAGCACTGCAGCATTGTACTCTTATGTCTTGTATGGTTTTAATGGCCCTTTGCTCACGCCTGCCTGTTGTTTGCCACACTTCCATTCATTTGTGGGACGAAAACCAATGTAAGTTCTTTGCATCAAACGAGAACCTTTCCTTTTATACACAGTATTGCACTATGTCTATTAGCATTTATGTATGCAAACCATAACACGTAACACATGTGCTACACAATATAGCAACACTGTTTATAGTGTTAAACATCTGCGTTTCCCAAGGCTGGTGATGAAATTTCCTCCTTGTTGCCTGTAAGATTAAAAAACTTGGTCAGAAAGACTCTCGATGACTGAGGGAGGAGCATGGTCAACTTCTGTTCACTGCTCCATTCATACAATGGAAAAATAAACTAACGCTTCTGGATTCTTGGCCTACCATACCACTGAGGTCAGCACCCAAATTAAAGGGCTAACATTTTTTTTTGCAGGAGCTGAAAACCCTGGGTTTCATCTGTGATGCATGGTTAAATGATTTAGTGAAGTGCTTTTCTTTTACACATTAATTTATTTCCAACACATCTTATTTAGACCAGTGCCTTTAGTGCAGAAGCTATCTGTGACTCTCAGAAATGGTAAGTGAATTCCGAATAATAAATAGAAAGGGCTTATTCACTACAGATTTTTTTATCACATCCATTTCACTTACAAATTTATATTGTAACTTGGAATTTGAACAGTTTTTTTATTTACTTACCCTTTCATATTACATCAATAAAGCAATTACTTTAACTAATAGAGATAATAGATTAGGAGAAAATAAAGAACAACCAGAAGAAGAGCACTATCTATACAGACACTAAATTAAAATTGCACAGATAATGGGGTATGAATCACTACAGAAACAATTAAATGTTACCTAGAGAAATAAGAGGTCTAATAAGAGATGAGTCTTAATGGGTTATGTGCCCTTAATTCCTTCCTCTTACTGTTTTGTTCTAAAACAAACCTGACAATATGTCTTCAGATTATCAAGTTAACGAAAGATGTGGGTACTGCGAAGGTAAATAAAGCCTCTGGTTAGAGAAGTTTCAACACAAAAGCCTGAAGCAATTTGAATTTTTCTTGTTTTTCCAATTTCCTAACACAGCCACTAAGGAGGCAGTCTGACAAAGTGCTCAGGACTTTTTGTCCACAGTTGTCAACCAGTGGAAAGAAAGGGCTTTAAATAGTAATCTTGTTAACACAGAACTTGGATTTAATACACAGACATCTGTACTTGGTGGTGCTTTTTGCACTGTTTTTTGTGAACTGTAAATCCCCCATATGAGGAATATGCATTCTACATGTGGGAGCTCATCCACCTCCTCATCTTGCTCCTGCTTTTAAAGCAACTTCTCTTTAGCAGTCATTAGGGGAACAGAAAGTAAAAAGGTTTTCAATGGGTTATTCAAAATATTCTTACTTGCACTTTTCCTAAACAAACTTCATGTTTCTGAGTGCAAATATTATTCTTTATGCATTTATTTTTAAGATTTACTTAAGAGATTAAATAGATTTATCTACCAACATGCAAAGAAGAAAAAATAAACTATAGCTCCAGGAACATCATTTAAATAAGTGGATTTACAGAACTATCAGTAGGAAAGAAATCATTCACTGTTTTGTTTCCTGTTTCATTTTTCGAAGTCTTTGTTCCTTGCTTGCATTCATGAAGAAAATAAGAATACATAAGAGCTGGTGTATCAAGTGAGACTAGTGGTTCATTAAACATACTTCCCTCTCTTCCAGAAGAAAATGTCAAATACTGACATGAAGCCCCATGACAGGTAATTATGAAGTTTTTGTGGGGTTTTTTGGTGTTAATTTTGGATGGAAAACCCAACCACCAGGGAAATACCAATTTACTTTCCTACTTCACTGGCATCTCCTTGCAAGAATGCTCTACAGAGCAACGTGTGAAACCTTACTAGAGACACCAGACAGGATATCTTCCACTCCATTCACAGAGAAGCAGAAGGAAATTTGAAAGGTCTGACAATATTCGTTCTTGCCAAGTCAGCTCTGACTGTCACTCGGCTGTCTTCAGCTCTCACCTTTCTTCCTTTCCTCTGGCTCCTACGCAGTTGCTCTCAGCTTTGGAGCTTTTCTGCCAGCATGCTGAAGTTCCTTCCACTGACAACATTTTTTGTGGGATGCAATTACTCTTCCCCTGATTTCTCATCTTCACAATTCCATTTATGTTTTTTTCCTCACCCCCTTTTTAGCAAGTATTTTAATGTTTTTCTATCTGTTGAGAAAATCAATCCAAAGGCTTTCATTCTTTGCTTCTAATTATATTCCACATCTCTGGCTGCGTCCTCAGTTTTATTATTAGTGTCTATGTTTTACACCCTAGCTCTAGTCCTTCAGACCACCCTCTGACTTCTTCTATTTCTCCTTTTCTAAGAACCCCCATAGCTATTTCTATAATCTTTGAAGTCTTTTCTTTACTTGCCCTTCTTGCTAATTCAAAACAAAAAAATAAAAATCCCTTTATTTCATCTGCATTGCATTATCCTCCACCACTGAAAACTGATAGATAGAAACCTTTTAAATATCTTTCTCACCTCTGAAAATGAGAAGAGATTAAGCCACATTTACTGATTCGAGACCCATGAGCACTACTGTAATCCAGGATTAGATTCTCACAGTCATTTCCTAAAGCATGAGTAGCAACATTCCAGTCTGCTAGTGTGACAGATCACAGCAACACAGTCATAACTTTTTATAAATTGACAATCCCAAGGCATCTTCCTTCTAAAGAAGGCCATTCTGAGTTTCCAGCTCTTATGAAGTAATTATGTATTGTACTACATTTACAATGGAAATGCATGAATTCAATCTAAAGAAGCAGGCCTTTTCAAAGGAAATCAGACTGAGGGAAAGTAGCTCTGCAGTCTCAGAATTCACACAAAGCATGCAGCTGATCTTGCCTGCATACACTGGGAATCTATTTTAAAAGGAAAGGTCTAATTACAACTGGCACATTATCTGAAATTGAATAATTCTGCTGTGCTGAAAAGTTCTCTTACTGCTATCATAGGGCACAATGTACAGCAGTTTCCATCCTCTCACCTCCAGTTAAAAGTAAATAAAATATAATAGAATTTATGTCTAATTGCTGGTTTCTGAACTTCAACAATTTCCTTTGCATCACCGTGTCAGGGCAAGAATTTAGAGAAATGGCAGGTCAAGCAAACTAAAGGAAATCAAAGGGCTCATTTCATTTCCTGCATCGTAGTAAGAAGGTCAGAGCAACTATTTATGCTTCAAAAGCATCACTGGAAGAATTTGTAAATGGTATTTTTTAAATCTGACAGATGACTTCAAAAGGTAAATTCACTTAAACAATTCAGATGCTTTAAAATAAATGCCATTCTCCCCACTCTCAGCAACATTCTCTGCCCACTTAACCAGCATTTCCTCTAAGAATCCAAAAAGCTCTTAACACTGACTTCACCAGTAATCCAACTTGTGGCTTGGGGTGTAGGAAATAGCTGTGTGCCCAGAAAGGAGAGTTTCTCACAGGTGAAAAATGTTGTTAGCTTATTCCTATTATTTGAAGCGAAACAGGTGAGGGCTATTTACTTGGTCCCAGTCTTGGGCAGGGAAAACTCATGCCTACCAGCTAAGAAATTTAGCAAAACCTTCCATCAGAGTTTTCATGAAAGAAGAAAAAGAATCTCAGTAATTTCATCCAGGATAATTTTCCAAATCTCATTTAACTGTATGTTAAAGCTTGTAACACTATTTAAACTGTATTTTTTATCCAAATGAGGTGTGAGCTTTGTATCACTTGCTTGTCTAGACTGTTTTTTTCCCCATTCAAGTCTTTTCACGTTCTCTCCATCTTTTATTTAAAAAAGACTTCTTTGCCAACTTTTATGCCATAATTGTTAAAGTTTCTAACACTATATGAGGACTTTAAACTCATATGGGTGGGTTCATACTTGGCAAGCAGAGCTTTGTTCCTTACAGTATTTCTGTTGATCTTATTTGTTTTGTTTTGTTGCTTTTTTTTTTTTTGCCTTTTTTTTTCTCATTTGTCTACTGATATGGACCCTGAGAGATGTTGCCCTGTTCCCTGACTAGTAACCCACAGCATGAAGGCAAACCTTCCAACACTTCTGAGTCCTCTCCTTACACTTGGTCCTCCCTACACTTGGGTTCTTCACCAGACTCTGACTTCCATTCTGCACTGATTATTGTGTCTCAGTTTAAAGCAGTCTGAATGGCAGTCAGTCTGTCTCTGCAACCAGGCTGCTTCTGAGCTGACTGTAAAGCAATCAGGAATACACTGTCTGAAAAAGTCCAAGCATTCAAATAACTTCTTGGTCCTTTACAGTCAGACCATCCAACAACTGTGCAGCATTAACGCAACAGAACTGTGAAAGTTTATGTTCTTTCAGACCGACAATAACAAAATTCAGTTTCATCCCTATCTGCCAGATTTATCAGCCATGAATGACAAAGTGAAGGCAAAGAAACAACGAAGAAGACAGAGAGATCAAAAAAAAGAGAACCTTCTTTTCTCCATGCTTACCACTGTGCCAAATTATCCTGTGGTGGGGCTCACTCCTTGGAACAAAGAGGGACTTGTTCCTGGCCATGCAGTCACTACCTTGGGACAAAGCACTTCAAGGAAGAAGTTGCTGTTACTTTCAAACCCTACACACACTTTAAATTCCAATGCCATATGTAAGCTGATCTACAAAAAGGATCAGTCAACTTGTTGAAATGGAAAGCGTTTGTGTCTGTTCAGGTGCCACATCCCCAAAGAGGAAACATGTTCCTTAAGTTTCCTAGCTCCAAGTGAGGAAACTCTTGGAACAGAATTGCCTAGTTTCCAGAAATTCCATAACCTCAAATGCCATATGTGTTTCAGACATGCTCAGAAAAATATGTCTTAACAGTCCTGAGTAATTAGGCATTTGTCTATTCCAAAAGTTCTGAAAATATCCAGAATTTTTTCTGAAAATATCCAGAAATTTTCCTGAGGTCTGAGTTGGAAGTTCTGCTCTGAAAACCCTCACCTGTCAGAACTCACGCAGTTCTCAGGTCTGGATAGGGCATGGCCATGGTGCAGAATGGGAGGTGAAGGAAAACTTCTGTGCCAGGACATCTCATCCCACCCTGTCTAACTGATAGTCCTAATTTTCCAGGTTGGAAGATAGACTGGGTTTGTGACCTGATATGAGGAAGGAGTTCTTCGTTGCAGGGGAAAATTAAATGGGCATCATGCATATGATAAAGAGAAAGAGAAAAGAAGAAAATAATTTTTCAGTCTCATTGCTCATCCATGAGGTGTCAAGGGTACCTGCTGTTCAGTCCCTGCTCCAAAGAATGCATAAACCTTCTCTTTCAAGATGCTGGTGTTCTGGCTTGTAATAAAGTGTGTTGTAAACCCCCAGAAGTGTTGGACTACACAGTGAATGTGCACTTAAAATGACTGCATTTGGGATGCGATCATTTTTAAACAAGATAACATCTGTTTGAAAGCTGAACAAGAACTGAGCTCACGCATTTGCAGGAACTGACTAAAGAACATAAGACAGATTGTCTTTCTTTCATACAGAGTTTTTTCATTCTTCGAAATGAGAAGCACTATGCCAAATTAAGTCCACTCTACAAATAGTGTTTGCTAGTAATGATTTGCTGGATCAAGCCGGTAATAGAGCTGGTGTGTCCCCACTGAAATAACAACCATGTAATTTTTAACTCCTATGTGTGATTGTCCCTTGTCTCTATAGGCTGCTCTAGCTTTACACCTTCCTTCACTAGCAGAGCTTGATGACGTCTCACAGCTGCCTACATTGGGATTTCAGCCTCCTCCTTATGGTGTTTTTTGTTTGCTTCACATCTGTACATCTATTGAGTTTTGTAGGTTTGAGTTTAAGAAAGAGAAAGAGTGAAGCTTTCTGCATGGTTATTGTGGCTAGTATTTCAGAACCATGGAACTAGATATTTTAGGTTCCATGGTAAATAATGTACAATAAATACCTTGTGATCCATAATAAATGAAACCATGTGACCCGTACTCAGAAACAGCGTGTGTGCATGTCGCCTTCCACACAGGGAGAAAGACAGATAGGTCTAAAGCCTCCAGGGGGACATCCAACTTGCCTAATTCAAACACTTATATTTAGGCCTAATTGCATATACAGAATTATGTATATATCTACTTACCCTTAGATACAAAAGTGAAAAAAAGCCTTTCAGTTACAGTGAGAAATTACTTTTTCCTCATACACATGCAGCAATGTGTTTGGTATATTATTTAGATTATAAATAAAATGTTCAGCGTAACATGATTTGAGGACAAAAGTGTGTGAGAGTCCACTTTGGATGACACTGTCATTATTTTCAGTACTTTGAACCAAAAAAACCCCACAACAAAACCAAACCTGTCCCAGGAAAATAGTATTTGTAAGGTGGAGCCCAGAAGAGACTCAGGCTAATAGAGTGGATGCAGCACCATTCTGTCAAGGCAGGCTCCATTGACCGGTCAGGGCTCTTGCTGTCTTGCTGTCCCCCACAGATGATATACACATAAGCAAGTTAGGTACATGGAGTCTCCTTCTGGAGGGCTCAGAGACCTCCTCTCTCTATTGACAAGGTATTTACACATTTCATTTATGCACACCAAGAATTTCACTGGGGGATGAAATTAGTTACTCACGCTCACAGATGGATCTCTCAGTAGATGAAGGTAGTGGCAGCAGAGGCATGCACATTGCTGCAAAATGAGGAGAGAGAAAAACTCTAGTTTCATGCTAGAAAGATTGGCCTTCAGTGACTCCAAGCCTATTTGTTCCAGATATTCATGCTTACTTTCTTTTTGTCTTTCTTTTTTAAACTAATTCCTTTAATATTTGAACCCAGAATACTTTTTCACACATTCAGCTGTCTGCCTGTGGATGCTTTTCTTTCCTTCTAGGTCATTTTGCTCCATGATATCAGTATTTCGGTTTTTGAGATTTCCTCCTCAGTAGTCACAGGGACCTCTATGCCCAGCACTGGAGACTCTGGCTGGACAGGGTGCTGGGCCATCTTATCTAGACTGTGCTTTTCAAAGGAGAGATTAGACCAGATGATTCGTGTGGTCCCTTCCAGCCTGGTTTTATATGATTGGTGTGCCCACTGTGACATGCACAGTGAGTCCTAACCATGAGAAGCTGAGGATAGGATGGGGATTGCAAGCTAAAAACACAGTGAGGACTTCTTAGCTTAGGAGCACCAGCTTTTCTCATACCCACATCTTTGGTGCTTGCAAGAGATCTGGGGAGCTGAAGCTATCCTAAGAGAGGCTGAATGCAATTAGTGGGATGAGCAGCCTCATAGGAGGGAATAGGGAGAGGTGGCAAAGAAAGACAAACAAAAGGAAAAACTGATTTGGTCAGGCCCACATAATAAAGTTTCTGGTAGTCTACACCCGTGAACACACTTCAGCACTGGAGGAATTCATCACAGTCATGTAGTAGCACAGTGATTCTTCATATTGTATAATAAACGCTGTCAGCTGCATAAAGTGATCACATTTGCAACTCTCAAGGAGAATTAGACCATTTTCTCAACACAAAACAAAGATACACATCGGGCAAGAACAAAATATGGTACCTAAATGTATTTATTTTAATTCATTAAGTGTTATATATATATATATGAGTTGAAAGGATTGCCTATATAAAAATATTAATCACTGGGAAAAACGCATTTATCCTGATGAGTACCTTACACTGTGAAAAGTTTCTGCTAACAACATATGCAAGCAAATTCAATGGTGACTTCTTTTTTTTCTCTCTCAAAGTCAGCTTTCTCCTGCCTTTTACCTTTGACAATGTGGCTGGCAAAAGCAAACCAAAGATTCTTCAGTGATGCTATTATTGTTGCTTAGTTTATTAACCTTCCAGTAATAATCAGTATCTGTTGTGGGTCCCACACTACTGGGCACATCTTCAAGTATGCAGCACAGCTCCAACTGAAGCCACTTATTTAGCTGCCCAAGTGCAAATCAGGAGTGCCCTTTTCTTGGTGCTATGGTTTTGCTGTTTGTGTGCATGAGCAGTGATACTTTTCCCTTTCCAATCCAACCACCTTGGACTAGGAGTGACTAACGTGTGCCTAAGAAGAATAGTTTCTCTTAAGAGGATTATGTTTTAATCCACAATAAATTCCTGTGCCCTTTTTCTCATCAGGGACTCCAACTTCCCTGACATCCACTGGAAATACAACACAGCAGAGAGGGAATAGCCCCAGAGGTTCCTAGGGTGTGTGAAGGAGAACTTCTGAGAGCTGGTGAGAAAGCCAGCTAGGGAAGACGCCCTGCAGGACCTGCTGCTCGTGAACAGAGAAGGACTTGTGGGTGATGTACAGTGATCACACAGTTGCTGGAGAAGTGAAGGGGGGGGGGGGCAGCAGAAATGACACCTGGCCCTGCCAGTGGGCAGACTTAGGCCTGTTTTGAGATGGGTCAAAAGAGTACCTTGGGAGGCAGCCCTGAGGGGCCAAGGAGTTCAGGAAGAGAGGACACTGTTCAAGAAGAAAGTCCTAAAGGTGCAGGAATGGGCTGTCTCCATGTGCCAAAAGACAAGCCGGCAGGGAAAATTCCGTGATTTTATGACACTGAGGTGTGACTGAACATTATCTGTACTTCTCCACAGAGTACATGAAGCCTCACAGAAAACTCACCTTAAGTTTCAGTGATCCACTATTAAAGGAATGATTTCTGGTGAAACTCCCTCAGTTCCTGTGAACTGCCCTTCACCCAGGGACATCCAGGCAGATGCAGTATGAACCTCTTTAAAACCCATTTCTGGTAGCAAAAATGACAGTACCTACACCGGGACACAAATGGAAGAAGGTTATTCTGTGTACTCAGGCTTATTCCAGTGCTTTAGCAGCACTCTGTGTTTGCTCACTATCCATTGCCAGGATTTATGGTTATATAAAAGGTTGCTTAGAAAAGGATTCCTGAGATATTTTTAGCCAGCTTTTCTGTCTCTTTTTTTTACCCTTTCCTTTAGGCCAGAGATTAGGAACTTCTCTAGCATTTAACCTCAGGGCAGAGTTTCTCTCCTTAACTTTCTCATTCAGACAAGAACCTTTCCCTTCGTTTCTTTCCTCCTGCCTGTTGCACAGTTACTGTTCACAGGATATGTACTCAGCAAAAGAGGAGCCCTTGTAAACCTGCTGAAGACCTGCTCAGGGCAGAGGCATTTGGCTTACTACAAGGAGTAAACTGGTGAATTTCCTCCAGTCTTCTTTGAAAAATCAGTCTACAGCTCTTCCGAATGTCAAACTATGCTGAGTTCTATCTTAGTATAAAGTCTCAGTTACAGACTCCACAGAGATTGCCAGTCTCCATGAAGACTATATGGAGGGTAAAGATAACAAGTCATTTGGTACTTATGCATGACCTAAATTCTCAAGATAACTTAAGAATCAATGTCCTGCCAATACTTTATTTACCTTTAGAACTCAAACTTCACTGATTTCAGGGTTTTTTTAAAAACATCTTATTACAGTGCAGTTTGCTAAAAGCCTGTTTGACTAAACACCCCAAAATTTAACATCTTCAGATTGATTTGAGCCTCTAAAATGTGTCCCATAGGTTTGAAAGGAAAGTAACAGAAATGTCTGTAGCTGACTCTCCATCAGTGTGCACATACCACCCTCTTTAACACCAAAGGAATTTGTTATGATCTCTGTTATTGCTGAGAACACATAAATTAAAAAAATAAGACAGCTAAAATAAAGTGTTACCAACTCTTAATCTCAAAAAGTGGTGTGAAATATTTTCCAGTAAATGAAAGCAGAAAGAACAGATCTAGAGCTTTTAGATTATTTATGTGAAAGACTAAAATAAACCTATATGCTAAGTTTTGCTCAATAATAAAAATGTGTGGTCTAGAAAACAGCCATCCTAACAAATTTATACATTGGTCTCCAGCTGAAAATGTGGATATTTATTCGGTAAATATTTTGGAGGACGAGATTTACTCTGTATTTTAAGGCTCCGGGGTTTAACTTCAGAGGAAATGTAGCTGGTTTTCCAAGAAATCACTCATAGACCTAGACTTCTTTGGAAAGAATGCTAAAAATTTGAAATGTCCTAGGCCAGTACTGACACATGCTTTGAAAAGGGAGCACTGTAAAGCGTAGAGTCAAGACATTTCTTTCCAGCTGTAGATACTGAGTAAGTAATTTTTTTTTTTTGCTTCTCCTTATACAATATAATTGTAGAAGAATGAGTAAACTCACATTTTCATCAGTCAGAAAGAGGAGGAGGTTTTTGACTCATAATGAGGATTTTGAACCTTCTTTAAGAATCCTCCCTTATCTTTGCAGGATATGGGAACATAGAACAGATAATGCTTAAACCTTGGATACTTGTGTGAGAGAAAACAAGCACAATTTTCTCATCTTTTTATTTTACTTCATATTGCAAGTAAAAGTATCATTTTACAGTTTTTCCTAGGGTACAGGCTGATCCTCCCTAACGTCCTCATTAGCCCAATTAATTTTAAGTAATGAGGAAGATGGGAAGAGTGAGGCTCTCTTCTCAAATAAACCCACCACAGCCTCTGGGCAGGTGATGGAGACTGCAGTCCTAAAGGGAATCCTGTAGAAGAGGCGCTGTTGCTTTAGGCAAAGGAGAATGTCAAGACAGTCAGATGTTTCAGGACACCTTTGGCTGAATGGGTGGCTTTGACAATTTCTGGGCCACAGTGTTCCTGAGCAGCACCAATGTCACACTGAATCTTCAGTGTCACCAAAAAACTCCCCAGCTGTATTCCTGATAATTCTTTTTCCTAGTCTAAATTGAGGACATATCTGGCATCTGTAGCTACATCCATCACTCAGTGCACATAACGCTGAGAGCCAGGTGACAGAGCAGCACAAGCTCTTGCATTCGAATGACTTTGCTGGAGCAACCCAGATTTCACAGACACCATTCAAGCCTGGGTGAAGCAGTATCCCCTGCTCCCTCCCCCACACATTAGACACTTCCACAGCTGAAAAACCCTAGTGCAGTGGGCAACTCCTGGCTGGAAACACATGGAAGATAGGGCAAAGGGGAATATGGGAAACCATCTCATGGTCCAGCAAGCCAAAAAAAATCACCATGAGGCTACGCCTATATATTAAATATAAATGAAAAATTATACATAAAAGATGTGCCTGAACACTACACTTTGCATTGTATTCTCATCAGGTGTTCAGGCACATCAACTCTGTCCCTAGATAATGAAAGTGAATCTCAGCACTCAATTCATCTCACCAGTAGTCATTTTGTCTTAGGATCTGAGATGCTCCAGGATGCCCTAGGTGCCTGCACAGGGTTAAGGGGGCCAGTGTGAATACCCACGCCTTCTGGAGGCAAAGAAGCCCATTTTCATAGGGTATCTGAGATGTCACTACACACCTGTATGTAGGCAACTGAATTGAACACTGACAATCACTGTTTCACATACAATAGAAAATAAATCTTTAAAATCTCAGTGAACATAATTCCTTCTCTTGTCCCCTGCAATCACATCTTTGCTGCCTTGCCAGAATTTATACTTTTTGTCATTTGTTCCTGGCTCAGCAAATGAAGATTAGTTTAGAAACAAATGAGAGCAGTAAAATGCAGATGCTAAATAAAGTAATGCATGTCAACGGCCAGCCTACAATTTCTTCCACTTCAGCCAAAATTGTATCTAACGGTGATTGAAAGGAAGAGGATGGGAAGCAGATGTTTCTACTGTCTGCACCAATGGCTTGTAAATTGGCCTGAAATTTCTCCCAAACAGTTTATCAAGAACATTTGATTCAGTGAATGAGTCCCAAATGTCGAAGCACCAGTATCTCAGCCGAAGTGATCAACCATTTAAACCTAACGGAAAAAAACAACCAACCAGAGAAAGTAATTCAGCTTTACATAGACACACTTCATTTGCCACAGGTGAAGAGTTAAAATACTGAAGTAATCCTGTAGGGTAGCGACACCTCCCATTAGTAGCCCTGAGAGTTAGCTGTAGACTCTGTGAATCACATTTAAGCTTCACACAGAGGTGAAAAGAAAATAAAACTTTGCTTCACTCCAGAACATGTTCTCTTGTGAAATAAAACTGTACCATTTGGGAGGAGCTGTCACCTCCTTTCAGATACAGCAGAAGACAGGAGTAACAGATGCTCCAAGTCAGTTGAGGAGCATGTGCTGAGATAAATGGAAGGAGAAAACAAAGCAAAAAACCAACCCAACCCAACCAAGAAGCACAAGTCCTCATTATGAAAGATGACAAAAAAAGGAAAAAATATCAAAGAAAGGCTAACAGAAAAAAACAGCAAAGAGAGAAAAATGTTTAAGAAATGGCTTATAAACATTATTGCCATAACATTGCATCATGATCACTTTATGAACAAACAGAACTGAAAATGTTGCCCTCTTGCTTTCCAAGAAACTTCCAGCAAGACAGGAATGTGATTAAAGAGGAGGACAGTCTTCTCCCTCTGAAAGAGCAAGTCCTTTTGGTACTCTGAGAAGCACACATGCTCTGCTAGCTTTTCAGCATGCCTCATGTTCTGTCCATGTTCTGTCAGCTCCAGCGAACTGAGCAATGCACCTTAAGGATTCTGGAACTTAAGAGTTCATTAGAATCAGATTTCTAGAGAGGTAAATAACATATTAAACAAAGTCTTTCCCATCAAATCTGGGAAATTTTAGTGACATTTTTATTTTCTTGTTTTTTCCTGATCTCCTTTCTGAGATAAGAGGGAAGAGACAGACTCTGTGGTGGGAGGAGGAGTTCTTCTACTAAACAAATAGTGGTGCAGATTGGTGCTTTTCATGCCCTGCAGTACATATACTGAGGGAGATATAATAAAAGCTGAAGCAGGCTAGGTTCTGATAACAAAAGCTTGCAGCCATTCACTTCCCAGCCAAAGGGAGAAGAGAGAAGAGATTACCACTGCTGATGTTGATGCAAGCATATGTTCTCCCTTCTTCTGCCCCATCTTCCCTCCTTTTGAAGAAACTGCTAACTGGCAAACATGTCTGCCAGCAGTTTTCAGGCTGTTCCTGGACATCAATTTCATGCAGTGCATTGTAGTAGCCCTGCCAGGCAAAGAAACACATTCTGTACTCACAACCCCACAGACAGGCTGTGTGCTCCTCTGCTCATGACACCTCACTCCCACCTTTGTGCCTGGACCATGCAGGAGAGTCTGTGCTGAGGTCAATACACCTCAAATTGTTTGTTGCAATGACGGAAAAATATTTCTGTGGTGGGTTGAAATCTGAAGGAGAAAGTGGAGTCCTGTGGTGGGGAAGAGGTGGTTAAAGGAGGTGTATGCACACCCCCCCAGCCAGACTGTGTGCTCCTCTGCCAGAAAGGCAAAAGATGTTTTTCTGGCTTGGCTAGGAAGGAGGAACAAAACATGCATTTATATTCACAAAGAGTTTCTGGTTAAGCTACTAAATAGAAAGATATGTTTCAAGAGAAAATAGCCCAACTTGCATCAAGAATAGTTTTTGATGATTCATTTTACAAGAAGGCCTGGTGAATTTCTCTGATTTAATCTAAGATAAAGTCTACCTTCAGTGGAATAATCAGAAGATAAAATGTGATATAATTGAAAGGCTATATCTGAAAGGGCAGCTGAAAGCAGAAGAAATGCAGAAACATAAAAGTGCAAAGTGACAGAGGTGTTGAAACAAGATCCCACACAGCACCTACAAGAAAGACATCCTGTCCACAGGAGGTCAAAAGAATTCAGATAAGCATACTGAGAATTTGGGGTCTACTTTCCAACGGATCTGTATGCTTATTTCCTAGTAACAAATGACCCTTTTAAGAAAGAAAGAGTATACTCTGGACTATGTTTTTCCAAACAAAGGAGACAGCTGTGTGGAAAGCTGGAGGACAGAGTGAATCAGTGATGGCAGGGGAAAGGAAAAGAAAAACAAACCCACAGTAGGCAGTATGATAAATGCAGTGCAAAGGGAGATTGATTAGAAAAGTCCAGATTATGCCAGACGACTTACTGAACTAATGCGAATGTAAATAAACCCCAAAGTCACTCTTTAAAATAAAAATACAACAGATATGTACATCAATGTTCCCCAGCTAGTGTGCTATAAATAGCATAGAAAAGGTAGCTGGAGGTCAGATATAATGGGAGTCATCCAAGGGCAGAGTCAGGGCTGAGAAAAGGCCAGATTGTGCAAACTATAGAGACCTGAATTTGGGTAAACACAGGAGCACAACACTAGCATCAGAAATCAGCTCTTCACAGGAGGGGGAGTGGCAGTTTCCCAGACCCGTTCTGGTCACTGTGTCCCTTGGAAAGCTTCTTCTTACCACCAGCACAAGATGAACAGCTATGCACTGCACAGCTACACTTCATTCACGGCAGTATCCTCTCAGACAGATGTTTTATCCCTAATTCCAGTTGTACTGTTCTCAGAGTAGAGTAAACAAGATCTCAATGGCTGTTTCCCTACCTCCTGGATCTGTTCACAAGATCTGTCACTCTCTTTGGAGCGGCTGAGGCGATGTCTCAGAAGAAGCATGGCTAAGGGCTTCATGCTAGATCAAAGCTAGACAGGAGACTTTTCTAGCAAGAGGAAGGCAGGGTTTGAGCATGGTGGAACAGAAGAGAAAGTAGAGCATGGCACTGACTCCACTTCTGCCAAATAAACTTGCTGAGGTGGCATGGATTTGCCACAAATCCATGTCCCCTGCAAGCAAAGAATTCGCTGCTTGAATTTGGGGGGTTGGAAAGTCATGGTGGTGTTGTTTTGATTCCCAGTGGGATGACAAGCACAGGAGACACAACTTGCACTGTTCAATTCAGCACAAGGAGAGAGACCATTAGTCAGTCAGCTGTGAAATGTAAATAATTTTTGCCTTTCAGAATATTCCCCAATTCTGTCAAAATCCATCACACACGTCTGCTTATTCAAGCAAAAGGTAACACAAAATAACACTAAAAAATTCCCCAGACTTACAGCCTAGCAGTGAATATCTTTATTTCAGTCAGTCATTATTCTCATGACACTTTTGCAAACCTGCCATTTTATCAATGTCAGTTTGTCCTGAACAATTTTCAAATACCAAAAGCTAAACCTTCTGAAAATTAGAGGCGAATTTGGAGCCACGCCACTGCTTTCACGAGGCGGGTAACTTAAATCTTAATTGCAAGTGAGAGTAACATTTAGCCCACAATCATCAAAAAAAATTAGTAAAAGCCAAACCATGACCCAGATTTAGGCATCAGCAGAGGCACTCTGCTGGATGTAGAGCAGACTCCCTAGCAGGCCCATGTCTCTAAAGAGCTTCCCAGTCTCCTTTCCAGGGGTGGGAAAGGGAGAATAACAGTAGAAGATCAATGTGTTCTCTGGGTCTTATTTCCCCCTTTGGATTCCCAGACCGATTACATGGAAAGCTCAATTTGATTACATTTCAAAGATGCAAAGTGGTATAATAATGTACACCGTTGGATGCTTTCAAAGGTCCAGTCTACCTGAAACAAGAATACCAGATACCTAAGCCTTCTGAGTTAGGTCTGAGCACATATCCAGATGTACCAGAATCAATACTCTGAACATTTGGCTTTCCCGTCACTGCTGGACTCCACCAGCAAGAGTACGACCATGAGTTGTTCTTCAAGATCTTTGCAGGGGGTTGTACAATGAATTAGATGGCAGAGCTGGGAAAAGGGTTTCTGGGGAATTGATTCATAACCTTGTGCTCAATTCAGAGTTTGTTAACTTTCCACACATAATTCATTTGCTAATTTCACTCCCAATTCTTTGTCTTTTTATCCCCTCAGTAATTACTGTTAGCTGATGTAGTGCCTTTAAGTGTATTCCATGCTTTCCAGACACACAACCAAGAAAAATTATTTTTACAAAACTGCCTATAGAACTGTCTGAGATCACTTTGAATTAGTGAGGCTGGGAGATGCTGATGTCCATATGTGCAGTGCATTTGGTATAACTATGTAGATTGGTAAAAAAAAAGTTCAGTTTTTTTCTCTTGCTTAATGTGATTGCAACTTGTTGCTTCTTCCACTTAGAAGAGCACAGCATCCTCAAAAGTGGAGTTTCACAGACCATGGAAAGTATTAAAATTATACATTTTTTCTCCCTTTCTAATCACAGATTTTTACCTGTGAAGCAGTAGAGACTAAACAAGCTATCATCAGCTCCTGGCAATGAAAGTAAGAAGAGATTTAAGTCAGCTACCTTTGTATCTCTGTTATTCTCTCATTTCTAAGAACAGTGAGGTAAATGAGAAACTAACTGCATGTTTGGTTTCCGCATATTTATCAGAAACCTGTATTTATAAATAGAGACTATATATGTATGCACACACACTATGCACATATGCATTTATGCCACATGTTTAAATACTTCCAGGTGTTTATATATTTTAATAGATAAAAGTAGAAAGTACTTTACACAAACACCAGAAGTTACCTTGCTGCTTAAGTCCCACTGTTAGGTTGTGTCTGCAGCTGTCTTGTTTGCTTCTGCCATCATGTGGATACCACTGAAAAGCAAAAATGCAGCAGCTGTTAGAGGAGGATGCCCCTGCACCACGGGCAAACTGATGCAGCTGCCTTTGCACTTCAAAGCTGTGGCAGGACACATGAAATTCATAGCATTTCTCCATACCTTCATCTCTTTTACTAGCTAAGTGTTCCATGCATGCCCATTAAAATATAATAATAAAAACACCAATAGAAAATACACAAACAAATCCCACTCTCCCTCAAAAAAAAATCCCAAACCAACCCAACTGTTGCGGAGAGGGGGAATAGGGATGGAGGATGATGATTATTAATTATGAATTATGAAAATATGAGTAATGAAAATTATTGTTTATTATTATGAATATTTGATTAATTACTTTATATATATTGATTCGGATGCACGGTTTTAATAATATAGACCATAACTGATTTAGTATTTACAATCATACCCGATTATAATATTTACAGTCAATTTCTAATTAAGGGAACGAAAGGGTGCAGTTCCGCCGCTTGTCCACTAGATGGAGACTCGACAAGGCGCTTGCGGCTGCTAGCTAGGTATAGGGATATTTATAGTGTTGTCACGAGGCAGGTTAAGCTGGAAATATCACGCAGCTATGCACGGGCACTTTGAATAGAACGTTACTAAATGTTATACACATGAAAGATACAAATTGCCAGATGCAGCGAGACAGATTGCTGGATCACGCGGGCTCGCTGGGTTATCTGCTTTCTGCCCGAGGCTGGCCCCGTTCGGGCAGCAACTTTCTTTCTCCCTCCCAGCTCTGTTGGGGGGGGGCAAGGTTGGCTTTCTCCTCCCGCAGTCTGCAGGAAGGGGCAGTTGGCTTCTTTGTCCTCCCGCGGTCTGCGGGGAGGGGCTGGCTCCCTGACCGGAGGATCGGCTCAGGAGGGCCAGGTCCTTTCGGTGGTTAGCCCTACGATCGAGGGCAGTTTTTCCGTAGGCAGGTTTAGGTGGGGGTGCGGTGATGCGATGCTTCCCCCCCCTCGGCTCGGCTCAAGGTGAGCTGACTGCTGCTTCTGTCGGTGACTGCTTCCATTTAAATTATAATGGTACAGTCGTTGCTTTAACTTCAATGGAGAGGCTAATCTTTTGCTCTCTCTTTTCCCTCGGGGAAATCCTGCGTGTTTCGCCCTGCTACAGGCTGCGGAGCGGCTACAGGGGGCGGCTCCCTCTCTCTCCCGCAGATGGCGGGGTTACACAAGATGCGTTGCTGCTTATGGCTGCTTGTGGCTACTCAATTAGCTCACAGCAAATGTGGACTGCCGGGCATGGGCTAGTCCTTCCCCCTTTGGGTTACAGCTTACCCTCGGGGCTTCCCTCAGTCCCTTTTGACTGGGTCTACGGTGCCTTTGGTGATGGGATCATCCTTTGCGGGTTCCTCGCGTGACCTGGTGGTGCTGGCTTCTATATTCACAGAGGGTTTTAGTACACTTGCTTGTGAAGGCTTACAGCTAACGCATCGTGAGTCACATAACGAGTGAAAGCAAAAGGAGAGAGCGACGTGGCACCAAATAGAGCAATATTTATAGACACTCAAGGCTGGAAACTAGCCAGTGGGCACACTTGCCAACAACCTGCTTCCACCTATAGAAAGGTGAAGCTAGACTTATGCCCTTAGATGGACAGAGCATAGACATCCCATTGAGATGGGGTGCCTGCAGTTGTTTATTCCATTAGGAGACAGGCTGGCACCTGATCCTTTTGTTCCTTCTCTCCTGAAAGGAGGGTGGAAGGGGGTATGGCAGTTTAGGCTGGGTGCCCCCTGCCACTGCCGCATGAGATACACCTCTGGTGTCCTGGGTGCCCATCCAATAGGGGTGGACACAGGAAACGGCGTATTTCTACCCATAAGTCCTGCTCCCTATAAAGCCATCTGCAGAGTCATTCTCTTCCTCTTTCTTCCCTTTCTGCTCCCATGGGAGATGTCATCTCTTATCGGGTAATGCCGGGGGGGTATCTCAGGCCTCTTAGGCCTGACTAGGCCTAATGCCAGGAGGAGAATGGAGAGGGGGGGCAGTCTCAGACCTGGCCAGCCTGAGAATTGCCTAGCAGTGGGGGGGGGGGGTGGTGGAAGGAAGAGCCCTGAGGGATTGGGTAGACCCTCAGGTGGGAGGAGGGAAGGATTAGGAAACCTCTGGGTACTATGTAAGGGACTCTGTATGCTTTAGGATGTTCTTTGCCACTATGCTGTGTAGTTTTTTCTGTAGTTTCAACAATTGCTTTTCCATTTAAACTTTCCATCACTCTCCAATCCGTTTGCATGTGTCATTCTTTTGTCCCTTTCGGGGCAAGAGATGTTCTGGCTGGCCTCAAACCAGCACAGGGGACTTCCCAGAACATGTCGGGACAAGTTAGCTGGTATCTGGGGGCATAATTCTGGGCATGTGATGCCTTCACTACACCAACCCAAACAAAACCACCAACAAACAAAAAACCCACACATAAACCCAAACCAACCCAACCAACCACAAAACCCCCAACCAACCAACCAACCAACCAACCAACCAACCACAGAACCCATACTAAACCCCCACCCTCTGTCCTGCAAAGATGTTTTGTTGGCGTACAGCACTCTTTGGGTTGATTGTGATAGTCTGGGTGTTTATTCTAAGGACGTCCAGGAGCTGAACACCTCTGGGCTGATTTCTGCTTGTTTTCAGGGACTATCCATTCTCCAGAACCACTCCTTTCTCACAGGCCATGAGAGACTAAGGGAGCCGCTATACAGATATCTTTTAAGTCTACTCCTTTCAGTTTAGTGCATTTGATCCTATCTCCCTGTGATTGTGCTACTGACATATCAAATGTAAGATGTGTACAATATAGCTACTGCAAACAGAGGCTCTTTTTACTTTACAACTACTTAAACAAAGAATTATCCATCTAGGTCCTGTCTCAAAGAAGTTCTGCAAATTCTTACTCCTCTAGTAAAGGCCTAAAAGGGATAATAAAATGCTATTAATATTTTATTTATTTAAAAACACCATCCCTCCAGAATTCCTGTATAATAGCATTCCAGTTACTATAGATTTCCCCAAAACTGATGGGAAACAAAAATCATACTTGTTTTGGATCATTCTGAAGGAGGGTTAACATAGTATATGGTAGCTTTAAATGCTGCATTTGAAGAGCCAGTGTGTGGGGATTTCACCCTTACACCAGCACAGTGAATAAGTGCATGATGTATCTTCCCATTTAAAATAACAAAAGAAGGAAAAGTAAACTTACGTCTTTCCATTAAACAATATATAAAATAATGTCTTAGAAATAAGCTGCAGAGGTTTGGTTTTCTTCCCCCGAGCATATTCCAACTTGCAAATAGTTAATATTTTCTATAACACCAGTTAACCTATAAATATCTTTTTGACCTCTGGATAACAGCAGGCTTAATACATCTGTATGTCAAACACTGCCAGTTTTACTTTGATTCACCCACTTCAAGATAAGCCATCTTGTGTGCCAGACAGCTATTTTTTCTCATAGCTTCCCATTTAACTAAAACTTCTGCATAGTTACAATGCAAAAAATGACACCAGAACTGCAGAGATATGTGGGCACTACCCATGACTAAATGGCTTCTGCTTACTTGCTTCATCCAAGTACAAACCATGAAAAAATACACTAACTTAGATTCTAAAAGCAAAAGTGTTTTCAGAGTGTTTCACTTCAGCAGCAGACACTCCATCTTCACCTTTAAGGGGTGTCTGACAAAAACTGCCTCACAGCTAGAAAATAGGAAATGATTGAAAGAATCAGAAGGAAAACAGCACAGATTGCAAAGATTGTGATCAGTGGTGAGGTGTAGCTAGGAAACAATCCAGCATCTGCATCATGTAGATAGGTGTAATAGAAGTAGAAACTGCTTTGGACAAAGCAAGAAGGGTTGGCTAGAAAGTGATACCTTAGTTTGAGTGATCAGAAAGTTTCAGAAAGACTTTTATAGGTGCACACCATTTTGAAAAGCTATTATCAAAGCTTTGTAAACTTGTCAAGACCTAGATAATGTAAGAAATACATCAAAATCCAACTGGGAACCAAAAATAAAACTATTTTATGCATACTGTGCAATATATACCAAAACACTTTAAATTATTTGGATTAAAAATAGGTTTTATCTTTTTTATAGCTTTTAGAGCATAGGGGTAGATATTACATTTATTCATCATCTTGTTCTGCCAAATAGGTAGCATGCCTAAGAGAGATGGTACCCATTGACAAGGTTGGCTTAGCAAAAAAATGCTTTGCCTAAGCTATAAATAACACTCACTTTACCACATGCTTTCTAAGCAAGCTTGTGCTTTCTCTTCATCTTGGTTTGATGAGAGACAAACAAGGAAATACTGATAGAGGTTAATTTGTGATCTCAGCAGACTTGAAAGCTCAATAGGAAGGCAGAGCAGCCTTGCCAGAGAGAGTACACTTGGGATCTACTCACTGCCAGCATCTTAGCTCACACATTTTACATGAAGTCAGCATGGTGTAAAAAATATGGTGACTAATAAACACAAAAATAACTATTGCAAGAAGAACATAAGGCCAAATCTCCCCTCAAAAAGAGGCTAGAGTCAATTTATTAACTTCTTTTACTTTGCATTTCTTGTGTTTGAGGTTAACCATGGGTTCATTTCAAGGGGAAAGTTGTCCTGTGAAACACCTTCCATAATCTGGGCAGGGTGCTGCAAGCCCCACTGCACAGAACAGATGTGTTTCAGCTTGCTGGGTTGGTCTGTGCACTACTAAAACCAAAGTTCATTATGAAAAGATGGGTAGTGGTGTCTCCTCTGGATCCCTCTGTAGAGAAATCAGCAGCAGCTTTGATGCCCTTCACTGGATTCAGGCATCCTGCTGTGTGTTACAATGTCAAGAGTAAGACTTGGAGACCTGGTCTTTGATGGAAAACTGCAGGCATCTCCTGAGCAGAACCACAGTAGGGTTTTAGCTGTGAGTGAGGCACCCCTTTACTCAGAGGGCTATTTCTGCAATTACTGACATGTCTGACTCTGCAGGCCAAAATGTGAGCACCCAGGACGTTCGACAGTCTCTGAAATGTAGGTTGATAGAGCCCTTTGTGGTTTTTAGACAAGACTTGTTGTGGGCAGCCTCTTTTGTTCCCACCTTAAGTGATTTGTTCTTGTCCAAAGGAGCTAATGCTGTGTTTGTATGGCTCCTAACTGTTTTTTCCTCCCCTGTTTACCAGGCTAGATACACCCTTCATGTTTCTTATTCAAGTTTAGTTTTCAATTATGTCAACAGATTACATGGAAGCTGCTCTGCTGATCTCTTCATTCCACGACTAAACAAATAAGAGAAACTTGCTAATGTTAAGTTATTGTTGTTGTTATTATTATTATTACTTCTGACAGCCCATAAAGAACATGAGGCTGTTAAGTAGCTATCTTTCAATAAAATACACTAATGAGAAAAATTCTCATCAGATCTCAAAAAGTATGTTTTGTTCCTTACAATGTCATGTTGACATATTTGTGAGCTGCTGTTCTGGGCCTGGATGTCAAAGTATATGAGATTTGTACAGGGTATTCATGAATTGTGAAATGGGTGGGTTTGATTCCACTGAAAGCGTATTTACAAGCAAACATCAGGAAAAATAGTGATGATCAGCTAAGGTCATCTCCAGGTATCTCAAAATCCAGTGAAATGAAGAAGCATATCTGAAAACAGACCAAGTTCATCTAGAGTTTCTATCCTAACTCTTCATATTTATTAAAGACCTGGAAAAGCAATGATTTTGGTCATCTCACTAACTATACAGGTTAAGAAAGGATTTAGTCTGAATTTAAAGAGGAAACTATGAACAACTCAGCCCTCAGTCATAACTTCCTATCAGTTCTCCTGTCTTTTCATCCTGGGCAGTAGTCCTGAAGGGATTGGGCATGTAATTTTAAGATTATCTATAACATACACAGAACAAAGAGGACACAGCATGTCATCAGGCATGTCCATGATAACCCAAGCCAGGATCTACTCTAGCTGACAGTAATGAACTCTGACAGTGAAGCAGCAGTTTTTTCTGTCCTAAATGACAAATTGCCATGTCCTGTTATCCAGAAACTTTAAGGCCTGACACACTCTATTTAATCCAATGAAAACAGTTTAAAATTAAAAGACAAGTTAACATATGCCAGTAGGAATGGATATGGAGCTGCACCTGCCCCAGCAGCCAAGAACTAAATACCAGTGACTTTTCTAGCTATGGTGATGTTTGTCAGCTCATTCTATTTCAAGGTGTGCTTAAACTTCAAACAAATACCTGAATTAGCTTCCCAGCATCACCCCAGCTAGCTGCTTTTCCCAGGAGAAGATAGAAAAAGGCTGCAGTTATCACAAGCAATTGCCTCTAGATAAGTAGACATTTTACCAAAAGAGTGACAACCATCACTTATAGTCAAAACAAAGAGGCAGTTAAAGCTCTGTTGTTTCCTTCTTTTTTAGGAACTGGCGGTTGCAAAGCAGTTCAGATTGGCAGCTTCCCTGCAGATGAACCTCACAGTTGAAGAGAGTTACCTTTTCCTGAGAGTAATTCCACTCAGTATTTAACTCTAATTCCACTCAGTATTTAACTCTGAATCAACCTTTTGCCTCTTGTCTAATATTTTGTATTTTCTGTGTTGTAAGGTAACGACAGCATTTTTCCTTTGGTTTTACGCAGTGCTTGAGCCACGATTAGGATTCCTAAAGCAGTTATCACTACCATCGTTACATAATCAGACATTTAAAGTCCCTTTTCCAGAGGTTTCTCCATCACACTAATATTTCCCAAATTTGGCACATGGGCAAAGGTTTGGCCCAGAAACTTAACTTCAACACAGTGTTATCGTAAATCATAGGAGTACAGCATGTCCCAGAAAAGTCTACATGCCCTGGTTCAACTTTAAAGACTGATGCTTTCAATGGAATTTTATCTTCCCAGGCATTTTGAAACTCATTAAAATGAAAACTACTTGAGTTCCTGGGACTGATTAATTTATGTTTAAAAGACAGGTATTGTAGTAACTGTAACTGTCAAAAAGGACAACACATTAGACGGGCTTAGTGAAAATACAGGCTGCATTCCTAAGAGGCAGCAGAGGAGCTGCAGGGAATTAACAATGCTGGGGACATTCAGTTCTTTTATACCATGTTAGCAGAGACCAGGGTCCCTAACATGTGCTTTAATGACAGGATTAAAATTTTACAAAGCTTCACAACTTCCTTTTCAAAACTTTCTAAGTATTTGAGCAAGGCTATGACTGTTACACAGAGGTGAACTAAGTATTGCCATGCTTGCCAAAACTAAGCAAGTTTTTATGCATATCGTGTGCAGATGAGTGAACTGTCAGGCACTAGATGGGCACACCAAAGCATTTCCATCTTCCTATGTTCTATGTGCTCTTTCATTTGTTTAAAAAGACATTGAACCTTCAATTTTGCATTTTTAAGAAAAAGATATTTATTTCCATCTTCTAGATACCAGTGGGTTTGTCTCTGTATATAGTATTTCTGTTTCTATTTATAGCTGTTTCTATCTGTAGATATTCTGGCTCAGAACAAATTTGACAACAATATCACAGAGACAATGTTAAGGTATCAGCATGCTGAAGGGCCAATTTCATGTGGATTTACGGGGGAAATAATAAAAGAAAAGAATAGGGAAAAAAAAGTCACCTTGAAAAGAATTAAACACTGAAATAGGCAGCCCAAAAACACAGTTGAATTTCCTTATCTGGAAATATTGCTTGGCTAGACAGTGCTCTGGAAAACCTGATCTAAGGCCTGGCTTTTGGCTGGAGACCAAATGATCTCCAGAGGCCCTTCCAACCTGGAATTTTCTATAATTCTGTCCTGTAACCCAACACTTCTGTTATTTTCTAAAAGGTGTTGGTGGCGCTCAAGAAACATTAAGTTCTGCAAAGTGCATGTTCACCTAATGTATGAAAACATGGGAGAAACAAGTTCACCAAGTTATGTCCATGGGATTCAGACAATGGATATTGCTTAAAAGTCAAACAAAGGTATTCAGATGGAGTGAGAGTCTAAACTGACTGTGCACAGACACCAAGGGGCACAGAGAGGTCTGCACCTGGTCTAGCAAACTTTCATTGTCTCCACCAGAAGCACCCGCAAGCAAATGCTTCTTTGTGTGTCTGTCCCTGTCCCTGGCCAGTCCTCATTGCCAGCAGCTCCTGCAAAGTGTGAGTCTAGAGACAACTTGACCTGAGACTGCTGCTAGGTGAGATTCAAACCGAGTGGTCCAAGGACCAGGCAGCTGTGCAGACCATGCCTCAGTTTCAGCCTCTGCCAGTCTCAAGCAGGGCCAGTGCATGCAGGGAACACCATTCTGTGAGGCTCCCAAAACAAGCCAGACCTCATCCATTCCCTACTGCCCCCCTTCACAGAACAAATGCCTCCACACTGTCTGCAAGCTGGGGGAAGAGGGAATGGGGAAAGAAACCTTTCCCCTCTTTCCATAGGAACAAGTCACAAGGACAGGCAGGTAAGCCTGGCAATATTGTGGCACCGAAGGCTCTCAGTGGACAAAGACGATGCCGTGTTCTCACAGTGCCATCTGGCGACACACGGGGGTGAAACCATAACCTCAGAACTGGCAAACGTAAGAGACACAGAGTAATCATCTTTAAATGGGGCTATAGGCAATTTCCAATAACTTGCCACAGAAAGCCAACACATGCAGTCACTCTGCTAACTAGCTACAGGCCATTCATTACTTTTTATTACTCTGAAACTTTGAAAATCCACTCATCACTAATTTTGAACATTTTTCCAAACAAATTCAAAGGTAATAACAAAGAGTCATCACAAGCATCTGCATCCCATTTTGGACAAAGGCCAAGTCTAGGAACAATGGATACATTTTGAAAAAGTAATTTGAAAATGCCAATTAAAAAAGCCATTTAACTTCATTTTGTTTTGGTTTTTGCTTTGTTTTGGTTTGTCTTCTGAGGGAGAAAGCTGGCAGAGTCTGAAGACTTCAAATGCCCTTCATTTGCTGAAAAGGCCTTTCAGAGTGCAGTGCTTCTCAGAAACGATCAGGCCACTACATTCAGCCCATCTCATGGAAGTTTGTTTGGACCTTTCTAGCTGCCAGCGCTTTGCTTCCAGCTCTTAGATGCCAATTTTACATTCTACATTGTTCTGATGGCACATTGCTGATTTAATAGATTGAAATACAAAATAATACCTCCTTCATGAAGGAGGCAAGACTGACTGCTTTGAAAATTAACATTAAACCTTAAACTGGCACTGACTGGAAGCTAAAAGATGGGCTACAACCTGGGGCTGCTGCTTTTACTGTGACCTAAGCCATGGGAAAGGTTCTGTATCAAATTCTCAATCAGATTCAAATACTAGTAGCCCGTTTTGAATTCTTCATCAAAACACCAGCAATTATGGGATTTGAGACACCTCAGATTAAAAACTAGAGTGAGAAGTAGTGACCAAAGGCATCTTCTGATTTTACTGAAGCTAAAAATACATGGTTTCATTTCTGATGTGTTTAGTATCCACAGTTCCAGTTCAAGTCATTTGAGAGTGCCCAGCAGCCTAAAAAAATAGTATCTTAAAATCTAAGACACAGTTAGGAAGATTCTGCCCAGTTTCCCGAAATCCATGTTTTGCCTTAACCTGTGTGCTGCACCTGCTGGGAGTTCTCATTTGAGTGCTGCTTTTAGACAAATCCATAACTGAACTGCTCATTATGAGACATGGGCTCCTCCAGCTGTTGGGCAGACCATTCTTTCAGTGCAGATGCCATTGTCTCAGTATTGCTAATGGGCTTTGGAGCCATGTGTCCAGAGACCGTGCCTGTCTCTGGAACCTCTCTGAGAGATATTGAGCATTTGCAATTCTCCTTGGCATTAACAAGTTTTGGGTTTTGAACACAGCAATTTTTTTAGGTTACACATAGTAGTGCGTTTTGGCAGAAGATCTGGACTGTGAAAACGAAAGTGGAAACATTTTTTAAAGGATCTGAGATAGATCTTACAAGCATATGTGGTCTATACTCATTGGAGTAGTCACACTGACATAAACATGCCCTATCACCCAGTGTAAGAGAAGAAATAGAACAAATATTAAGGAAGAAATAATCACAATTCTCTGAAACACCATCAGTGACATGTTTTATGCCATTTTAAAAATTATTTCTTCACATTTTGTTCAATTCATCTTCCTTTATGTCTCCTCCAGTAAGGTCTCCCTCCCACTCCCTCCACCCAGAATATGAATTTAATTCTTTCTGAACTTTCTCTTCAACTTGTTTTTCAACTCTGTCCCCAAAGCTGGAATGCTTCTAAGCCTACCTTGTCCTCACTGGTTTGACAATGTTCCTGTGCTCTGGTCATTAGTACAGCATGACCCTGAAGAAATAACTCAGCCACGAAGCAAGTTAATCAGTAAATGAATAGACTTCTTGAACAGAGAAGTTTTATCCTGAGTTCACCAAAGCAATTTTGTATTAATTAATTTTCTGCCAGGCACAAAGTAAGACAAATGTAGGAAGTATGATCTTCAGAGAAACAATATTCTGGGGAGAAGATCAAATCCTAAACTGATGTAAATTGACAGAGCTTACTTACACCGAGCCATTACCATTTACACCTGTTGAGGATCTGGCCCCAGTATAAGAGGATTCACTATTTTGATTTTATTCTTAATCCTAATAAGCAATAGTAAATCCATGGCAGTTGAGCCTTTCTGCAAAGAAATAATGGGTTTCTTCAAAAAAAAAAAAAGGCTTCATAGGACTTAAATTACAAACAACAAATCTGGTGTATCTCCATTGTTTAGATACACATAGATTTGTCTCCTATTAGGCAATATATAAATATATATCCAGATCCTGACTTTCCTAATGCTGAATTCCTTACACATTTATACATTAACTTACTAAAAAGAGACAGCACTAATATCCTCAGGAATACACAGACTAAGACTTGAAAGCAAGCTCTGGATTGTATATCTTCTTATGTTTGAAAAATTAACTTCTATGAGCATAACTCAAGTAGAACGTAGTTCAGGGTGCTGCACAAGCAAACCGGCTCATGAGTCTCAACTCAAAAATACAGCAGGAGTCTGTTCTTGCTCCCCTTTCAATCAGTAAGATATTTATCATTGATTTCAGTGGGAACCAAAGCAGGTTTTAAATCAGGTGAGCTCTTCATTATTTCAGCACCCTTTTTTTTTAATGGACACTGGCCAGCATTTCCCAGATGTCCATTTTGTAACCCTTTGAAAAGATTTAACATTCAGAGAAATCCCAAGTTCAATTAACAAAATTTCAAGGCATCATTAAGTCACTTTGGAAAGAAGCGGCCATCAATACATGAGCAGAACACTGTGTTACAACGCACTGACTGTATACATCTCATTAATTATGTTGCTAAGAAACTAAATAAAAATTATCATTATCAGATATTTTTTAAAGTTAAAGCATTTCATATGCTGACCACACCAAAAGTGCTGCTCAGTGTGGGTGTCTAGGCTTTACACTTTCTCAAGAAGGAATACGTGAAGTCTTTGTGTTCCATTGCTCTTCAGTTGTGCTTTCAGTTCTATAAACATACCTAGGTGAGAGCAAGATGAGAAAAACACTTCAGGCTAGACTCAGCTGAATTGCTTCATGCCAAAAACCTCATATTGGATGTGCCTAAGGGCTTGTGATGAACACAGGCTTTTCAAAAGCATAACGCCCCAACACCACTGTAACACTGAGATGTTTTCACTGCAAAATTCTTTATAATTCCTCAAAGCTAAGCCAAGTCAGATATTATATATCTCATCTAGAATTATCCTATAAACTCTCTTGTTATCTTTCAACACTTTTTCCATTCCAAATAACCAAACATGAACAAAGCAGTAGTGATAGATGTGTCTTCACAGAAACAGTTCTACATACACTGGAGCCACTGCAAACTCTCTTCTCTCCATCCTATCAGATGCTTTCACAAAATTTGTCATCATGATTTTTTTCTCTCTTTTCCTGTCTTTCACAAAAACAAAATGTGATTGAGTGTTTCCTTAGTAAACAGGGATGAAAGAAAAGTTGAGATTCATTTTTATTTTTTTTTAATGGAAGTAAAAGGGTTTGGGAAGGAAACCACTGTAGAACAAAACAGTGAAATAACAATAACAGTTTACATATAATCCAATAAAACGCAAGCAAAAGTCAAAACTGAAGTTGCATGCTGACTTAATATAACAACATACATATTCAATTGGTCTCTCTGACCTTTTCTTCCCCTGGCCATAAAAACTGTTAACAAAGTAAGATCTTCAGGGAGGAAAAGCATTTTTCTATATATCCTTGCAGAATTTAGCACAATGTGGGCCTAATCCTTTTATGGCTTTGGAAAGTTAAAAATAACTCCTAGCTGTCACAGTAGTAGAGTCTATTGAAGCCAAGAACAGGGACCACCATGTATAGGAATTAACAAGTTTCTTGGAATCCTACCTGATAATGTGTGCCAACATTTCATGTTTCTGCCTGTTTATACTTTGCTTAAAACAAAATTACTTCCTTTTTGGTTTTGCTTTGGGATTTTTTTTCCCCATAATGTTCTGAAATGACACATCCCTTCCATGCACAGACAAGCCTGCTTTTGTGATAACTTCTGTGGTCAAGAAATGTAAAGCCGGGAAGACTGTCTTTCAGCTGCAGCACTTGTCTAAAGAAAGGTAGTGGAAGATTACTGAAAGTCATTGTTAGTTCTCTATAAACCTCTTATGCTGTTAAAACCTATAAAAACTAGGTTAAAATATTTTCCCCATTTGTATTGCTCCTTGACCATGCCATAAGCAGTCTTTCACAGTATTTTGTTCAGAAGAAATTATGCATGTTTTCCTAAAAAAAAAAAATGTCAAGTTTTCTCCTTTACCAGATGGTGAAAGCAGTTCTTATCATATTCCTTCATCCTCTTATATTTCTAGCAAAATATTTTGGCAAATCAAGAGGTATAAATAAAGATTCAGATGTTTATTGAACAGCATATAATTTAAATAAACCATATTTATGAATGTCTGGCTGAGCAGAATTGATTGCAAACACACACCCTTTGGGCCTGAGTTTGTTATCTGATGTTTATCTCAGACTGGAAAACACAGTGTGTGAATCATTTATCCATTTTTGTACTCTCCTTTCTCTCTCTTTTTTTTTTTTTAATTTTATTTTTCCCAATCACTAAAATAAGGCCCCCATCACTTCAAAATGTACTAGCATGCCAAAAAAGCTAGGCATGTGGGAACCCAAAATAGTTAACAAACAGGAATAAACAAATAAATGAGCCATGTGTTGGGGACGATGCAAGGGCTAACAACATTCTAGGACTCACAGTAGAACCTGGGAATGATCAAGTAGATATGAAGGAGAAGGGGGATAATGATATTGTCAGGCCTTCACATGACAAGCTGAGGGATGACACACCAGGGTTGGAGGGATGGGGGCTAGTGAGGGCCTCCAGCCCGTTGCCCTGCAGCATGTTGGGGACAGAGCAGCACAGACAAAGTCTCAGAGACTTTGATTTCAGGGTTGTCTGTTGGTAAATTTTTCTTTTAAGAATAACTGGACTCCTGCTTTTATAAATCAAAGCATCCAGGCAGCAAAAAGTAAAGGAGCAATATCTATACTGAAAAACTAAGCAGTGCTAAGGTCCAAGCACGGGCACTGGTGTATGGTCACCAATTTTTTCAAATGGTTAACATGGTTCCTTGAAGGAAAAAAAAAAAAAAAAAAAAAAAAGGCCAAGCAGGACTCAAGGAGTCCAAGCCCATTCCCAGCAGGCTGTTTACATGAGAACACTGTATTCTGGAGGTAACTGAATTTAGCCACCTGAACATGTGCCATCTTGTGCAGGTTGGGATTAGGGTAGATAATAGTCAGAGATCAAACAAACAAAAAACTAAACAAATAAACAAACAAACAAACAAAACCCAAAACCACATGATTCATGTAACTGGCACTTGAGTAGGATTTCATAGATCTCTAGAGGCTTATGGGACAAAGAAGAAAATCGTGTTTGTATGTCTCTCCAGACACCTTGCGAAAAAGTTAATATACTGTATCTGAAAGGGAAAATGGTCACACAACTGATATACCTACAGATAAGAACTGAAATATGAGGGTGCTAAATCTTTCCTTCTTTGTTAACAAAGGAACAAAATTAGTACCAGCCTGGCACCAAGAAGAGGCTACCACCCATGCAAATACTAGAAGTATGTAGATGTATTTCTCAGTGTGAAAAATTCAGTAAGTGCAGGTATTCAACACAAAATGTATTAAGAAGAATGCCCTGAGTGACACATGCATACAGTTCAGCAGTGAAAATCTGATTTTGTGTATTTCTGTATTCAGGTCTGAGGAAATTTGGTGAAAACGTTTAAATTCAGCGATCACTGATATTCAAAGGTAGTATTTCAATAGTAGCTGTATTTTACTTACTCTGCTACTAGCTAACCATGACTTTTGAATAGTGTGCCTGGTAAATTTAAGAGATATATCAAAATTCCACATTATTCTTATTAAAGTTATTAGAATGTTAATAGGTTCTCTTTTTTAATAAACAATCTTTTAGGTTAAATTATTGCTTTGCCATCTGCTGAACATAATGCAGCTATTAGCTAAGAAAAATAGACAAATATATAAATAATATCTATTACTTGTGAATTGCATGTAATACACATCCTGCATGACATGTAGGATCAAACAAAATCCAATCAATTTGTACCAGCTCTCTTTTCAAGTCCCATAATTTCAAAAAGTGCCAGCGTATAAATTCCATTCTGGTTAACTTGTCATGGCATTCTCTTCCAGTACCATCAGTGTAAGAAGGTTGTTAGTGATAGGACAATTAGACATGGATATTTGAATTGGTTTTGAGCAAGTAATTCCTTACAGAATGCAATGAAAATTATATCGATGATACTGCATCAAAACTAATTTGTCTTATCCAGCATACTACCTTTAACCCTGGATAACAGAAGGTGCTTTCAAATAAAGGGTCAGAACCACAGAATGGCAGATGTGAATTTTCTTTGTTCCTACATTAGCTCTCACCTTGACCATAATGGTTCAAAACTGACACTAGCACTGCTCTTGTGCCTCTTGGATTGTGCTTCTCCTGCACAGCCAGTCCATGATACATCTAGGAGATTCAAGCTGCAGAGGACGTTAGGCTACATCAAAGCTGCAAGCACATCAAGATGGCTTCATACCAGGCCAGCATCAGCCTTGGTAGGGATCCTTGGCTCCAGCAATATGTTAGATCTAGAGCAGCTCTGTTCCAGAAACAATTTTGCCTCTTCTGCACAGCATCACAAGTGGCATAATAAACTGTGTGAGACTGGAGCTAACACCATGCACAACACTATACTCTTGGAAACTGCAGCTTGGGGAAAAGCTGTACTGAGCCACAGCTGGGTATCTCTGCATGTGATCAGCTCACGTCAAACAAGACTTACAAGCTTCAGCTAAGTACTAATAACAATGCATTATCTCTTTCAGAAATACTTGGGTGTCTCTGCTCTATACATTACAGAAATCTGTTTCCTGGAAAGGCTTTTTAATCCCAGAGAAATGCCACATGAATGCATGGAACCAGCCTGGGTCCAGCATTACACTGGAGTTAACAGGCCAACTTTGAACATGGAAGGCTTTCAAGTGCAGGGTAGAGATAGAATACTTCTGCAATAATTAGCTCAAAGCCAGTGCTGGACCAAACTTGGTCAAATCCAGCTAGTCATGAACTGGCAAAGATACTTGGATCTCTCTGCATGCTCTTAAAGCATTCTATAATATTGCTCCCATCCATATAGGATAATAGAACCCATTTACTACAAATGCAGGAAATTATTTTTCTTATTTTTGGCTATTCTGGCATTTAATATGATGCACAATGTAACAGACATTTTCCTATAATTATGACTTTCATAATGTCTCCTTATGCAAAACCTCTAATTTTGTAATTATTTAAATAATAAAAGGTACCACTTATTTCTTATTTCTGTGTGAGATAAATTTCATGCATGCTTGGACACAGATGTTAAAACTTTCTTTGTGTTACATGTTATGGCATCTGCTTTCATATTGAAAGTACAGCAATCAGATGACACAAAGCATGAAACTGGTCCAAATTCACTCTGTTATTTTGAATGAGTTAAAAAAATACGGAGCTCATTCTCCTTTGGCAGATTCGGTGCTGAATCAGGCACACAGTTTTCATGAAGCATAATGCTGGCATAAACACGTCATGTTATATGTCATAAACATATGTCAGTTTACTCACAGGTAAACTTTTTAGGATAAACCTCTATTCCCAGTTGTGCGTGAAAACGTAAAGAGAGAACACAGTGAAAAAACAAACAAATATACAAACAACCCATTTTGTATCTTTGTATAATCTGCATTATACTTGTCTATACTTAGCAGATTTTTCTGGTTTTGTTGTTACCAGTTATGATACCCACAAGGTACTTTCACGTGTGAGTGTACTGGCTACAGAGGGTTCAGGCCGAAGATCTACCTCCCCACAAATGCATTGCCTTAAACAAACACCCTGGAACATCTTTAGAAATTCTGCCTGTGCTTTTCCTCACATTTATTATTTCTTTTCAATATCCTTAGAATCATAGAATCAGTCAGGGTTGAAAGGGACCACAAGGATCAACCCTCCTGCCATGGGCAGGGGCATCTCGCACTACATCAGGCTGGCCAGCGCCTCATCCAGCCTGGCCTTAAACACCTCCAGGGATGGGGCCTCAACCACCTCCCTGCACAACCCATTCCAGGCTCTCACCATTCTCATCAGGAAGAACTTCTTCCTCACGTCCAGCCTGAATCTCCCCACTTCCAGCTTTATTCCATTCCCCCTAGTCCTATCACTACCTGATATCCTAAAAAGGTCCTCGCCAGCTTTCCTGTAGGCCCCATTCAGATACTGGAAAGCCACAAGAAGGTCACCTCGGAGCCTTCTCTTCTCCAGACTGAACAGTCCCAATTCTTTCAGTCTCTCCTCATAGGAGAGGTGCTCCAGCCCTCTGATCATCCTCTAAGCCCATCCAGTTACAGAAATTTTCATCAAGCTCCTCTGAGCATTGTGGGTATTCAGCACTGGACAGCCAGTCTGCATGGCCAGCTATCTAGCAAGAACAAAGCTGAAAAGGGAAGAAGGATCCTGGATGCTGTGGGATCTACTTCTATTCTCGTGAACAGCAGCTCTGGGTGGCATGTCAGGTGGCATTCCGTAGACAGCTTCATAGAACAGCAGGTATTACTGGGGATTCTCTGCTCTGTGTCCCCATGTTGAGCCTTGTATTTTATTTTCAATGCCTGGGGGAAAAAAGGAACAACACAAGCTTTTCCCTAAGACTCTCCCATCCTCCAACTGCTTTCACCTCAGTGGATTTCCTGAGCCTGTTGTTTTTAAGGTTTGTTTCCTTCTCCCTAGCTTCCTACATTAAATTGCTGAGATTCTTATTGCAAAGAAAACTGTTGTTAAACTTTGTTCTGATTAAACATTTACTAATTTTCTGCATTAATACTTCTATGATTACAACATGGCAGACCTGCCTCTCAAGAAACACATTCAAATTGCTTTTGTTTCAGTGTGGCTGGGAGCAGAGCACACAGTGATGTGGGGTGGCACTAGCAGCAAGAGACAGCTATCTTACAAAGCCAGATAAAGAGCACATAGCAGGTGCGTTTGGTTCAGACACAAAGATGGTATAAAGTCCTGGAGAAGGAGGCTGGGCACGAGTTCTGCCAGGGAGAGGACGCACCACTCACTGTGCTACCTAGAACCTACCAGTAATGATGTACTTGTTCACCTGTGTGTCTGATGGTCATGCCATGGAACAGAGAGGAGGGCAAAAGAGCGTAAGAATAAAAGGGCATGGCCACACAGGATTGTGTTGTTCAGTATTTTAACAACAAAATTATATTTTGTAAAGGAGTAGAGGAGTACCATTGAAAAGGAAAACAAAGGTGTATTTACTAGCAGGCATGGCAGTAGGCAGTGTCAGTCGTTTCACGCACAACAAGCATAAAGGACATAGCAGTGCCCATACTCTGGGAAACATGAGAACAGCCAGGCACCTAGGGTGCTTGTGTCCCAGATTCCAACTGCTCAGGGATTTCCCAAGTCACAGTGTGTTTGTCTCCAAAGTGCAAGAGATTTCCTTTTCGTGAACTTGCACAATAGTCCCTTGAATTCGCAGCAGCAAATTCTTAGTTAGGATGCTGCAAAACTGCTTCTGGCTAGGCAGCTCCTTCTGCCCTCCAAGCCCCTTTCCAAAGGAAGCAAACGGTACCAACGAACCAACTGTTTACACACCAGGGCAGCAAATACTGGCAAAATCATATAGCGCACACATAGCCTGTTGTGCTCCTGTGCTAAGTATTTTCTACTCAAAGGTAGAAGTAATTTTATCTTGTTTTCTTTCTCACTGCGTAAGTGGTGTGTTCTCTTTCCCCACAACCACATAAGCGAGCCGGTGGCTGGACCCCACACCATTAGACCCTGAACCACCGGCTGCAGCCCGGCAGTCTTTTTCGACAAGCAAACTCCTTCCCCAACCGAGCTACTTCGGCCCGAGACGTGCCCGCCCCGTTCTAGAAACCCAACTCTGCCCGCCCCTCCTAGGGACCTTCCCATCTGGGGAGGGAGGAAATGCCGGAGCAGCCCCACGGCCACGCACCGCCCGCGGGGAAGGGGGGGCTGGAGACCACCACCCACAGCCTGCATTTTGTTTTAACAAACATTTCCCGCTGCCTATGAGGACACCCGCCGCTGCCCAGCGCTGGGGTAGGGTGGGATTTCCTCCCCATTGTCTGCCGGGCTCAGGCCTCCAGGCGGTGGCGCTCCCAGCTTCTGTGCTCTGTGAAATCAAGGGCCAAAGGAGGTCCCTGACAGGGCTCAGCTTAGACACCGAGCGAAGTGCAGGGAAATGCAAGAGACAGGGCAAACCAGGAGCAGCTAGCAGGGGTTCAAACTTATATGTTAATGAGTATTAAAATGTCTTTCCAGTACAGATAAAAATAAGTTAAAACGGCTGAGAAACGCCTCTGGTTTATCCTTTAACGTGCATCTTGAAGGATATTTAATGCAATTACTCCAGGAGACCTTGTGAGGGTATCAAAATATTTCAAAACAAGGCTCACAAACACACATGTATGAGCTGTATGTATGCCTCTCTGTCTTCACTTGATTTAATTCACTGCCCACCAGCTCAGAGAAAGTAATGTGGCTACACTTGCAGACACTCCCTACATGTTTGCTTTAGGATACCTTGTTCTTGCCAAAACCAAATATTTGTATCCTGAAACAAATATTTGGAGACAGTGCAGACCAGCTTTTACAAATATGTTAAGTACAGCAAACTGCTGGCAAGCAGTAGACTCCAGTTAAAAACCTGTAAGGTAGGCAAACCATAAGGCTTTCAACCCTGAGCATGCTTCCCGCACAAGTGAAACTATGGACTAAAGATTTATTTGACAGTTCCTGGAGAGATAAAGGGCTACAATCTTTTTATCCTCAAGATACCTGAACTTTTGAGTTAAATCAATATTTACATAGGTAAGGAGAAGGCACTGTGGCAGAGTAATACACCTTTCTGGTAAAGAACATGAGACTGGAATTGGAGCTTTGGGATGGAGTTACGGCAAATCCCCCCAGGGGGTAGCTGCTGTTCAGGCTAAAGAACTAGAGACAGTTGATTGCTCCTAGCTACGCTTCTCCTCTCTGTGCTTCTGGATGCAAAAATCAGTGTGTCCTAACCATGCCAGCCCAACTGTATGGTGGAAAGAGTAGAAATTATAAGGACCAAACCAGGTTTTTTTCTTATATAAATATAGCTCAGATGCAAATTGTATGAGAGGGTTTCAAAGAAAACTAAGACAGCCAAGCCAGCAATATCCCACGGAAACTTGGCATACGTATCTATCAAACGTCTTTTGAAAATTACATGTTTAAATGAAATCAGAGCCAAACATCACAACTAAGTGTTTAACAAAAGGTAGCCTTTTTGTAATTACACTGATGGTAGATCCCTTCTTAAAAATTTGCCTGCAAATTTTCCTTTTTATTAATACTAGCAATATAATGCAGTTAAAACAGTACTACTGTTTGGTATTTGCCCAATCTCTCAAGCACCCTTTGAAAGCAGATTACCAGCACTTTCTTTCCTTTCTATTTATTTTAGATAATGTAAAATGTGCTCTCATATTTAAATACATAATAGAATTAAAGCTTTATCACTGCTGTGCAACTGTTATTTACCTTTTCATTTTAAAAAGAGAATGTAAAGTCCTGATGCAGCAGTCTCAAACAAAATGTGGTTTTAAACACTACTAGAAATCTTATTTACCAAACACACAGGAAAAAACTTTCATTGTGAAACTCTGACCAGGCATAATGGCTGCATCTTTATCATCATTAGCAGTCCACTATTTCAGTAATACCAAGGAGTATTCATATGACTATGATTATTTGCATGCATAAATGTCTGTAGAACTAAGCTTACAGTGCATTTTAACAAAATATGTTATATCTAGGAAGATTAATTAATTGTGAAGTATGTTACTTTTCCATTAAATAATTCCTAAAATATTTCAGAAACTTTAGAATGTATTTGCCTAGACATTTTTAACTCACAGTCCTATAAAAATAGGATAAAATGCACATTTTCTTGCTACTTACACACATACGCATGCATATAAAGTTAAGTATTTCGTATTATTACATACTCCTATCCTGCAGTGAAATTTGTATCTACAGCTTGCAACAAATAACCAACTTTGAGACAGACTACTGATTCTGTATGTTGCAGTGTCTGTTGCTCAAGGTGCACATCCACTTTCAAAAACATTATCTGGATTTCTCTAAGTTAAACTTCATGATAGGAGTAATTTGCACATACCTGGGCCAGATAAGCAGGACATTTTTCCTCTGCCATACTATAGGGTCCAGACCTAAGAGTATGATAAAATACGTATATAATAAATAAAAATCAATTTCAAACGTATTATTAAAAAAAATAATAATAATAAAGGAAACAAACCGCAACTCCAGTAGACACCACTAGAGTTCTCCTTCTCCCAAATATCCCTAGCACCATCCTAAACCCTGTTTACCCCAGAAACCTGAACTGTGGACAGACAGAAGAGGAGGGAGAGGGAGAGAGAGAGAAAATTCAGACACAATAAAACTCTGAGGAAAAAAATATGTGGAAGGAGGAGGCAGCAGCGGCCTGGGGAAGGGATTGAAAAGTTTCCCCTGGCTTAACTTCTCCCCCCCTGCAGCAGCAGAAGCAGCGCCAGCAGCACAAGGTGAGAGAGACTTTTAAGTCTGGGGAGGAGGGTTGTGTGCGCGGGAGGTGAGGGGGGGGGGGGAGGTGGGGGTGTGAATTTACAGCCCTGTGGATATTTCTGTGTTTGCCTCCCCTGGCTTTGGGGTGCGAGAGATGCCGTGGTTCATGCTGGGTGGATTTTTAATATGATGGAGGATTATAAACATGGCGCCTTAAAAAACTACAAAATCATGTACACACTGTTCCAAGGAGATGGGGGAGAGAGAACAGAGGAAATGCTGGGCACCAGGGGAGGGGGTAATCCTGGCCCGCGGGGTGCCATATGGGGCAGGGGGAGCAATTATACTTAAAATGTGTGGGGCTGCGGGGGAGGGGGGATAGAAGGCGGGATTTTTTTTATTATTTCATTTTTCTGAGTGGGCAGGATTATCTGGCAGCCCACTTGGAAATCGAGGAGGAGAAGGGGACAGCGGCGGAGCGCGTGTGATTATTAACGGCGATTATCTTTTGTCCCCACACCTTTCCCGGTTGGATTTAGGCTAGGAGGAGGCGGCAGCGCGTTCCCCGCGCCCCCCATGCCGAGTTGCAGCCCGCTCGGGGTCGGGGCGGGAGGAGATGGGGTGGGGAGAGGGGCGCATAAGGGAATCGCTGCCTTCAGCGCTCCGCGTGGGCCTGTAGGGAGCCGGGGATTCGCGTGAGAGGCGAGGCCGAGTGTGGCGCAGCCCGGCCTCAGCGCTGTAACCTCCACGGGCCCCGCTCTTTTCCCACACGCGGGGCGACCGCTTTGCTCCCCACTACGCTTCTCTCCCCACTCCTTTCCTTTCTCTCACATAGTCCCCACATCTCCTCGCTGGGGTGGGGATGTCTGCGTGGAGGACGAGTCTTGGCCCAAGTAATGGCAGCTGCTCGACAGCGCCGAGTCGCTACAGGAGACAGCAGGCCCCCGCAGGCCGGCCGCGGCGGGTGAGGGCCCATGGTTCCGTTCCTTGCGGGGAGGCAGAGGAGGAGAAGGGGTGAACTTAGAGCCCCTGCCCTCCTCCCCCAGGGCGGTTGCAGGCGGGCCGTGCCACCCCCGCGGCGGGGACGGCCTAGCCGTCCGGCCCGCTCTGCCGAGAAAGCAGGACGAGGGCCCCTGGCTTTGAGAGTCACACCGCTGCGCTAGCGCCTTGTCTCCCGGTGTAGCCCCGGGTGCTTCCTCACCTTCCCCATCGGCTCCGGGCGGAAAAGGGGCCAATATCTTCTTCAGCTCCTCCATTTTCCCCGGCTGCGAGTGAGGGGTGTGCGGGGAGCCCAGCTGCCTGCGGGCCGGGGCACTCGCTCCCCGGGCCAGAAAGGGTTCTCTCAGAGCCCCGCCGGACCTGGCGGTCGTATTTCGGGAGATTCTGAACCACAGAGGGTCTTGCTTTTGGTGTTTTGGGGGGGTTGTGTGCATCTGTCCTCGAAAATGCATCGCGATATAACCGTCCTCGGGTGTGAGCTGTTTTGCTTCATCCACTATCTCAAAGGCCTATCTTTAGTTTTGTATTTTACAGAGGATGGACTCAAGCTTAGGTGTGGGATTTCCTGTGGTAAAGATGATGGGGAGCTTGGGCGTGCTTTCCTGACCTTCTGTGTATTTCAGAGGACAGTCCTGTAAAATACTGATGTTAAGGACTTGGGAAACTTAGTGTGTCTTTTGGGGCTTATTCTGAAAACAGCAAACTTAGGGAGTGTGGGGGTTTTTTGTCTTCTGTGAACATGGCAAGCAGAAATTCAGAGAGGCTGTACCTGGGGGTGGCTTGAAAAAAGGGGTAAAACATTCTAAGTTCTGTACTGATTGCTTTTCTAATTGTATAATTTGGCATTTTAGCACCATGGAGTCATCTGCCACAGTCTGTATTGTAGGAGTAATACTATTTATTGTAGTTTGAGGTCTTACCACGGTAGAAAGGAGCAAAAGTAGAAAATGCTTTATTGTCCTAGATACGCTGATGTTGTTGCACTTTGTTTGCTGTCCTTTATAGGAAATTGTTACATTCTTTAGAACTAGCGATCACGAGACAGGTGTTGGAAGGAGGAAGGAAAACGCCAATTTGTTGTTCAGGTTGCAGTCCCCTGGGTTTTTCTAGTTCTTCATCCTTCTGTGTGAAGGACTGACCTCTTTCCACATTTTAAGATTTCTTTTTTTAAAAAATTTGTTGCTAACCATTCCGAGTGCATTACAGAAAGTCTTTAGGGAAGTAGACCATTTGCTCACTGCTGTTTTGTACAAAAGTGAAAGTACTCACAAAATAATTTTCTGCATGAATTTATGCTTAATGCTGGCTTTTCCATACCTAAACAAACCCTCTCTGCTTTGACTAAATACTTGTATGGGGAAGGGAATGGTTCATGGGCTAGGTAGTATAACAGAGAGCACTTTATCTTTCTTCAGTGAATGGGGGAAAAATTACTGTGTTGATGATTGTTGATTGTGCTATGGGTGGTAGTCTCAGAAGTCAAGAAGACTCTATTTGGTATCAGATTCAGCCCAAAAGGACTGAGAAAAATGAGTCTTCCCCACTGTCCCATGAGCTGGATACTGTGTTGGAAATTGCCTAGTGATGAAGTCAACTGTGTAAGGGGAGTTGTGAGCATGTGGATGTTGGATGGTGGTGTTAAGGCTTTGGTGGTCTGCTAGAAGACACTCTTCTTCCACAGTTTGGAGCTTTATAGCACTAATTAACAGGGAAGTGCCCTCTATAGCAGTTAAACTGGTGTTTTGTTTTGATTTATTTTTTAATTTAAGCAATCACAACTATGACTTTATAATATAAAGGTAAGAAAAAATAGTTTGTTGACCATAAATTAAAATTATTTGTAGTTTGTCAAAATCCTTATGTGTTGTGAGCTAGAAAATACTTCTTTTGGGGAAAAAATGAATGCTATAGAGGTAAGAAGAATTTCATGACTGTAATTGCTGTGTGTCCAATATGTGGCTGTTAAGACATTTACTGTAACCTGGTACTGTGTGTCCGTCCTATAGGTAGGTAGTAGGTGATCTGTATGCAGCTAGTGTGCTAGTTGTTTGGGGTTCCATCTGTCCTTGTAGCAGAAAGTAGAAGGCACTGTTTAGGAAAGGCTCAAGACTTCTTCAGGGGAAGAGCCTGAATCATCTTTTCAGCCTAAAATCATCTCAAGAGCAAGTGAGATAGTGAAAGGCTGTGAACGTGCTTGGCATTTCTGCCTTGCAGGTAAATACAACCTACTGGGTGCTGCTAGTGTTGTGGTGCTCCTGGAAAAGAAATTTGTATGGAATGAGGCCTCAAACTTGCCTTGAAGCAGCTTAGGATACCTCTAGAATTTTGTGCGTTTCTATCAATGAACCATAGCTTGGGGACCACTGAACTGTTTTATCTGCAATCTCTGAATTAGAATTAAATACTTCAAAAATAAATCAATTAAGAAAACATTTGAAGATGTGTTTTTAATTTTTGGTATCTAATCCTCTCCGTAAGTGTCTCCACTGGTTGCTAGAAAATAGTTTCATTTGACAGTTTGAGAATCAGAAATTTTGGAATTGGGAGAGTTGTTTTGAAATTGACTACCCAACACCAGTGAACTCAAGTTCACTAATTTGGGTCATATCTGTAGCTAATTTTCTTAGTTACAGCCTTCTGAATATTTCAGAGCATGTAGCTCTGGAAGTGTGTGAGGACTTCAGGTAATGAATCTGTCCAGGATAAGATTTCTGAAAAAGGGACAAGATGATGATGAAGATACCTTCAGTAAACTTCTGATTTTCTCCTTAAATGGGTTTTTAGCCAGCTCCAGAGTGGCATAAGTGTTAGTAAAGTAAGTCTTTTATCTGTAATGTAAGGATGTTACAAATGCTAAGTCAAAATGTAAGCACGAATAAGCAAAGTAATAATAAATAAGCGAAGTATACATAGCTCACACCAGTGAAGAACTTGGTTCATCAAATGCTAGGTTGTTTCACTGGCCCTGCAGGTGCTTATAAGCCTTTGCTTTCCTTAATGAGATTTTTTTTTATTTTAAATTTTTTTTTAATAATTAGATCAGAATTGTTGGAGTAATTATTTTTCCCATGTTTATCCAGTAAATATATAAATTTCTTTCAGAGCCTGAGCACTGATTTTATTAGTTTGAGTGGTTTTCCTTCCATTTTTTAGCCATCCTTAGACTGATTGTCCAAGAGCTAATGTCATATCGTGTTCTTCAAGGGTAGTTTTTTCTATGCAGGTTTTTGGTTTTTTTTTCTGTCAGGATCAGGGTGTGATGAACATGACCATAGTACTTGTGTAGTACTTGGAACATGGTGCCCTTAGTAGCTGCACAGTGCAATATATGTCATCTTTTATATAGCTTATACATTTTAGTGTTGCTTGTGTTAAACGTTGTGAACAAAGATTGTTCTCGTCAGGTTCTGGATGATTTTTGATCAGTTGAATGTAAATTTAGCTCATAATTGGGTTATTGTTCTAAGGTTTAATCTGCCAGTTGAGAGATTATAGTCTGCAAAATAAGTAGCTCATAAAATGAGGTAATGACTCCATTTTGCAGGATTTTCTTACTAGGTTAACTCTCAAATTCCTAAAAAAAAGTTCAAAGTGATTTTCAGTACAATATAAAAGAAGCAAATTTGGTAGTGGTGAGAGAGTATCTTGTCATCTATAGAAAATGCATAACAAGTCTGAAAAATGTTTTCTTGAAATAAAGCTCTAATTTGTCTTTAAATGGCAGAAAATAACATTTTCAACCCCCACATTAATTCCTTGGCCTAATGGAAGTAGATTGCTAGACACCAGAGTGACTCTCTATAGTCTGATAAACACTGCAGCCTGTAGCCTGAATGGGTGAGCTCCTGCAGCACGTGGAGCTCTCTGATTTCGGAGGCCCTTTACCTGCATCTCCCTGTGACACCAGGGCTGGGTCAAGCCAATTTTTTCCATATTTTCATTTCTAGTCTTTAAACATAGTTTTATCATCTGTTTAAAACAATGTCTGCCATCAAGTTAATTGAGCCAGTTGGAACTCATTCATTTATTTTTAACTAAGCTGTGAATATTGAAATACAGGGTTGTTTGTTTTTTTGAGAAAACCAAGACAACTGTATAATGGATTTTTAGCATTGTTATAGTTTCAAAAGGAGTAAATAACCCACTTGCTCCAACTATACTGTTCTACCAACTGTTTGCAGTCATGCTATAACACACTATTGGCTTCAAATGCTTTTTGGTGTAAGATGGCTGCAACTGGTTCCTTTAAATACACAAATTATTAAAGGGTAAACTAGCTTGAATCATGAGCTGTGTTTGAGACTGATCTTTTTCCTTATGTTTTAGTAAGGTTTCATTCATACCTCCTATGTCTCGCTTCTGTTTTTTTCTCCCTGAGACAAATAGGGTATTTTAGTCTTGTGGGCAGGTGACAGCAGCACAGTGGTGTTCTACTCTGGCACGTTCATGAACCCAAGTAAAGCTCGCAATGTGTAAATTAAGGTCTGCCAGCTTTGGTAATACCTGGTCAGAGCCTGATTTTATACCATGTAGATAAATCCAGAATGTAGTTGCTCACAGTTTTGTGTACAAAAATAACAGTTTTGACTCTTTTCCAATCTCCCATTCTCCATTTCACTAATGAGCAGAAATTTCTGCTTTGAAAGTGTAGAGACACATAATCGGAGTTTAAAATATGGCGTTAGTTAAAATGGCTGGGCCAGAATATTTGTAATTTCAAAATTACAAAAATGTCGGAAAATACAAGTAAAATACTGATGTGCCAACAGTCAGAGTATCTTTTTATATACATTTACACTGTCTTCAACTGTAAGTAATTGCAGAATAAAACATTGTGAATTAATGGTTATGAGTCTTCATACAACTCTCATTTGTAGTATGATAGAAAATAGATTCTTAACAAATAATTGTAGCCCCAGAGACACTGAAATCTGAAGTGCTAAAATCCACTTATTGATTAAAAATGAAGTCAAGAAGTCAAGAAGGCCTACAAAAGTACCAGTGACATCCTATTCACCCTGTCTGTGGAAGCTGTGTTGTTTGCATGCAGAGAGGTAGCCTCACTGTGTTAATTTCTTTTTGTCCGTCATAGAATACTGTTGATTTCAGATCTAGCCATCTAAAAAGAGGAGTTAATCATACTGCTGTTTACCTCTCATTTCTCCAGTGCCTTATTTTCTTTTCCTTTGTTAGCATGTTAAAAATAAACATGAAACCAGTTTCCTTATATTCCATGATTTTAATGCATCTAACTTAACTAATGTTTGGTCACAGACTGTAGGAGTCTGCTGGTAGGTGTAGTGCTCCAAAGCAGCATTTCAGACAGTGGGCATTTTTTCTTCCATCTCATGCATTTGCAGCATGGCATTTTTGTCTGAACTTGAGAGATAGGTGTTTGGGAGTCACATGGGATGTGGTACTTAGTTCACTGATTTCAGCAGAGTGATTCTTATCTTTCAACCTTAGGTTTTGTTGGAACATTTTGGAAAAGCAATGAAGTGAAACAGAATGGAGCTGAGAGAAAATGACAATCTGAATCCCAAAGCAGCTGGAAAGCATATACAATGAAAAATAAATTAAAGGGATATAATATATGTTTACTGCTCAACAAATCTTTGAGAAGATCTGAGAGACGAGAGAGCCTTATTTTTCTTAGCACACTATCTATTAAGTCTCAGAGAACATTTATGTGTCCAGTAAGAGAGGATCTCACACTTCAGATATCTGCTTGCCATTAAAGATGCTTCTCAAGCAAGAAACCAAGTTAACAGGCAAGGCCGCGTTGTCTATTGATTCCTTAATACGATTTGCTTGGTGTTACTGCCAGTAAGAGAAAGCTTCCAAAGGGGAGATAGGCTGTGCCTTGCGTGACGTTGCAGTGCGTGCGTCCGCATGCACAAAGTAAAATGGAAATTCTGCCTCACCGTGATGCTGGGTTTGTTTCTTCAGTTTTCCTTTTGTGTAAATTTTGTTATCAGTATCTTTTGAGCTGTCACTGACTTCAGAGGCAGGTTTCAACCCAGTGTTTATGCCTAATCCCCTCTCCCCAAGCAAGTACTTAAGATTCAGGTTCAGAATTGTGCAAAATCAAAACAAAAGAATTGCTGTTTCTTAAAATGTAATCATAGGCCACTGATTGTTCACTGATGAAACATGACATTCACTGAAGAAAATTCATTGCTACCAATAGATTAATCTAAGGATGGAGACCTTGATCATTTATAAGCACTTGTTTCCCATGGGCATAAAAATGCCTAGGCCTTGGAGCATGCTGCTGAATCAAGTTTATTTTCATGAAATACTTTTTAAAATTCAAACTTTGCGCACAAGTCCAACATTCCAGAAGAGCACAGCTTTAATTAGGGTTGCCTATATAATTTTCTTTAATGTTTTATTTTTGGTTCTTCTGCTGGAGCATGCAGTGTTGTGTAGGTACTTTGCATGCCTTTTGAATATCAACAGTGTGACTATTGTTTTTGCACATGATGCATTTTACATTTGATGATTGTTCCTGCTGAAGTTACAGCACCTTGTCTACATGAATGTTAAAGGAATTTACAGCATCTGTGGAAAGAGCAATGGAAACATGGACAACGGTTTTCTATTAGAGACTTCTAACATCATCTGTGTATTTCAAATCCTGTGTGTTATAGAAAGCCTTGATTATAAATAAACTAGTAAAAGAATATAAAGATTCTCACTGGAAAAGCTGACAGCAGTATGAGAAGGAAGAGTTTACTTTAATGTTAGGAAAGTTAGGACCATACATTAGGAAAGAGAGAATTTTAACAGTTTCAAAATGATGGAAATCATGTATGTGAAAGCAAGCTTAATAATCACATCATTTTATGGTTTCTGAGAACTGTTCCTTAACAGTTACCTGCAAAATCTAAGCAGTTTTTTTGCTCCTTGCAAGAAAGAGTTTAGAAAGAGTAATGTACTCCTCACCCCATGTTTCTATTTTTTCTGTGCCATGCAGTTCAGAAATCTCAGAAAACCTTTTTCCTGTCTGTATTAACTAAAAGCAAAGGATTTTTATTTATTTCTCCACACCCCTCCCTACCCCCGGAACCAGACCAACACCAGCTTCATGTAAATGTAGTTGAAGAACTGGCTGCATGAACTTTTTCTCAGGAACCTGTGTGTTTCATGTGCAAGCTGACATTTGAAGATAATACAGCACACTGAATAATTTTACATTGGCATTAACGTTTTCTCAATAAAAAATAATTTGAATTTTCACCAATTGAAATAGCTTTCTGAAAACTTTTCTTGGTTTTGGCAAAATGTGGGGAGGAATGAGAAGGGACACTTGGCTCATTTGTGACTCACGGCATCTGACCTTCTCTCAGTCTTACAAGAGTGTACCGTCAGGTTGTTTAAAAGCTATTGTATTAAAATCTTCTTTGTTTGTTTGCATCTTTTTGAAGGAAAGTGCTGATGCATGCCTGGAAGCATTTCAGACTGACAATGTTGGAAAGCAAGAAACGTGGACATTCTCAATCTTCAATTGCATCTTTCAGTTTTGTAGCTCTGTCTTTTTTTTCTTCTGACACAGACTTGAAGCAAATAGACTTACAGGAAATATTTATTGTAAGAGAGAGATTCTTCCATTTCTGCTGTGCTTTCCACTCTGCTTGCTTCCAGAAGGCTTCTTTCTAAAGCCTCCTAATTGGAAGCATACTCCTGAGTTCTCTCTGATTCCATACAGATTTCCTCTTGTTATTCAACTTGTACCTTTTAGGAAATAGGGGATTTTTTTATCTCCAGATGTCAATTTTATTAGATTTTCTAGTGCGCGCTGATATTCTTTTCCTCAATAGTTTTTAAAAGTTTTCTAAAAATAACCGTCCCAGCACAAGCTTCACTTGTAGCACTACTTTCTGAAGACATGTAACTTTCAATAAAATGGAATGATTTTTGTCCCTTATACGGCCTCAGGAGGTATTGATAAGTATCAGCTAAAGCTAATTGATGGTGCACATTCTTTGAGTACAGGTGCACCAAGGAGCCTGGAAGGAGAATGGGGTTTGCTCTGCCAGGTTAGTGAATAAACAAGTTAGTGTTTCCTCACCAGCAGGAAGGAATGATAACCAAGTTTCTGCTTGGCTCTTACATGAGAATTGTCTTGATCAAACCAGCATGCCATGTAATCCAGTCTTGTCTCCAGCCATTGCCAGTAGCAAATATCTCCTAAAAACTTGGCAAAAATCAGTCAATTTCTGGTATAGAAAGCTATAGAATAGTTTTTTTCCCACGCTAGTTCTCAAACAGTAGTCGTGAGGTCATGGTTTCTGCTTTTACATATATAGATTTCCTTTTTATTCCATTTTGAAATGTTTTACTTTACTTCAATAACTGAACATTTCAGCTAATAATGTTAAAACCTGCCTTGCAGCCTCCCTCTGCAATGCTTTCTCTTCAAGCTCATTCCTTGGTTGCAGAAAAGAGCCATGTCTGTGCAACACTTGGTGGAGAAGAGGAGGCTCAAGGGAGACCTTTTTGCTGTCTACAATTACCTGAAGGGTGGTTGTAGCCAGGTGGAGGTTGGTCTCCAGGCAACCAGCAACAGAACAAGAGGACACAGTCTCAAGCTGTGTAGGGGGAAGTTTAGGCTTGATCTTAGAAAGAAGTTCTTCACAGAAAGAGTGATTGGCCATTGGAATGGGCTGCCCAGGGAGGTGTTGGGGTCGACATCCCTGGAGGTGTTTAAGAAAAGCCTGGGTGAGGCACTTAGTGCTATGGGACACTAGATGAGGGGAGAGCAACTGAAGTCATTGACCTGGACCTGAGCAAAGCCTTCAGCACTGTCTCACACCACATCCTGGTCTCCATGGTGACACATGGGTTTGATGGGTGGACCACAAGATGGATAAAGAACTAGCTTGATGGCCGCACCCAAAGAGTGTCTGTCAATGGCTCCATGTCCCAGTGAAGGCCAGGGACAAGCAGAGTCCCTCAGGGATCAGTCCTGGGACCACTCTTGTTCAACATCTTTGTCGGTGTCATGGACAGAGGCATTGAGTGCACCCTCAGCAAGTTTGCTGCTGACACCAAGCTGTGTGGTGCGGCAGACAGGCTGGAGGGAAGGGATCCATCCAGAGGGACCTAGACAGGCTGGAGAGGTGGGCACAAGCCATCCTCATGAGGTTCAACAAGACCAAGTGCAGGGTCCTGCATCTGGGTCGAGGCAATCCCAAGCACAAATCCAGGCTGGGCAGGGACTGGCTGGAGAGCAGCCCTGAGGAGAGGGACTTGGGGGTGCTGGTGGATGAGAAGCTCAACATGAGCTGTCAATGTGCACTTGCAGCCCAGAAAGCCAACCAGATCCTGGACTGCATCAAGAGAAGTGTGGCCAGCAGCTCAAGGGAGGTGATTCTCCCCCTCTACTCAGCTCTGGTGAGACCCCACCTGGAGTACTGCGTCCAGTTCTGGAGCCCCTATTACAAGAGGGATCGGGACATGCTGGAAGGTGTCCAGAGAAGGGCCACCAGGATGATCAGAGGGCTGGAGCACCTCTCCTATGAGGACAGACTGAAAGAGTTGGGACTGTTCAGTCTGGAGAAGAGAAGGCTCTGAGGTGACCTTCTTGTGGCCTTCCAGTATCTGAAGGGGGCTACAGGAAAGCTGGGGAGGGACTTTTTAGGATATCAGGTAGTGATAGGACTAGGGGGAATGGAATAAAGCTGGAAGTGGGGAGATTCAGGCTGGACGTAAGGAAGAAGTTCTTCCTGATGAGAATGGTGAGAGCCTGGAATGGGTTGTGCAGGGAGGTGGTTGAGGCCCCATCCCTGGAGGTGTTTAAGGCCAGGCTGGATGAGGCTCTGGCCAGCCTGATGTAGTGTGAGATGTCCCTGCCCATGGCAGGGGGGTTGGAACTAGATGATCCTTGTGGTCCCTTCCAACCCTGACTGAATCTATGATTCTAGTTGATTAGTTAGGGTTGGGTTGGACTTGATGATCTTGGAGGTCTTTTCGAAACTGGTTGATTTTGTGATTCTGAGATAAGAGACGTTGAAGGACAAGTTAATGAAAGGCCGTAGCAGTTGTTGAGTAGGAAATAAGAGCTGGGAAGTGCAAGTGTGAGTATTAAAAAGGGAGAGCTTGGCTTGAAATGCACATGAAGCGATAGTGGAGGTGTGCATGTCACAGCAGTGAGATGGGACTGGTCTCTTTGCAACATCATTTGGTGCAGCACTGTTTGTTTTAGTGGAGCAGTATTAGTTTACATCTGCAGAAAATGTGAATGTCTGGGAATGAGAATATGTGTGAGAAGTGTTCACGGCTGAATGACAGGGAGCGAGGAAGAGCGCATGCACGTGTTTTCAGGCCTGATTGATCTTCTGAAAAAACCCTGTAGTTGAAAGAAAATTTTTCTAAATTAACATTCATTATCTTCATGCCTGAGATAACAGCTCACTTTGGACCAGATCCTAGCACCATTATGTTTCATGAGGAGAGACTGTTTTTTCCCTGAATCAGGTTATTCCGTATAAGAACGGCAAAACATAGTCAGATCTTTGACAATAAAAATACATGGTTTAGTAACAATGTATTAGAATAATGTATTATTTCTGTCAGGAAAACATGGTGGGTGTTTTTAAACAAACAGTTATATTTTCTTTGAGAAGTAAAAAGTAAGAGAAACCTTGTTTCAGTCTAATCTTACGCTCAGAGAAGGTTGCAGCCATTTTAATTCATGCTGCATTCATTGACCTATCAGTTAGATTGCTTAATCACACTGCAGCTAGGTCATCTACCTATTGGACACTGTTAAAGAGTTCATCTGGGTTACTGATTTCTAAATGTTACTTGAAAAAGAAAAAAAAAGAAAAAGGAAAAAGGAAGCAAATAAGCTATAAACATTCCAGTTCACTTATAAACACAATAAAGGAGAACTCAGTGTGAATTTGTGCTCTTATCATCCAACTCTTCTTTTTTTGGTACATAACATAAATAGAAAAAAATGTACACCATAGCAAACAAAGGAAAAAATGCCCTGATTTTGATGTTCTTTGGCAGTTCTTTTCACTATGGGTTTGCAACATTAAGTCATTTAATTAGGCAGCAGTTTGCCCTAATTTTCTCCAAAAATACTCTAAAAATGGCTTATTCTTTAAGTATAATCATGTAAAAACGTGGGAAATTTTTTCTTTGAGATACTCTGCAGCAGAAAGCTAGTTTCCTAGGCTGTAAGTACTGCTGTTGGGCAATAGTAAAAGCCCAGTGATCTTAGATCTTTAAAAAGGAGAAAAATGTGGCAACAGCTGATGTGTGGCAGTGAAAATAAGATGCTCTTAAGTGTCTGAGTTGGAGCTACTCACAAGGAAATAAACCTCTTGTTGGTATGTAGTTGGCAAGTGTCTTATCTTTATAAAAAGAGATGGCAAATTCTTTGGCAGTTGGCAGCAGCAGTGTTTGAAGAGTCACCTGTGAGCTTTTCAGTTATTTCCCTACAGAGCTGAAAAGTTCATGCTCTTTGCAGATACTGTTCTAGTCTGTCTGAACACAGATGGAGCAAGAAAGTCTTGTTTCATATGAAGATGGGAACTGTATTTCCCTTTTGTTAAATTAAAGCTAAGCATCTATTCATGCTAATTCTGTCTGTCTGCATCTGGATCCCTTGGCTCATTTCCTTCTGCTTTCCTGATGGACACTGAAAGGTCTGTCAAAGGTGTGGTTATGATCACGTTAAGTATCTCTCAAGCGTTGCTATACCTTCAGCAGAGAGCAAGAGGTCAGTTCATCTTTCCTGCAGTGTTTTTTTAATAAGCAGATTGTTCAGTGGCTTCACTCTCAGACTATTTTAATAGCTCCTCAGCTTCTTTATATTAATCTGTGACAATTTTGATACAACTTTTTGTATAATCTGGGCACTCTGGGATATGATGTCTTTAAGTAACACACCGTGATGCATATACATGAGGGGTCTGACTGCAGAAGAGGAATTTGACTGGAGGTCTCATGAATGCCATTGCTGAGTAAGACCTCAGTGCAGGCAGGCAGGTTAAACAGGGAGCTGATACTTCTGCGTGTTTTCTTTGGGAAGAACACTGAACAGGCTGCAAACTCAGCTGCATGTGCTGTGTCCACACTGTATTTCTGTACCAGTAAGTAGGGATTTCAGTTATGGAAGGCAACTCAGTGAGGTTAAATAAAAAAAGTCCTAAAACCCAGATGCATGGCAAAGGAAAATGAGGACTGATTGATAATAAAAGCAGAAAGTCTGTTAATGCAGCATCCTTGCGGGTTTTTTTTCAGGATCTGAAGATGCCTCTTGAAAGAGGTTTTGGGCAGCTGGATTGCAGTTCAGGAGGTGTTGAGGGAAAGAGTGTTTAGCTGCAGCTGAAGCAAGCTGAAGCCCTTTGTCATGGCAGAGTTAAATGACTGTTGAATTAAATCCTTTCTAGTGTGTGTGGTGGCCAGATGATTATCAAACAAATAAATGAAGTGCAATATTAAAATGGGTGTCAAACCTTTTCATGTCTGTTACAAAACATTAGAAACCAAAGCTCTTGACAGTTTGAAATTACATCCCTGCTTTTGAACATTTCTTCCAAGTTCTACTGAATTGCTGCAGTGAACTTAACTGCTGAACTTGGTGAAGATCTGCTGGTTAGCTGTTGTCACAGGAGCCCCCCGTCTTGGCAGAATGCTGCTTTACGGTTGCTTTGTCTTGAATGTGGATGATGACCTTCACTTCTTGCTTCTCAAACTACAGCAAGCTGCAATTGCAGGTAGCCCTGAGAAGGTGTTTGCTAATGAGGCGTTAGCACCCTTGCCAGGTGTGCTAGATAACAGCAAAGTGATAGATGATGTGTACTATGTTTGGAATTTTCGTTTATATATCTATGTAGTTCCAATTTTGCCTTACCCAAGCTGTTTGTGATCTGTTGGTACTTCCCACAAGCGTAGGGATGTTTGCCCGCTCGTCCTGGCCAAATTCCAGTTTGGATAATTACATTCCAACTACCTACATTTCTGCAGAGTTTCATCTGGATTTGGTGCTGTTGTTTATTTACATAGTAATTATATGTGTGTAGCAGTTTACAAAATAACAGCACAGTAGAAAAAAGTCACAAGAATCCCTGTGCCAAATTACATTTAGTATTTGTGCATGAATAAATAGTCTAGAATGATACAGAAAACACCTAAAGTGATATGTTAAGTAAAGGCATTCTATAACTGTAGCAGTCGTGTTCTTCTCATAGTCTGTCATGGTGTTTCCAGGTGATACCAAGACAGGAAGTCTCTTATTGTGACAGGCAAAAGCATTTATTGCCTATGTAACTAAGCAAAGTGCTAACACAAGCAAAAGCAAAAGCTGAAGCATAAGCCAAAGCCCACTACTCTGTTACGTAGTCAATTTACATACTTTTCTAATACAGAGCTGTCACATCCAATTGGCTATCCTTTCACTGACATGGGTCCAAGCAAAGCATACAATAGGTTAATACTGACAAACAAGCTTCTCAATATATCCAGTCAACTTCTGTCTAGTCTTTCTCTTCAGTTACAAGGTGGTTACGTTCTTTCCAACTCAAAGACAAAACATAGCCTTCTCAAAAGTTGTTCAAAGGTTTGCTCTCTTCCTACAGCATTCCTAGAAGAGTTTAGGTTTTCAGAGCTTGTGGAACAAGAGAAAGTACAATCTATAAAGTGCAAGTGTAAAGGAAGAGAGCAAAGGGGTAATGGAGACAAAGGAAAGAGAAGAGAAAACTGAGAAGATCTTGGAGGGATGAGGAAAGAAATACAAGATGAGATGTAGTTCAAGAGTGCTTGATAGAAAAAATTCCTGCAAAAGCTGGTATACTATGGGTAAAGTTGATGATTCACGTGCATTGTGCAGCAGGAATGGCTATCATTCACTGGTAGGAGAGGTAATACCTATTTGTATTGCAGATTAAAAAAAAAAATTAAAAAACTATATTTGCAAAGTTACTTGGTGTGGATTTTACTTGTGTACCAAGGAAAGGGAAGCCAGTTTCTGTGGCGGTGTGTATATCTGTCAGTCGGACTTAGGCAGTAAGAGATCTGCATGTGGCAGTCATCTGCTGGCACAGAGGTGTTCTTCTACATATAAAGGCACATTTTCTCATTTGTCACTATCTCAGGATCCTGCTTAAATTACAGTACAAAGAACTTGCTGTGTGTTGCTGTAGAGTAACAGGTAGGTGAGGAAAGAACCCAAGCCACATCCTGTTGTGGAGAGTTGTTCTGTAGAAATCCAAACTTCTTACAGCTGCAAACTTAGTCTTAAAACTGATTGATATTAATAATCAATATTAACATGGAATGGATTGCCAGAGGAGTTCAAAATAATCCAATATTAAACCATATTGCATAACTATAGCAGTCTAATATTTACTTGACCTGTTCCAGCGCTCTTGCAAAAATACTGGTCTGCTTAGATATGCTTCATCCACACCCAATTTGACACAGATATTAGAAGTTCATGGAAGAAAGTTTTTAAAATGTTTTTATTTTGAAAATGGCTTCCAAAAATGTTTCTGAATAATACTTGTGAGTAAAATCATACTCATCTTAAATAGATTGTTCACAAAAAGAGTGAGGATTTTTGTGTTTTATTTTCTAGAAATGGAAAAAATGGCTTTGAAAATACCTTGTAATTTGCATATAAATGTGAGTGTTCCTTATTGTTACTGGTTGTTTTAACATGACTTCATTTGCTAATAAAAAGTACATAATGTGCTATGTTGTTATGCAAAAGAGAGATTCAGGATGGTGCATTGCTTTTGAAAGCTGTGGTTCTTCCTGTTCTTATTTTGGTCTGTCCAACATTTTTTAGATACCTGTCTTGGCATTGTTTTTGGAAAGCATTTCACCCAAAATACTTTTCACTTTAAGTCACAGATACACAGAATTACCAAGCCTTTAAACTTTTATTTAGCAGAACCATCAGTTTTTCTGACCTCCCTTAGCTCCTGCAAAACCCAGGTTAAATAGTTTTGCCTATTTCTGCTGGATCGAGCCTGCTGAAAATGCCATCATGAAGCCCTTGTGATAGCATCCAGCCTGTTCTGTAAATGAAAGGGTTGAAACCGCATCTTTCCGCACAGGGGGTAGACAGGGTTCCTACCCATTTAGTGATGTCTGTAGAGTTGGTCCTTTTTTAGTCATCTGTGGGCTTTTTTCATAAAAAGGCTCAGGAAGACTTCAGTGTGGAAAGCCATCCAGCACCCACATGCCATGCGTTTTGGGAATTGATTCATGTGGCTTCTTAACTTTCTTTTTTATGCTTTCCTTTTTTATGTGCATGTATAATTTACTAAAGCTGTTTTGGAATATCTGCTTAAGGCAGAATTTGAACTCTCATTTAGCCTTGTTAAGGTCTTGGACTTGGTGCTTACTGCTTGTGCTTTCATCAAGGCCGTTTCCTCTGAGGCTTTTGCAGGAGGTACTTATGTTCTTATGAATGGCCTTCTTAATTTTCTGCCTCAAATCGTAGTACAATTATACTTTTTAATCAGCAGGCTTTATTTAACCTCCAAATTTTATGTCTGGTGTTCTGTCTCTAAAGCAGAATTTTATTCTTACACATTTACGCTGGGGGTTGTCTACTTCTTTATTCACACGTTCAAATGCTTCAGGCTATTCATGTGTTTTCTGAAGAGTTTAATAGTTCAGCCATTTCCATACAGACTGTTGAAGTCAGTTGGAGCCTGTGTCAAAATTGCCTATCAGATTGTGAAGCTGAATCTCCTGCTGTTCTATAGAGTATTTCTCCAGAGCACACAATGTTGTTAAGGAATAGTTGAGATACTGGAGATGATGCTGTCTAGGGCTCTATCCCTACCTTTACCCTGTGCTGTAACATCACTCAAACCTATATATTGGTAAGGGAAAGAAGTGCTACAGTGGTTTGCAAAAAAGGACTGCAGGACCTTGGGGTACTTAGTGGCCAAGTGTAGTTCTTTAAGCCCCTGTGATAAACTCTACTCGTCCCTCAGAAAAAGAGGTGGTTTACCAATAGGTAATTTTTTAAAAATATATGTACAGTTCACATTTATGTTTTCTTTTTGATTACTTTGCCTTCCCTGTGTTTTATTTCTATGGTTGGGAGGCAACTCGGAGTGCTACAGTCAGTTGGTACCCTAGATGCCAAATATACAAGAGTAATCTCAAGTGAAAGAACATATATGTAGCTCATTAGTTTGAATCTACATGAAGAGTTCGTGTCTCAAATTCTGGTGGCTGGCAAGCAGCCTCTCTTTTTATTTTAACTATAAACTTTGAACAGAGAATGTGCTTAGACTAATGACGTGCTTATTAGGTTAAAAAAAGAACAAGCTTTTAATAGGAAAAAATTATCACAGGGCAGACAGCACTAGATTTCATTAGCATTAATGGATTGCTAGACTGCAATTTAAGAGTCATATTTCTGTCTAAAAAAGTTTCCCACAATAGTTCTACAAGTAGCATTAAACAATGTCTTAGCAGTTTGTTTACTTGGGGTCAGATTTTCAGTGATTAAAGTGATTAAAGTTGCAGGGACTGTCTGTGAAGGCTGCACTACTTAGCTGCCATTGATTTTAGTGAGGCTTTGAATAAATGTTAGTTCTGACAGTCTCACTATATATGGACCTGGTCTCTGTCTTCAGATGTCTTTGAAAATCTGGCCCATAGGACAGTGAACAGCATTCCCTGTGCTGCTTCAGTGGTTTTCCCTTAGCAGCTCCCCATTTTACTCTGCTCAGGAAGGTCCATCAATTATAAGCAGCATTTTGTGGTAGTTTTTGAACTTACTGTTCATACCTGGTAAGAGGAATAGACTGACAGAGACCTGGCCCTGGCTTTCCACATAGTATTGTAGTTCTTTAGTAACAGAAATAGCTCTTAGGATAACTCATCCATAGATGTTTAAGTGCCACACAAAGGGGATTAGTGTAATTAGTTTTGCATTTGGAAATGGTCATACGGCTAGGCAGTGACTTGCCTGAAGTTAACCAGCACAGGAGGGGACTGCACCAAGTTAGGAGCCCTGGTGCTCAGTCTACTTTCTTCAGCAAATGTAGTGTCAGAGTGCTTGACCTATCCATACAAAATGTCCAGACAAGAGTCTTCTAAATGTAACGATCTGGTACTTAAGCGGCACGAGTTGTTCTGGGATGCTGACAGTGGGGTTTGTGCTATTTCCATTTCACATTCAGCTTTGGGGGTTCAGAGGGGGCTTTTTGTCTGGTTGCCATATGAAGTCCATCAGGGGTGACAAGCGAAAGCAGCTTAATGTGCTCATGTTATTTTTGTCTATAGCAGAAATTGGTGATGGAAACTATTTCTGTTTTGCATAAAGACACCAAAATAATGCATTGTGTTGTAAGCTAACTAGTGATGCCCTGAACTATTCACAGCCTGGATATTTTAGTTGCTGGAGGGATTTCACTGGTGACAGAGGCTTATCAGACTTCTTAAACTGCACACCCTGGTAAACACTGATGCTGAAATTGGGTACCTCTGTGGGGCCTTCCAGACACAGCTTTTTGTGTATTTGATACCCCAACTGTAACATTTAAAAAGTGAAAACTTAATCTGACAAACTGCTGCAAGAGTTAAAGTGTTGAGGATTCCCACAACCTCATCTGAGATGGCTTATGGAAAAAACATTAGTAACTATCCAACTGCTATTCACTGTGGAATACCGGGCACTCTTCTCTCCTTGCCTTCTCAGAACTGGCACTGTCATCTTCAAAGTAAAAGATTGTCAAGATTCCCCATAGTATATCCAGTACTTCTAGTAGGAGCTTGATTTAAAGAAAGAACCAATATTTAGGTGTGTTAGGCAGGAAGGCAGCTGGTTGAAACATGAAGGTTTGCTGAGACTCTTATTTACAGTCTCCTTATATTAAGAATCAATGATTTAGATTTGTTGTGAATTAGATAATTTCCCTAGTGTTCCAACAGAGAGGCTGAAACTGTACTGTTACCTGTGTAACCTTCTCCATCTTTAGCTCTTGAGTATCCCATGTATTCGGGTAGTTTCATGCCATACTCAAGGAATTCAGTAAATGTGTCTTTGATCAGTCCCTGTGGTTTTTACAATCTCTGTAAATGTGACCAGAAGGAGATTACTGTGGAAGAGAGTAAAAATCCACTTAAGCCACTGGCCAGTATCGGTGTGAGGCTGACTGTATGCAACCAATCTGAGTAAATGTGGATTGGAAGCTAGGCTGCAGTTTCCAAGTACTAGCATTTTGGATGAAAGAACTTGTTACGATGTCTGTGACAGGTGCATGTCATGTCGTCACTGCTTCGCATGTTTACTGATCAGGACAAGTATAGCCAAACTTGCTTACCCTATGGATTACACTCTACAATTCCTATATGAATAAGAGCCAACCCCCCGTATCGTATGCTTGGGAGAGCTGAGAGCTCCCAGAATGCAGGGTGGGACTTGTTTCAGTGTTGAGTGCTGGGGTGAGGTTTGCTTCAGCAACCCTTGTTGACTTGTTTCTTCCAAATCCAGTAACTGAAATGTATTCAGGCCAGCACTGCATCAGCATGACCCTATTGCCAGATGCATGGCTAGCAGCCTCATAGGAAACACCTGAAATATTTTGAGCCATCAGTGGTTCAGGAGCTCGGAGCTGGCCACTGCTGGCTTCAGCAGCTCTGTAGCTCAGTGTGGAGCAGGTGGGAGTAACTCCAGGTTTCTGAAATGATTTACCAGTCATGCTGTCTCACTTTTCACTTGTAGCAGGTTTTGAACATACTCCTCTGTGGCAGGATTTCCTACCTGTAAGCAGTATCAGCATTTTAGTCTATGGCAAGGCACTTGGGAGTATAAATTAGAGGGGAACAGTTGCTAAGGTGAACAATTCCATTTTATTCTAAGCACAAGGTCTGCTTCTGAGAACAGAAGCAGGTAAGATAATATGCCAATACTTTTAGCTCTAGAAAAATAGAAAATTAGAAACAAGAAATAGTGCATGTTATTTCTGTGGGAGCAACAAATGGAGAGAAAGTGGGTTTGGTAAAAAGAAAGGTGAGTGCAAAAGTAAAAGGCAAGCAGATTTAATACACTGAGTTGTTAAATGGCTCTGAGAATGTCTGAAACTTCAAGTTGTTGGTGCTGTGTAGTAGCAGGAAATTAAATTATGCTTAAGCCCTAGAAATCGTTAAAAAACACTGCTATGATTTTTTGATTAGTTTTAAAGTAAGTACTACATTAATGGTAGCAAATTTTGTGCTTAGTAAGTAAGTGAATAGAGTTTTGAAATTGAGAAACTGCTAACAACTTGTGAAAGAATGAGACAAGAAGTAGCAGCATCTTCCTCAAGAGAAAAACACTAAAATCTTCACCAAGGAACAAGTCTTGCTAGCAATTTTCTTACCAGTACTCTGCTCCCATTTCTGTGTTCAGAGTGAATGTCTCTTCTCTGGGAAGACAGAAATGTATTTCAATTTACGTTTGCTCATAGCCCATTATTTTTACCATGACATCACTGCTGTCATCAGTGAGCTGAGGCACTCACTGCCATAAAATCTGCAACTATGCTCAAAGATTTTGAGAGAAATGAACATTCTTACCAAATTTTTCTGGTTTCATCCTTCAGCACAGAGGGTGCTTGTGCTACAGAGCATAAGCCTGCACTTGCAAGCACTCTCTTGGATTTTTTCCTTGGGTGCAATGAAACAGGAATGGCGTCTTCAGTGCTGGTCCATTGACTCGTTCAAGAATGCTCCAGTCAGAATGGATATCTTGGGGGGTTTCCATTGTATAAAAATGAGGACAATTTATGAAGTGCTGAAACCCAGAGATGTGATATCTTTTATTATGTGAGATAAGGGAACTTCCCTGTTGTCACAGCAAGTCTATAGCACCACCAGCACCTGAACTTGGACATACCTGCAGGATAGCCCTTTTTTTTAAAACAAAGTGCTTTTCCATATTGTTGAAGCTGGCTGTCAGCAGCTGGCCGAGCAATGTGAAACAGGATTGGCACATTGACAGGATTGACAGGAGACATAGTACCAAGGTAGTCAGCGTAGTCTTGCAGTCCAGCTTTTCTGTTTCTCAGAATTGTAGTGGATTTTTCCAGAGGGTTTATGAGATCAGGCAGTCTTCTTTTAATTCTTTCTCAAAAAAATGGTTGCACAGCTTTCATACAAGCTTTTCCTATGGTAAAGAAAAGCAACAAGAGAAAAGGAAAAAAAAAAAACAACAAACTTTCTTATCTAAGATTATAAATTATGATTTTTTTAATTGAACAGATGGAGGCAATATAATTGTGTTTCATGTTTTCTCTTGCAGCTGACTTGAAACATCATCTAAAACACTCCCAATTAAAAAAAAAATCAAATTTTCTTCCCATTATGTACTTCTGTTGCTTGCTTTCTCCTAGCTGTTAGCTGTGGCCAATTAAAAACACAAGTCAGTGTAATTTTTCTTCCTAGGAATTAGCATTATCACGTTCACTATGTGCACTAAACTTCCAAAGCAGTTTTGGGGTGATTAAAATATAATTGTGATTTATTCATCAGTACTGCTTTTTGGAAAATTCTTGTACTTTTTGAGATACTGGCAAATGAGAAATAAAAGGGAAAAAGGAGCACCAGGAAATCAGATCAGATTAAATGTCCCATATCCCTTTCCCAGGATTGCAGGAAAGAAGATCTAACAAGGAATGGGGAGGATGTTAGGGAGGTTGCCTATGATCCATTAAAATTTATAGCAAATCAGCTGGACAACTGACGAGGCTCTTGGTGTGGGAAAATGACTCAAGGAACTGCAGTCAGCAGGGAAGTGCTCAGAGACTGTGGCTGAGAACAGCAGCAAGCAGGTCATGAATGTTGATGGCTTCACAGAATTAAGCATACAAAAATTACATCAGTGTGTTGGATCACCTGAAGGAAATCATCTGCCCTGATGTATCCCTTGCTCTTTTTGGAACACAGTGATGATGTGCCTGTTGGGTAGCATTCTGAGTATCTGTACCCTGTTCGTAATTGAAGTAGATCTGCACCTTGTAACGTCCCAGAATTGTTGGAAAGGCATTTCGTAGTATGAGTTGCATTTTTGCTGTTACTCTCTGCTTCAGTCCCTTTCAGAAAAGGTGTGCCTTTTAACTAGTTACCCTATACCAAACATGGTTTTTTTCCTTCTAGAGAAAACCCCCAAGTGTCTCATTTTTGTACACTTGTGCATTTATCATATCAATGGTAAGTCCAATGCAAAATGCATAGAATTCTTCATGCCATTGTATTATTTCTTGTTTCACTATATGCTACCCCCTTTGCTATAAAGGTGCAGTGTCTTCATAATGCACTTGGCTTTTTTTTTTTTTTTAATTAAATGACTCAAAGATATTACCTAAGTGAGAAGCAAATTATGTGATGTGGCTACATTCTTAAGCTGCAACAACAATAAATTAGTAACATTGCTTTAGGAATTTTACTTCCTTTTGCCTTTGATATGATTTGAAGAACTGTATTGCTTTAACTTGTTTTGTTCTGCACATACCAGAGAAGTCCAACAGTACGGTTCTGTACAGATTCTTGACTGAATTATCACTGGATTTGTTCCTTAGTCTGTTTTGCTGGAATATAGGAATGTGTACATATAAAATACAGTTGATTTCGTTGGCAATGCTGTACATTTGTATTTGGTTTATTTCCATGACTGGAATGTAGGGATAGATGGGTACAAGCTCTTTAGGAAGGATAGGCAGGGAAGGAGAGGAGGAGGTGTTGCCCTATATGTCAGTGACCAGCTGGAATCCGTGGAGCTCCACCTGGGGAAGGATGATGAGCTGGTTGAGAGTGTATGGGTTAAAATTAAAGGCAAGACAGGGGAAGGAGATGTACTGTAGGGGTCTGCTACAGGCCACCTGACCAGCAGAACCAAGCAGATGAGGCCCTCCACAGGCAAATAGAAGCAGCTTCGAGGACACAAGCCCTGGTCCTCATGGGTAATTTCAACCACCCTGACATCTGCTGGAGGGACAACACAGCAAGGAACCAGCAATCCAGGATGTTCGTGGATTGCATAGATGACAACTTCCTCCTCCAAATGGTAGAGGAACCAACAACAAAAGGAGCTATGCTGGACCTTGTTCTCACCGACAGGGAAGGGCTGGTAACCAATGTGAGGCTCAGAGACAGCCTTGGCTGCAGTGACCATGAAGATCCTCAGGGCAACCAGGAGGACGTATCCCAAGATTACGACCCTAGACTTTAGGCATGCAGACTTCGATGGCTTCAGGGATCTGCTGGCCAAAGTGTCGTGGGACAAAGCCCTAGAGGGAAGAGGGGCCCAGGACAGCTGGTCAGTATTCAAGGACCACCTCCTCTGTGTCCAGGAGCAATGTATACCAACAAAGACAAAAGCAGGGAAGAATGCTAGGAGGCCTGCCTGGATGAGCAAGGAGCTGCTGGACACACTATCACTTAAAAGGAAACTCTGCAAGGAGTGGAGGAAAGGACAGCTGGAATGGGAGGTATATAAGGAAGCTGCCCGAGCAGCAAGAGACCTGGTTAGGAAAGCCAAAGCACAGTTTGAATTGAATCTAGCCAGGGAGGGCAAAGGGAACACTAAGAATTTCTACAGGTATATTAATGGTAAAAAGAAGTCTAGGGAAGGTGTGGGCCCCCTCAGAAAGGAAAAAGGTGAAATGGTCACAAGGGACCTGGAAAAGGCTGAGGTTCTCAATGACTTCTTTACCTCAGTCTTCACTGCAAGGGCCTCCAGCCACACTCCTGGAATAGTCATGGAAGCTAATGGCAAGAACCAGAAGGAAGAACTGCCCATCATAAGTGAAGATCAGGTTCGTGATCACCTGAAGGACCTGAAAGTGTTCAAGTCCATGGGACCCGATGGGATGCACCCACGGGTACTGAGAGAACTGGCAGATGAGGTTGCTAAACCCCTCTCTATTATATTCCAAAAGTCCTGGCAGTCTGGGAAAGTCCCCACTGACTGGAAAAGGGGAAACATTACTCCCATTTTCAAAAAGGATAAGAAGGAAGAACCAGGGAACTACAGGCCAGGCAGTCTCACCTCTGCGCCTGGTAAGATCATAGAGCAGATTCTCCTGGAGGCACTACTGAGACAGAAGAATAGTGAAGAGGTGATTGGGTACAGTCAGCATGGGTTTACCAAGGGCAAATCCTGCCTGACAAACCTGGTGGCCTTCTATGACCAGGTGACAACATTAATAGATAAGGGGAGAGCAACTGATGTCATTGACCTGGACCTGAGCAAAGCCTTCGACACTGTCCCACACCACAGCCTGGTCTCCAAACTGGTGACACATGGGTTTGATGGGTGGACCACAAGATGGATAAAGAACTAGCTTGATGGCTCCACCCAAAGAGTGGCTGTCAATGGCTCCATGTCCCAGTGAAGGCCAGGGACAAGCAGAGTCCCTCAGGGCTCAGTCCTGGGACCACTCTTGTTCAATATCTTTGTCGGTGACATGGACAGAGGCATTGAGTGCACCCTCAGCAAGTTTGCTGCTGACACCAAGCTGTGTGGTGCAGCAGACAGGCTGGAGGGAAGGGATCCATCCAGAGGGACCTAGACAGGCTGGAGAGGTGGGCACAGGCCAACCTCATGAGGTTCAACAAGACCAAGTGCAGGGTCCTGCATCTGGGTCGAGGCAATCCCAAGCACAAATCCAGGCTGGGCAGGGACTGGCTGGAGAGCAGCCCTGAGGAGAGGGACTTGGGGGTGCTGGTGGATGAGAAGCTCAACATGAGCTGTCAATGTGCACTTGCAGCCCAGAAAGCCAACCAGATCCTGGACTGCATCAAGAGAAGTGTGGCCAGCAGCTCAAGGGAGGTGATTATCCCTCTCTACTCAGCTCTGGTGAGACCCCACCTGGAGTACTGCGTCCAGTTCTGGAGCCCCTATTACAAGAGGGATCGGGACATGCTGGAAGGTGTCCAGAGAAGGGCCACCAGGATGATCAGAGGGCTGGAGCACCTCTCCTATGAGGACAGACTGAAAGAGTTGGGGCTGTTCAGTCTGAAGAAGAGAAGGCTCTGAGGAGACCTTCTTGTGGCCTTCCAGTATCTGAAGTGGGCTATAGGAAAGCTGGGGAGGGACTTTTTAGGATATCAGGTAGTGATAGGACTAGGGGGAATGGAATAAAGCTGGAAGTGGGGAGATTCAGGCTGGAAATGAGGAAGAAGTTCTTCCCGATGAGAGTGGTGAGAGCCTGGAATGGGTTGTGCAGGGAGGTGGTTGAGGCCCCATCCCTGGAGGTGTTTAAGGCCAGGCTGGATGAGGCTCTGGCCAGCCTGATGTAGTGTGAGATGTCCCTGCCCATGGTAGGGGGGTTGGAACTAGATGATCCTTGTGGTCCCTTCCAACCCTGACTGAATCTATGAATCTATGAATTTAATGGATATAATGTTCTGTTGAACAGATACCACAGTTCAGTTTATTTTGGTTTTATGGAACCTAAGTGCAGCCTCACCTTGAGTTCTTGCTGCTGAGGGGTTGCGTCCAAGCATCCTGTTATAAGAAAAAATGGTGTGTCAATAGTTCTGGCTCTGAGAGTCACAAACTAACCTTTTCCTTTAGCATCTGCTTTTGAGTTATGATGACTTCTTGCTGGCCTACAGTAGTCCTGGTTTGGTGCTGTACTGTATCGCATCAGACAAGTCTGTATGGATATTGTAAAGTAGCTCTGTTATAATATCTCCATTACTTTCATGCCTTCAGGGCTTTTTGTCAGGGTTGGTCTGGTTTGTTTTTCAAATTTATTGAAAAGGCTGAAGAATAAAGCGTTAGAACAACCTAGACCACACTCTAGGTAGAGAAGAGTTACTGAATTAATAATGCAGGGTGAGGGCATGGTCTGCTCACCCCTGCTCTCCTCATTCTGCTCTGGTACGTCTCTATTGATAAAGTGTGGAGGCTGATCAGTGGCACTGTCTTCAGTTTGTTTTATTTGCTTCACGGCAAGTAGTTCTGCTTATCTAGGCACCTTTTGTTAACATGTATCTATGGTTGTATATGAGAACGAACAAGTTTCTCATTTTCATTATTCTTCCAAATTGGAAAAAGTTTCTATTCCAGGTCAGTTTTTATTACAGCTATCTGAGAGTCATACTCAGATCAGGGAAATTCCACCATCTAAGCAACACAGCATACTGAAGTAAGAATAATGTGTATGTGAGTCCTAACCTATAGAGGCAGAAAACACGGAACAAGCTGTCACTTGAGACATTAGCCAAGACTGATGTTTTTAAAGGTTTTAGATGTAGCTGATTGTAAAAGTGAGCCTCCACCTTGTCTACAGCTCTGGCTTGTGACAAGTGGAAGAGTTAAGGAACAGCTCAGGTGAGGTTTGCCCATGGGTCTAGCCAAACCTAGATGGAACCAGACAAGATAGCAAAAGGCAATATTTGATCTGGACCTTGGAAAGGCAGTCAGAAATCATAGTTAAGGCTTTTCCTTTCCTCGGTGGTGTAACTCTTCAGAGATGGCGACTGCAACTGTTTATCAAAGCCCATTTTTTTGTCTTCAGAAAAGCATTTAGGAAACCTGAACTGGGGTTTATTAAGCATATCTGTGGGAGACAAAAGAGGGAATTTTTGGTCTCCAAGCAGCAAGCAGCACCTTTCTGGCTGGTGTGGTCAGAAAGGATATTCTTTTCAAAGGATAAACTACAGGATTCATTTTTTCTTTTTGTATCTGAAGTCAAGCTTATCTGGTTTATGCCTTACCTAATTTACATTATGAGAACTGTAAATTTAGCTATGTTAAGTAAACAATTTATTTTGTTTTAACTCCATTTTCTCTTTAATAAATCTTAGTTTTGTTACAGTTACTGCTGTGTGGGTAATTTTATACAGATGTCTTCAAAAGGTAAAGAAAAATCTGTAACTCTTAAAGAGAACAACTGAAGGGGAAAAAACTCAGGAACACCTTTTCATTCCTTTGCAGTCCTACTGGAGGGGTTTGGATTAAAGTGTTGTATCAGGAAGTCATCTTGCTGTAGCTGGCAGCCATAAAAGAAAGCCCCAAAACTGAAGGAGAGATAAAGAGTTATGGGTTTCAGCCCATAAAATTTGAATTTGAGAATTTTCAAGCTATATAAAGTGAAGAGAGGAGTAACAGGTCCTGTCTATGGGATGGAAGGGAGTGGGGTGGGAATGCATTCTTTTTGGTTTAGAAATGATGTAGGGGGAAAAAAAGCATTTTGAGTTGCATGTGAAATAAGGGGATACATTCTGAGGTCATGTTGTTTTCTCCTTTTCCAACTTCATAAAACAAGATCAAGAAATCAGATATTTAAGAGTGACTTGTATTTTGTAAGGTGTAAGTAGTGTTTTCAGACAGTGTGTATTTAGCCTGTGGAATTACAGTGGAGGTCATCTAGTTAAATACAGTGGTTCAGTTTTCCAGCATGGCTCTATGCTGTAAAAGGCTAATAACAGTGGCAGCAAAGCGCACTTGGAAAAGGGTAATCAGATCTTGTGATTTACAACATGAGTGCATTATCTGTGAGCATATGTAAAGACCTCGTTCCTCTCTGTCACCTACCAAGTCTTCCGCAATTAGTGAGGTTCGTGTTGGGTATTTGTGGAGTCTATTTTTTGAAGGGCTAGGATACAGCCTTCTGTATGTCATCATACCAAATTCTTGCACCGAATGCTGCCCTGCTTTTTTCCGCTACTGTGCTGAATGACACCAGCATGCTCTGAACCAAAAGAACCTGGTGACATGGTGGTGCTGCTAGCTGAAAAATCACAACATTGCCTGATCCACCATCAAATGGAAGTGAACTTGAACAGTTTTCACATGTTACTCTGGTAATTAATTCAGCTAATTTTAAAACAGTGTCTGTAGTTCATACAAGAAACCCTTGCATTTATAAGCAGTAGTAAGATAAGAATACATAGGAGTAGGCAATTTCTTTTGAAATAAAAATAAAAGTGCATTTTATATTGGACTTTGGGTTAAAGTTTTTGTTTGTGAACTTTAAACAACTGCTGACATGAAAATATTTTATTTAAAATTCAATAGGAGGAGTAGATAGAGAGTTAAATCACGTGTGAGTTCCTCCTTTACAAATAGAAGCTACAGGGAAGTTAGGAAAGAATAACTTCTTTTAACAGGTTACAGTACACACTGTTAACTCTTAATAAATCACAGAAAGAGATAAAGATAGCTTCCAAGGCTAAAGGTTTTAATTACAGTGTCAGATAAATCCCAAATGTTTTGAACTGCTTTCCCATCACCCTTTCTAAAGAGGAGTGCTGGGGCATTGCCTGTGAGCAGGGTGACTCCTCAGTGGTCTGCTTGCCAGCCCATGGGCTGCAGTTCCACATTCCAGCTCCTCTGGGAAGGGAGGTTCTAGCTTTGGTTTCAACGTTTTTATTTATTTCACATTCCATTTTATGACTTTCTGTGAAGTCCTTAAAAGTCAAGGTCAGATTAAAGGAACTCTTGTGAATAAAAGGAGGCATTTATTGCAAATAGTTAAAGGCAGAGACGTCAGTAATGAAGATTTCCATTACTTGTGTATTTGCAGCTTCTATTCAATGTGTGGAATTAGTTGCAGGCAGTGCATATGGAAATCAAACTCAGACTAACCAGATGAATTTGATTAGCTGAATGCTGATAAAGTCAGGATGGTGAGATGAAGGTTTCAGTAGTTATATGGTATGGAGGACATAGAGGACAACATTACAGAAAGGGGTGAAACATTTGTACTTTATCTAGATGAAGGTACCACTGATCTGAAATAGTCAGTCTTGCGACCGAGGAGACAGAGTTAGTCAGCATTAGCCTTCTGAAACAAGGATGTTGATTTTCTTTCTTTGCTCAGTTTTCACTTGCTCAAAGTATTGTTGTAAAACACTGAAGAAGATTCTGTGCTTATGTATTTGCAGTTTCCTTTTGTCTGGCTAGATAGCCACGTTTACAAAAATCACAGCTCTTGAAAAATGAAAATGAAAAAATGTCTTACACTGCAGCTTTTCTTTAATTAAAAACTCAATCTATCCAGGAAAAAAATAACTTAAAAATATACATTATTCACATTGAAAATTAGAATATATATCAGACATTGCCATTAATCAACCTCTTTGTTAGAACTGCAACAATAGTACTAGGGTTATAATTGAATTTTCTTTGTTTATTTTGGGGGGGAGGGGGAATGCAGATATTTAAGCCTTTCTCCGTGAAAAATATGAATACATTTTTTACTTTAAACAGGTGGGTTAAGTAAGATATCTTCAGTTATTCAAAGATGTTTGTATAGAAACTGAAAACATTGATGAAGTTTTTCATCCAAAAGAGGCACAGCAGCAGAAAAATCAATGACATGGTGGCTAGAATCCTTAGCTGAGATGTAAGAAAATCACTTTCAATCAGGACTTTAAACTAGGAAAGTGTGGGCACTGGTTAAAAATACAGCATGGGTGGTGTGAGTGTGATTCAAATCCAGCCACATGAACTATAGTCATCCTAATCTCACTTTGTCCTCTGTGGAGAGAAATGGTTAATTTTAGGGCTTAATTCATCTGACCTATTTGCGCTGCCTGCTTCACAACAAGATGAATTGTTGCCCTGAGTAGAACATGTCAAGTGTGAAGGGAGCACAGAGTGATTAGCTCAGAAATAGATGTCTGCATTTAATCCGTTTTTTTCCAGTCACTCCTTGGGGCTTATATTAAAGTAACAGACTGGCTGTAGGACGCTGCCTGTGTGGTTGGGCTTTATACAGCATTCAGCCATGGTGCTGGATGCCGTGGTGAAGGGATCCAAGATACAGTCGCAAATCCATGTCAGTTTGAACTGGCATATTTCTGCCAATCAGCTTGGTACCAATAAACCAACATTTTTTGAAGGAGTGAGCTTTGTTAAAAAATTGTCAGCTCAATGTTCCTTGCTACTCACCGTGATTATCTGCTCTGCTGAAAGGATCATAAACCAGCTGGATTAGGAGGAGTACACAAGCATTCAGCAACCTTGCCAAAAGTAGGATAAACATTTCTTGATTTGGGGAGATGAAGATTCAGATGTCCTCCTCTGAGCCACCACGCCATGGAAAGAATATCAGTTTGTTTGTCAGTGTCATTTCCTGTTCTCCGTTTGCTTAATGTGCTCGTTTTCGCAACACAGCATGCAGGGAAAAGAATGCTTGGTCCCGTGGCTCTGCTCTTGCCATTGTGTCGGTGTGAGCTGAAATTCCCCCCCCACCAACAATAACCAGGCTAGCTCAGTCTGGAAGCAAACGAAAAGCTGTATTTACAAGCAGAGTCTAAAATCTACAATGAAATGCAATGAATATGTACAAATATACAAAATTCACGACATTCACAAATATATACAATCAACAGAAAAAGCACAACCGATCTCCCTTTGCTTCCCCCCAAGGGGACCCTCCCAAAGGGGCCTCTCTCTCCCAGGAGCTTCCCCCCAGACCCCCCTGGACAGAGAAGCAGAGTTAGTTAAGCAGAAAGTTGTTAACTTAGCTGCCAAGGTCAGTGTGTTATCTTCAGCCAGAAGAGAAGAAGAAAACAGCAGCCAGACAGCCCAGCAACTGCCCCCACTGCCGAACGCAGAATGTGCCGAATGCCTACTTTGTTTTGGGTAATAGTTCTTAAACATTTCTATCTATCCAATGGAAGTGTTTAGAACAATCGTTATTTTGCTTTCTTACACCCAATAGTGACTTATTTACATTCTTTCACTTTCTCTGTTCTGAACTTTGCAAGGAAAAATTAAAAAGACAGTTTCAAACCATCACAGTCCACCCCTTCTAAACAATTCCATTGGCTGCTACTATCATTTATCTAATCTAAAATAATATCTACAACACTAGGTGAATAAAGACCATAGTCCATTCCGGCTATTTCAGATGTAGATGATTCAAAAGAGTCAAATCACAGGAAAAACAGCAAACATCTTGTTTCCTCGCAGATGGAGCGAAGGAAGGAACAGGGACTCTCAGGTGACTCAGGGCTCTGAGGGTTCGTGCACCGTAAATCTCATGAACTCTCCTCTTGGGCGCGATGCTGTATCTGCGCAACACTCTGAATTTAACCTCTCTCAGCCAAAGTTAGATTTCTTTGTGGAATACACTGAATTTCACCATTTTCTTGCATCACCCAATAGGTGTGACCAGGACCTTCAGCAGAAACCACCCCTCGGACAGGTTTGGCCTCTCCTGAAGGAGAAAATACCCAAACAGTTTTGCCTAACAGATTCTTTTCTCTGATAACAGGAACTCTATCACCTTCTTCCTTTCGCAACAAATCTGATTGGGCAGGTCCAGCTCGATTCACTGAACCTCTACTATTCACCAACCAGGTTGCTTGTGCTAAATGTTTCTCCCAGTTTTTCAAAGATCCACCCCCCATGGCTTTGAGAGTGGTTTTCAGCAAACCGTTGTAGCGTTCGATCTTCCCTGCAGCTGGTGCATAGTAGGGAATGTGGAATATCCACTCGATGCCGTGCTCTTTGGCCCAGTTTTTTACAAGATTGTTCTTGAAATGAGTTCCGTTGTCTGACTCAATCCTCTCTGGAGTTCCGTGTCTCCACAGGATTTGTCTCTCCAGGCCAAGAATGGTGTTACGTGCAGTTGCATGAGGAACTGGATAAGTTTCCAGCCATCCAGTGCTTGCCTCTACCATAGTCAGCACATACTGCTTACCAGATCGAGAACGAGGTAGAGTGATGTAGTCAATCTGCCAGGCTTCACCATACTTGTACTTGGACCATCGGTCACCGTACCACAAGGGCTTGATCCGCTTTGCCTGCTTAATAGCAGCACAAATATCACAGTCATGGATGACTTGTGTGATAGCATCCATGGAAATGTCAATGGATCTGTCACGAGCCCATCGGTAGGTTGCATCTCTGCCTTGATGTCCTGACGAGTCATGGGCCCACCGAGCTAAGAACAGCTCACCTCGGTGTTTCCAGTCAAGATCAGGATCAGGATCAGAGTTTGTGTCCACCTGGGAAACTCTTGCAGCTAGATCTGCCTGATGGTTGTGTTGTTGTTCCTCTGTAGCTTTGCTCTTAGGAATGTGAGCATCGATGTGTCTCACTTTCACTGGGATTCTCTCAATGCGAGCAGCAATGTCTTGCCACAGATCTGCAGCCCAGATTGGCTTTCCTTTCCTCTGCCAGCCATTCTTCTTCCAGTCTTTCAGCCAACCCCACAAGGCATTGGCTACCATCCACGAGTCGGTGTAGAGATAAAGCTTTGGCCATCTCTCACGTTCAGCTATGTTAAGAGCTAGCTGGACAGCTTTTACCTCTGCAAATTGACTGGATTCTCCTTCTCCATCTCTCGCTTCTGCAACTCTGCGCGTTGGACTCCACACTGCAGATGTCCATCTCCGCTTGTTCCCAACCAGACGACAGGAACCGTCTGTGAACAAAGCATATCTCTTTTCATCATCAGACAGATCACTGTAAGGAGGAGCTTCCTCAGCACGAGTTACTCTCTCCTCTGGAGGTTTAGCACAGCTTGTGCCTTCTGGCCAGTTTGTGATCACCTCCACCAAACCAGGCCTTTCGAGATTTCCCATTCGAGCTCTCTGTGTTATCAGAGCCATCCACTTAGACCAGGTAGCATCTGTTGCATGATGTGGTGAAGAACCTTTGCCTTTGAACATCCAATTCAGAACTGGCAATCTAGGAGCTAGAAGAAGTTGTGACTCAGTTCCAATCACTTCAGAAGCAGCTTTCACTCCTTCATAAGCAGCTAAAATCTCTTTCTCTGTTGGAGTGTAGTTTGCCTCTGAGCCTCTGTAGCCACGACCCCAGAAACCAAGAGGACGTCCTCGTGTCTCCCCTGGAGCTCTTTGCCATAAGCACCAGGTTGGACCATTGTCACTCGCGGCCGTGTACAGAATGTTCTTAATGTCTGGACCAGTTCGGACAGGTCCCAGACCCATCGCTTGGACTACCTCTCACTTGATCTGGTCAAAGGCTGCTTGTTGCTCAGGACCCCATTGGAAACTGTTTCTCTTTCGAGTCACATCATAGAGAGGTTTCACAATCTGACTGTATCCAGGAATGTGCAGTCTCCAAAATCCCACTATGCCTAAGAAACGCAGAGTTTCTTTCTTGTTGATGAGATTTGCCATGGTGGAGACTCTGTTTATCACATCCATTGGGATGTGACGGCGACCGTCTTGCCACCGCACTCCCAGAAACTGGATTTCTCTGGCAGGTCCTTTCACCTTGTCTCGCTTGATAGCGAAACAGGCTTGCAAGAGAATGTCAATGATTTTGTTACCTTTCTCGAAGACTTCTTCAGCAGTCTCACCCCAGACGATGATGTCATCGATGAACTGAATGTGTTCTGGAGCTCCACCTTTCTCCAAAGCATCATGGATCACTGCATGGCAGATGGTTGAACTGTGAATCCACCCCTGGGGCAAACGATTGAATGTGTACTGAATGCCTCTCCAGGTGAAAGCAAACTGAGGCCTGCATTCCTCTGCTATGGGAATAGAGAAGAAAGCATTAGCAATGTCTATGGTAGCATACCATTTGGCCTGCTTGGATTCCAGCTCATATTGGAGTTCCATCATGTCTGGTACAGCTGCACTCATGGGTGGAGTTACTTCATTCAAGGCACGGAAATCAACTGTCAGACGCCACTCTCCATTCTGCTTTCTCACAGGCCAGATTGGACTGTTGAAAGGTGAATGAGTTTTGCTGATGACCTTCTGACTCTCCAACTGACGAATCAAGTTTTGAATGGGCACCAAAGAGTCACGGTTGGTTCTGTATTGTCTGTGATGCACAGTTTGAGAAGCAACCGGCAGCTTTACATCCTCTATCTCATGTTGTCCCACAACTGCAGATTCATCTGAAAGCTCAGGTCTAATGGACAACTTCAATTTTCCTCCATCAATTTCTACAGTTGCTATTCCAAAAGCCCATTTGTAACCCTTAGGGTCTTTAAAACGCCCTTCTCTCAGAAAGTCAATTCCCAAAATACAAGGTGCATTAGGACCTGTTACAATAGTATGTTTCTTCCACTGCTTCCCAGTTAAGCTTATATCAACCTCTATCTTAAACAACTCTTGAGATCCACCAGTGACTCCCTGAATAGTTATAGATTCTCCCCCTTGATAATTTGATGGTATTATGGTGCACTGAGCTCCTGTGTCAACCAAGGCCCTGTACTTCTGAAATTTTGAAGTGCCAGGCCACTGGATGTACACATCCCAATAGATTCTGTTATCTCCATTATCCCTTACCTCCCCCTGGCGGAAGGCAGGGCACCCCTAATGGTGGGGATTACATCCACATGTACAGCTGGCACAACGTCCAGCACCAGAATTAGGATCACTGTTGGAGCTATCAGAGTTGTTCTGGGAAACTGAGGAAGCGACAGCTACCCTCCTGGTATTGCTACCTTGGGATCTGCCCCTCTGCAGCTCCCGTAACCTCTTGAAAAGATCAGAAGTTGGTTGACCATCCCATCTGTTCATGTTCTCACCAAACTGATCACGCAGAGTTATCCAGATTGCCATATTGCCTCTGCTGTCTGTTTTGGTTTGGCCTGTTTTGGAATGGCCTCCTTGGAGCACGTCTGTTTCTGACAGCTGAAACTTGTATCCATCTGGAGGAAGAGGAATTAGAATCATCCCCCTTCATCAAGTTGGATATGGAGGTTTTAAGTTCCTCCTTCAGCTCTTTCATGCAATTCTCCATCTTTCCAGACAGAGTTTCAATGGCTGAAACCAAAGAAGTACGTGCAAAACTATCCTCCAACTGCCTCATTTGGTCAGTGAAATGGCCAACAGTAGGAGGTGCTCCACCATAATTTCTTGCCACAATCCTGCTTGCCAGAATAGTAGCATAATTAGGAGGAGCAAGCTTAATGAGCTTTTTGGCAAGGCCTGTTCCAACAGGAATTTCATCAGGATTCAGGGTCTTATGATCTCCATACATTACTTCTCTCACAGCAAACTCTCTCAGACGCTTGATTCCCTCAGCTGTTGTGGTCCAAGGCTTAGGGTTCCACGGTAAATCATCTCTGCTGGGGTACCTCAGCGAGACTGCCAGTAGGAGGCGTGCCCACAGAGAAACTTTACCAATGCACTTGCCTAGGTGCCTGTCTATGCCTGTATCCTTTGAGAGCATCCCCAACTGAGAGGCCGACTTGTCGCCTACCACCAATGCTGGGGCTCCCATATCAAAACACCTGGCTAGCCAAGACAGGACTGGCTCATTATCTCCTCTGATGTAATCCTTCCTCACATGTCTAATTTCCTGTCTGGGTGCATTAGCTGACTGTATGTCATCCTCATCATCATCATCATCCTGAGGTCGCTGTCCCCATAATCCTATTTTAATCCTCCGTTGAATTTCTTTGAGTTCAGAGGCACTACCAGCAGTTGCTAATCTACTAGGGTCTACATCCTGACCTACATCTCCATCATCCATGTGGGGTCTCAAGAGGTCTACCAGAGTTTTAAGGCTAACCCTCTCTTCCTCATCAGAAGGATCTTTCTTAACAGAGGGACCCTGAGTAGAAGGACCCTCATCTCCATCTGCACCATCTCCTGCAGCATCTGCATCTCCTTTACGCTTTCTGGTTACAGTGGCCACCAAATTTACTGGCTTGGTTTTCACATTCACAGCAGAGTTGGAAGAGCAAGTAGCCTTATGTCTTTCTTGACACAGTGCTATCAGTAGCCATATGATTATTCCAAGAAGCAACAAAATTAAGATTAAGGATAGTACAAGATATCTAGGGTACCACTGGTTACAAAGACCCTCTGTAGTTGTAAGAGGAGTAACAAACTCATATGTGTCTGCTAGCAGATCCATAGTTGAGTTACCATAGCTTCTTAGCCCAATAAGACCACAACAGAATTCACCAACATTCAGTAGCTTGTTCTTAACCCAAAGAAACGACTTATATGCCACATATCTCACAATCTTGTCTATCATGCAGGTAACAGCCCATCTGTAGACAATTGCACCGATAATAGATGAAATAAAATTACTCAAAATCCAAAACAGCTTCATTTTGCTTCCTAATCTGAGCAGAAGTAAATCACAAGCAATCGAGCCCCGAGTTGGAGCGCCAAAAATAAAAAGTGTGTCGGTGTGAGCTGAAATTCCCCCCCCACCAACAATAACCAGGCTAGCTCAGTCTGGAAGCAAACGAAAAGCTGTATTTACAAGCAGAGTCTAAAATCTACAATGAAATGCAATGAATATGTACAAATATACAAAATTCACGACATTCACAAATATATACAATCAACAGAAAAAGCACAATCGATCTCCCTTTGCTTCCCCCCAAGGGGACCCTCCCAAAGGGGCCTCTCTCTCCCAGGAGCTTCCCCCCCAGACCCCCCTGGACAGAGAAGCAGAGTTAGTTAAGCAGAAAGTTGTTAACTTAGCTGCCAAGGTCAGTGTGTTATCTTCAGCCAGAAGAGAAGAAGAAACAGCAGCCAGACAGCCCAGCAACTGCCCCCACTGCCGAACGCAGAATGTGCCGAATGCCTACTTTGTTTTGGGTAATAGTTCTTAAACATTTCTATCTATCCAATGGAAGTGTTTAGAACAATCGTTATTTTGCTTTCTTACACCCAATAGTGACTTATTTACATTCTTTCACTTTCTCTGTTCTGAACTTTGCAAGGAAAAATTAAAAAGACAGTTTCAAACCATCACAGCCATATATCAGAAATCCACTCCTTTCAGAAAACTAAAATCCCAGCAAGCATGCAGTTACGGGTTGAAAATGCCTAGCTGAACATTTCAGCAGGTTGAGGCAAAAAAGTACTTTTGTCTTGAAGGAAGGTTTGCATGTTGCCTTGTTCACTGGCTCCAGCAAGCAGCAGTTGCTGCTGTGCAAGCAGGAGAGTGTAATGCAGCTTAATGCTTTCTCCTTGGAGAACCAGATTTTTAGCCATGCCACCACATTTTGGGGGTAAATAGCTGCTTTCTTCACTGAACAGGTTAGGCAACTTGGGTTGGCTGCATTTTTTCCCCAGTTATACTTCAGGGGCCCTGTATTACAATTTCTACCTTGAACTGCTTTTATAGAGCAACCGGCAGTGCTGCTGAATGGGGGTTTGGTGCTTTTCGTTCTCTGTTCTCTCCTCCAATACTTCCACTTCTGATAAAGGCTGCATATTTTGATATTCATTGTGTGTTGGACTTTTTGTGTAGTACTGAATTTATTTTTCTGTGTGGGAAGTGTTGGCAAGAAAACACTGTAGTTGTTTAACCTGTGTGAAATAGTTGAATGACTGTAATGTGATTATTAAGTAGCACAGGAAGCACAAAGAAAGGGAAGAGAAATGAAAGTGCAAATGGAACTGCCTTTTTTTTTTTTAATCATCCTCTCATGGCATTATGTGGATCCCCAGCCAGATGGCTACTGGCTATAAGCTGTGTGTGTATTCACAAGATTTTAACTCCTCTGTTGGTTTCCCATCTGTCATAAACTCAGAAGCTACAATCCAGAGGCTGACGTGACTGTCGGTGTCTTCTTTAGCACACCAAAACAGTTGCACTGGAAGGCTGCAGAAAGCACATGAACCCTAGTGAAGACAGGACAGTGTCTGGTTTAACAACCATGCCGGTCACCTTAAACCAGTGCTCTGACATATGTGTGGCCACTGTGGTGGCAAGAGCCTCAGACAAACATTGCCTGGGAAGTTTCCCGAAAAGGAGTTTTTTTCTGTTGTTGAAGCTCAGTGAAGATTATAACCCACAACTGGTTTTGGTAGGAAATCTCACATCTGAAAAGAAAAGAACCAGTTGTCTACAAGAGAAAGGAGGTGGTAAAAGTCAGAATCTCACAGCACTGGAACAACAGATGAAAAATGGCTAAAAACAATGCTGTGGTCTCTCTTTGCTTTAAAATGACAAGTTTGGGATTCCCTGTGTTTTCCCTTCAGCATTTGTCATCACTGGCAAAGACACATTCTGCTTCTGTTAATGGAGGTGAAAACTATGTCAGACTTCTTGGTATAGGGTAGAATAAGGCTTTGGTCACTTTGACTGTGGGTACCCAGCAGAGCCCCAGCATCGCTGAAACAATGTTCCTCAAAAAGGAGCTCTCGTGATCTCACTTTTTGTCATGTCATACTCAAGAAAGCAACATTAAACATTAAATTATGAAAAAGGCATCAACAAGTGAAATAGAAACAGACTGAGCACAGCCTAAACTCTTTTAGAATGACTTTTAGTATATAAAAGTATCATAAAGCATGCATGTAAGCCTATAAGGGAATCACTACTGTTAATGGAGTCTTTCCTAATTTAGACTTAGTTTTCTTAATGGATTTGACTTAAGTGAGAATAAAAGTTACAGCCCTGTGAGAAAATAACCACTTTCCTAAGGAGTAACTGAAACCAAGCAACCTGTACTCCATTTTCAAAAACTCTGTCATGAACAGATTAACCTTTCCATTTCCACTCTGGGTTCTGTTCTGTAGGACAGGGACCAGTTTAGGAGGATGATGAACTGTTAAACTGCTTCAGGTGATTTCTAGTACTTTGTGAAGTAACCCAGTGTTAAATGCCTTTTTCATCATCAGGCATCACAACTGGAGTAGTTCCAAGCAAGTGTTTCAACAACTCAGTGGACTCCAGTTCTTTTGCCTCGGGTATAACATCACATGACAAAATACGATATTGATTGCAAAGACTGCCAGAGCTCCAGCATTTTATTTCCTCTGTTTCTTGCAGAATATTTTATTGCAAATCCAAGCCTCAAGTCAACAGACTTGCCCTTTGTTATAACACCATGATGTTGTGATACTCTTGCAGTTAATTTTCTTTGGATTAGACAGAAAAGATTTTTGCACAGATCACAACATTTCATGAAGTCATTTTCTGAAATTTGCTTTAGGCTGATGGTAGGATTAATTAATTTTCCTGTGTTTTAACATCTGTTGGTAGCCACAGGGATGTCATGCTGTGCAGTTATGCACTGCCATTCATTCCCTTGCTGTGTAGGGCTAAATCTCTGTGTCAGAGCTCTGGTTTATTCATCGACATATGGATTAAAGGAGAGAAAAAAAAAAAAAAACAGCCAACTGTTGCCAGTAGAATAACTGAAATAATCTGAAAAATGAAGTCATACTTCTGCTGGCAAAATTATTAATCCTCTGATTTTTGTCTGGAGGAAATGGCTGAGAAGAAAACAGTATGGTTTTGTTGCCTTGAATAAACCTCATCCCTAGGTAATGACATAGCAGGAAGAGCTCTTGGATGTTCAGAAGGCAACTTCCTCCCTACAGGGCTCTTACAATCTGCTCTATGCCATTGCTGCCATCATCAGTGCTTGAAGAAATAGGTTTCAGATGCCCCAGAGGAGGGGCAGAACATCATTTTGCCTGTTAGAAGTTTGTAATCTTGCAGAGCTGCAGAGAGCTCTTGTCTCTCTGACCTGTAGTTCTAAGCATATGCCATGGATATGCATAACAACATAACAACATAATAGCAAGCCAATGGTCAAAGTAGCAAGTTTTCCATAGAAATATTCTTGAGCAGATACAAAATGCAAGAATCATGCTGATGTGAAATAGACTCTCAGTATCAAAAAAGTGCATAATTAATTTCACTCACCACTGGTCCTGGAAGAGACTCGAGAAGAATTCTCTACATTAAAAAATAAAGACCTTTTAAGTTGGCTTCAGGTAAGAACTAAATGTTGGAAGCATCTGAAAGTAAATAGGTAATAGAAAATGTATCAAAAAAGATCACACTAGAGCTCCCACCAAGATCTTTAAAACAAATAGCTCAACAAATTCAGGGACTGCTGTCTCAGATATCATGTATGTACTAGGAAAAAATTCTATGCCAGAAAAGCCTATTTGCCAACCTTCACCATGCCATCAGCCACACCACGAGCTAGTTAGAAAATTCAGCAATATATTCCTCCTTTTAACAGTTTCCTGCAAGTGCTAACCTGCCTGTTCCCCCAACACAAAGTGAGGGGAAGAGTAACACGCAAAACTGAGGGCTGAGATAAAGAGGTAAGGGTTTACTGTAATATAAGATATAATAAGCACAATGCATAATTATCTTAATAATCCAATTAATCTAATAATACAATGCATATTTACCTTAGCTTAGCTTATTTGCAGAAGAAGCTCAGTGAAATACAGGGAAAAAACAGCATGAAACAGAAAACCAAAGCACTTCCCTGACTGCCACACCTTCCGCCACCATGCCTGCAGAAGAGACTGCACCCAAGAACCTGGAACCGAGAAGTAGCAACTGGAACAGGAAGCTTCCCGTGGTGCAATCTGAACTTCCAGCCCTATCATACTCTGCTTCAGTCAGCACTTTGATTTTGAAGCTGGCATGGCTGCAGCATGGTGTGGGTAACTGCAGCAGGTTCAACTCAGTCCATGATGCTCTTGTACTGACTCCTGTCTATTTAAAGCACTTTATGGGAAGCAAATGCTAACCTGTAGGGTAAAGTTTTCTTCACATTTCCAGGTTTGCTGAGAAACTGGTGTTATCTGAAGTAATGGTAACACATTTTCATCACCTGACCAGTTTATTTGGAAGATCATTGTTTCTTTGAATATTTGGTTTTTGCTTTTAAAGTTTCTCTTTATACATTTTCTGGGTTTGAAACTTAATCTTTTTTCCACTTTTCATTTCCCACCATTTGCAGCAAAGATAATAAGATAAGGGTCATGATTATACTTGTCTGTTTTCTGCTTAAGGATTTGTTTAGTTATGAATCCAGTTGTTTATCGCTGTATAGTGTTTTTCATGAAAACTGCTGTTCTCATGTGGCTGTAAATTGTCCTCTAGACAAGCTTTGTCGTTGTCCAGACATGAACGTTTTGCAGGGAGAGCTGAGGGCAATCTGAAGTAAGAAAGTGCAAACAAAATAAATTACCTGCTTTTGAAGTATAAAGAACTTTTGAAATGTCAAGGGGAAAAAAAATCAAAATGGACCTTTGAAATGGGTAGGGATTAAGGCTTCAATAAGGAGTGATGAATGATAGACATAGTTTAGAGCAGTAGGAGAGGAAAGCTTTATTGGAATGTGTATAATTACTGAGTTTGGGTACTGCCTATGAAGGAGAGCACATACAGTCCAAATGTACTTCAGAGTGTACTTTTAAGACAGATGTCTGTTCCCAACTTAGGAAATGCACTCCCTGAAACGCACAGAGAATAAAACCAAGCAAAGTGAGGACTTGGGGAAAGGTTTCCAGTTCTACAATGTAGTATTCTCTCTGTTGCTCTTGTTTTGATGAACTGTCCTGCAGCTGGGGGAGCGTGGCATGAACCTGTTAGGTCCCTTGTTTCTGACATTGATCTTGAGTTTCAGAAGCAGGATCTAAAGCTCAGATTTTACAATTTGCTACTCTCCATGCCTTAAAGTTTCTTTTGATTAACACTGCAAAAGCCTGCAAGATTCGGCAGTTTGGCTCCTCTTACATGTATTACAGATCAATGTATTTTAACTCTCTACATTCTGAGTGTATTTGTAAAGGTTTTGAAAGGTGAGCACAGGCATTATGAGAGGAGCTTCAGTTTGGAAACCTTAGTTGGTTCAGAACTTCACTGGCGTTTTTTATATAGTATTAGCTATCCCTAAAAGAGCTGTTGACAAGAGAAAGTCTCTTCCAGGCTAATGCTGCTCGTGGCCTGACTCCTGCAGAAAAGTGATCATGCCCTGCACAGCACATTGACTTTCAAACAATTCAATAGCTGAGCAGTTTTAGGAGTTGTGTAGTTTGTGCTTTTATTTATAGAGAGGGAGAGGCCAAAGAGAATGGCTTTGAAAGAAACAAGTTCAGGCAGTCTTTGTTTTTGTTAAAGAGCAACAAAAATTGATTCAGCTGCCATTTGTCAATAAAAATGCAGCCTGGTGGAGGAATAGTTTTTGCAAACATCTAAGGTTTAAATCCCACCTCTAGCAGCAGAATCACAATTTGTACTTTAAAGATATTGTCAGTTTTGTGCAGTTCAGAGAAAGAGAAGAAAACCTGACGATTAGGAGTCTCATGTTACACTGCCAGAAGCCATCAAGTCCTTGTTCACCATATTGCTTACACAGTCTGCAATGGATGATTTAGTGCTTCTCCAAACATTCCTAGTTCTCCAGCCTGGAAAATGTATCTCTTTCTGAACACATAGTGTGAAACTGACTTTATGCAGAGTTACATTCCCTGCTAATATACCATGAAACCCTATTTATTTATTTATTTATTTATTTATTTATTTATTTATGCCAGCATACCTTATTTATTATACCTCACTTAGTGAGGGAGAAATGTATTGCATCAGTTCAGTTGGGCTTACAGAATAACCAGCTCCTTAGCTTTCAGAACACAAAGAAAGGTGATGATCAAAAGCCTGCTTTACGAGAAAGAGCTGCTCTTCTCATTTACATTTCTTAGCAGTTTCTAAGATGTCTTCCACCTCTCACTTTTACTGGAGTTGCAGAATCAAAGTGGCATCTATTTATCATCCAAACTGAAATTCCAACACGCAACGTCAGCCTTCTTTGGTTGTGTCTTTTCCCCTTTTACGACCAAATAAGCGTTGGAGCCTGTCAGGATTCATAGCTGCATTAATCATCTCTGTTTGCTGCAGCCAAGCGAGTGGACAGGAAGCATCTATTTACTAAGGGCTTGTCTATATGGGGAAATAGTTCAGACTGCTCATTAGGTGTTAACTCCTTCCATGGATTCTCCTTAAGCACCTTCCTATGGCTTAGCTGAAGACTGCCTTAGAACACATGGAATTTGGTAGTGTGTGTAGTTAAACCACAGAAAGCCTGTATTAGCGTGCAGCGTGGGTTCAGAACATGATCCTACCTCCACATGTCACTTAATCTTCTGTAACTGACCCTCTTCATGCTCTTACTGTGTGGCAAATGGAAGGTAAAACATGTTAGTTCAAGACTCTTGAGGCATATGTGCATAACTTGCTTGTGTGTCTGTGCATCTGTGCGTTCCTACAGGAGAGTCAGTGTCAATAACAGCAGCTAGGGTGTTCATATGGTTTGTGATAAATCTGGTGAGAACTTATTACTGTTCAATTGTGACAGGGGATGAGAAGTGTGTAGGACAGTCTTTTACACCTTGTATGAGCTTTCTGTTATTTAGTGATGTTGAAGTTAGTTCTGTTGGACTGTCTTTTGTCTTTGAACAATAAGTAGTCTTCTGGAGATGAACACCCTACGGGCTGTTTAATACCAGTGTGTCATCATCCTGGATATAAGGGGCTTGGTTACTATGGCAGCTGACGCTTATCTTCATGAGAAACTTGCATCACTTTGCAAACTCCAGATTTTTAAAAGCAATTTATACTAGTGCAAGCTCCATTGTGGAAACTATTTATTTAGTGTAGCTTAATTTCATTAACTAAGCAAGCCAAACCACACCGTTTTTTTTTAATTGAAATTGGGTTCATTCGGAAGTTTGCTAAATGCATTCACAATGTGTGTTTTCTTGGTGGAATGGAATGGAATGGAATGGAATGGAATGGAATGGAATGGAATGGAATGAAACGGAACAGAAGAGCATAGCATAGCATAGCATAGACTAGACTAGACTAGACTAGACTAGACTAGACTAGACTAGACTAGACTAGACTAGAATAGAATAGAATAGAATAGAATAGCTTCCATTGGAGGGGACCTATAATATTCACCTAGTCCAACTGCCTGGCCAATTCACAGCTGACCAAAAGCTAAAGCATGTTTTTAAAGGCATTGACTAAATGTCTCTGAAACACTGGCAGGCTTGGGGCATCGACCACATCTCTAGGAATCCTGTTTGACCTCCCTCGGTAAAGAAATGTTTCTTAATGTCCAGTTTAAACCTTCCCCAGTGCAGCTTTTCTCATGTAAATAAAAACTTATGTGCTTCTTGATCTTCCTATGTAACTACTAATTTTGTAACTAGCTACTAAAAAAATTATAGTTGAAAAACACTGCTTATTTTAAATGATTAATGTGGAACCTGTATCCACAAAAAATGGTATTAAGACAAATCTTTAGCAGAAAATACATCATGTGCTTCAAGATACCTAGACAGATTATGTGGAGTAAAGCATGATGACTACTGGCAACAAAAAGTAGTCAGCTGAAGGAAGTTGGTGTAGCTGCATTACTAGTAATAGATTTGGCTGTTTGCTTTCAGCCCTTTTAGCTTTCTGACTTTGACGCCTGTGTTATCCTCCAAAATGACTTTACTAGATAAAGTTTTATTCAGTGATTCCTGCCAGGTGGGAAAAAAGGATAGTTTTCTTCTGATTTTTAGGACAGCATTTGCTATGCTCTGTGAAATTTCAGACTGGGCCTCACTGGAGGGCAGCAGAATACAGGACTGCATTTTAGCGTTGTACATATATTTGTATTTGGTGGCAACCCCCCCTGCCCTGACTTTGACAGCCTTTGTTTGGGATTTGTGTCCATTATTCTGTCCTTCTCAGCAGCTGTTGTTGGTACTCCATCTCAGGTTTTGTTACACGCTGTTTACACTGACCTGAACTTACACTTTAGAGGATTTATTTTAACATAGCACCTCAACATTTGTGTAAAGTTCTCTCTACCATGGTGATTTTGTTAAACAGGAAAGTCCAGTTTGGTTGCAAAAGAAAAAGAAAAAGAGTTCTACTATTTGTGTACTGATGATTCAGAATGTCTGAGTTTAAAATTCAAGTATTGTATACCTTAAAATCAGTGAGGGGTGCTTGCCAAGTCATTTTGAATGAAATACAATGAGATTAAGTAAATGCAATATCAGGCATTAAAATAGAACTTACAGTTATGTGTAGTAAAAGTATTCTTGGGGCCTTCAATTCTCTGCTGTCCTTGGCTCTGATTTCTGTGGCAGCTCACTACCGTCTTGGAATGGCACCAGGTATCAGCAAAAGCTAGTGCTAGGTTATACTTGTAATACTGCACACTCAGGAAGACAAGTCAGTGGTAAGCAAAATATGAGATTACTCTTCCCGAAAGCTTTATCCTTGGCCAAGCAGCTACTCTGCACTCTCCTCAAGTGTGTGATCTGGAAGGCAGACCTAAAGTTAAACTTTCTTGGTTTTCCCCCCGAGCAAGACTTTTGCTGCTGCTCAGTCAAAACATTTGAACATGTGCCTTCCATATGTAAAATCAGGGTAGTTAACACTTACTTTCAATTGTTGTAGGAAGGGAAGACTAAAAACCAGTTTACCCTCCCACTAAACTGGTAATGAAAGATACTTTTTAACAGCAATTTAAATTGTAAACTATAAACTTGCAGAATTTTGGAGTACATCAAAGACTCTGAAGTCCAGGGACCTGAACTCTACATCAACGCACAGTATCACAGTGTATCAGAGGTTGGAAGGGACATCAAGAGATCATCAGGTCCAACCCCCCTGCCAGAGCAGGATCACTTAGGGTAGTCCGCACAGGAACGCATCCAGGTGGGTTTTGAAAGTTTCCTGAGAAGGAGACTCCACAACCCCTCTGGGGAGCCTGTTCCAATGCTCCATCACCCTCACTGTGAAGAAGTTTCTCCTCATGTTGAGGTGAAATCTTCTATGTTCTAGTTTGAACCCATTGTCCCATTGTTTTATCACTGTGAACCACCCAAAAGAGCCTCGCCCCCCCCCCACTTGACACCCACCCCGCGGATATTTATAGACATTGATCAGATCCCCTCTCAGTCTTCTCTTCTCAAGACTAAATAGCCCCAAGGATCTCAGTCTCTCTTCATAGGGGAGATGCTCAAGTCCCCTAATCATCCTCGTGGCTCTCTGTTGGATTCTCTCCAGCAAGTGTCTGTCTCTCTCAAACTGGGGAGCCCCACACTGGACACAGTACTCACAAATTTATAATCTGGATTTTGACAGGAAACTCCTCTTTAATACAAGAACAAAGCACTAAACATTTAGAAGCACTTGTACTGCTGAAACACACAGTTTTATGCTTACTATAAACAGTTACACATTAAGAAGTTGGAGAGCCCATAGTATAGTGTGCATATAAATATTAGCTAAGTCTGGGTCCCAGTTTCCAAACTGCCCAAACTCAGCCAGTCTAACAGCATGAAAGCCACAAAAACTAGGCCTGAGCCTAGCTTTGTCCTCCTCTTGAGCCTGAAGTTTTTTCACCATGTAGTGTGGAAGAGATGATAGCAAGCCCCAGGGATATGGGGCTGATAGACAGAATCTAGCAGCTGAGCGATGGCAAGGATCAGCTTCTTAAGCTGACTTTCCACTGCAGTTAGCTGCATACCAGTTCTCAGCCAAATGGGGTTAATAGCAGGGATGAGGTTTAACCTGTTTGACTTTGCTCCAAAACTGATGAGCGCCACAAGTAGCCTGGCTTGCAGTGAAGTACAAACAGAAGATTTCACAAGCTACTACTTGTCAGCTCTTAATTAGCAGCTCCCATCAGAGCTGCTGAACCCAACTGCAGCACTGTCTGCTTCAGTGCAAAGTCCAATTTATTAGTTAAATTTTCAGTAGCATCACATTTTGCTGGGACAATGGTGTTTAACAGCTAAAGTGTAGCAAAATTTTACTACCTTTCAGTTTATTCTGTAGGAAGAATTTCTGACTAGACTTAGTACCTGATAGCATCAGCTAAACTGAATGAAGCAGCAGGTCAGGAGGTTCCTGATCCCTAAATGTGCTGCAAGGTGATTTTTGTTTATTTTGACTTGCAATGGAAATTTCCATATCCACTGCTGTTGCCACAGACAGCTGTACAGCATTTGATCTGGCCAAGTGTGTGTCTAATAATTAGTAGCCTTGCTGTTTTGCCACTGCTGTACCATTGCCACCACAGGGCAATGCAGGATTTGCTGGGGTGCTTTGCCAGGGTAAGCCATTCTGCCTGCTCTCACAAGGTAAAGCCCACTTTGCTGAGCCTGTCTGTAAGAAACATGGTCACACTGAGCTGTTGAGGAAAGTTGTGTACAACGAAGTGTTGTACTTTTCAGAAAGTTGTACATGGGATATTGCAGAGGGATTTAAAATATAAAATAAAGCCTTACTCAGGTTGCTCTGAGGAACAGTTAGGGAGTTGGAAATTGGGAAGGTAAATGACGTGGGTTAGGCCCTGTGTGGGTGAGTGTGTGATGGACGTGCGTGAGCTGGGGTGTCAACCCCACAAAACTTCCTTCGTTAGCAAAACCCTTATGTTCTGTGTGTCCCATGGATGTCTACAAAACCTAAGGCACATCTTGCTGATACAGATGCTTAGATTTTTAGCCATCTTTGAGTTTTGTTTGCCAGCCTTTCTCCAAGGAGGTGCATCCTATGATAAATTTGCTAGTAGAACAGGACAGAAATTACATGAAACAAATAATTTGGTATGGACAGCGGATGCTGTAGCTAAACAAGCTGATGCTTTGTAATTCACAAGCAGGAAATGAATGTTTACCTCAGCTTTTAGTGTTTCTCTCCAGGATACTGAAACGAATGCTATAGTGAAAGAGGGGGATGAGAAGCATTTTAAAGTATTTACATGTAAATGTACATTTGTGGTTTCAAAGAGAGTCTCTGGAGTTCTAACTTCTTTAAAACACTGCAGGGTTGGATCAGCCTATTTTGGTATTTAGTCTCTAAGACACAGTTTGTTACACGTACTCACACACTGGACGTTTGTGCTGGTTCTCCCGAATCTGAAAGTTGACAAGCACCTGCAGGTCTTGACTTGACTTAACTTCATGGACTTGAAAATTACATTGCTGCAATTTGAGGGAGTACTCGAATCTGCTTAATTTTTCTGAATTTGGGGGGGACGGGACACTTTTAATGCTTAAATTCCTATAACATTGCACAGATAGTGTGTGAGGTGTCCCTGACCATGGCAGGGGGATTGGAACTAGATGATCCTTGTGTGATCCCTTCCAACCCTGACTGATTCTATGATTCTGTGGTGTAATGTTTTTACATTTTTTACATTATTTTGGGTTATTGAAGTTAATGTTCTGCTAGCTACAAATATCTGCACGCGTAACTCTCAGTTCATTTTGAGGATAGACCTCTAAAATAAACCATAGACCTTGGTAGCAATCATAAGTCATTTTATTTCACCGAAGAAGTGGTGGCACTGGAAGAAAGTTATTTAGTGATCAAAATGCATTGTTAAGCTTTTAAAAAGGGATTCTCTGCCTGTAGTAGGGCTGTAGGCAATTTATGGCTTGTCTGTACTCATTGCTGTGAGTTTTTGGAAAATTTGTAAATAAAGCCAGATGCTCATTATGTTCCCATTCAGGGTTGATTAGATGAGTAAATGCCATCAGAAGTACTTTGGTCCTGTTGGGTTTTAGTGTGTTACAGCAAATGGAATGGCACAAAAATTTTTTTAAAATATTTGTCACCCATGAATATACAACTTCTAATTTCAGCTCATAGAATGGACTGGTTTTTAAAATAACCCTAAATGATAACAATGTGAAAGTAATATTCTAAGAACTATGCTTTATATGAAACTGGGGGTCCAAATGGTTCTCAGTGTCAGAGTTCACTCTTACACTGTGTGATGTAGTCAAGCACCTCTCACAGTTGTAAGTATTTTGGGCAGTGCAGAAGCTTCAGGCTAGGAAAGATTCTGCTTTCTACCAAATTTTGGGGAACTGAGATGTGAGCTATGTGACTCTTTGTAACCTTTTTGATAAGCTCAGTCATTTCCTATTGATTTGATAGTTTTTACTGCTCATCTTTTGTCCTCTACAGATTATGTGATGTGAAAGGGGTTCTTCTAAACCGCATTGGTTTTCATGTTTGCATTACTGCTCTTCGTGCGTACAGAGACATGCTGTGGTATACTGTTTAGGTTGCTATACGTTAACCATAGTTATTGCAATGTGATCCTCATGGAATCCCTTTCAACATTAACATGCTGGTGTCTGTTTCCATTTCTGGGCTGCAGCTGACCACGTGCGCAGGTCATGGCACGCTTAACAAAGAGGCGGCAGGCAGACACGAAGGCTATCCAGCATCTTTGGGCAGCGATTGAAATCATCCGGAACCAGAAGCAAATTGCGAATATTGACCGTATTACAAAGTAAGTGATCCCTTCCAAACACAGGCTTGTCGAAGGGGGAAGGCTGGTGCTGTTAAAAGCCCTGGGATAAGGCATTACTGTCTCTGTTGAACAGTAAACATTGTGAGAGACCGTGAAATGCTTACAGGCATTTCTGTGTCGCTAATTATGTACTGATAAAAACCCCAGACTTGCAGAACTAAGCACCTGAGGATCCTAAAGTGAAGTTTAATCTATGCAATTGAGATTTTACTCACCTTGTATTTGTTTTGTATAATAATTTTTTAGGAAATGGACATTATTTATAGTACTTAGTTGAGTTTAGAATGTCAGAGTTGTACGCATCGGGTAGTTTGCTCAACTTACAAGAAATAGATGTAGCAGTTAAGGAGAAATGGGAAATAACAGCCCTAAATAATCTTAATTCTTAGGAAAATGTGATAGGCTGTTGGAGAAGTCTTTCCCAGAAGGCAAAGATAAAGTGTTAGGTTGCCCAAACAAATAATAAGCCATGTTTGCTGAGATGGCCCTAGGATGCTACTAAAAAAGACGTGTTATTATTGTTAATATTAAAATGTTCTTCAAAATGTATTAGGTAGTGTAAACGAATATATATTCTTTGTTCTATGGAGCTTGCAAGGTGTAAAACAGTCTACAATATTAAAATACCTTCTCAGATAACTTAGATTAGCCATAGTAACAAAAACTGAGGGAGGCTTTGTGTCCCTCTCTGATTTGTCTGCATTTCCAGCATGTACATCACTCCTGTCAAAGTAATCAATATGAATAATTTAAAAGAGCAAAACTAACCACTTGGCAGCTCTTCAGTTGCATAACCAATGTGAAATCATAATAAGGCCAGAGACCACTAAAAGAGAGAGTTACAAACGAAGTGAAAGTCAGTATAAAATAACTTTCACCCACAGAGCTTGGAAGGTCTCAGTGGAGACTGCAGGCAAAACTAGTTTCAGAAGTGGAAGTAACAGTTCAGGTTCACAAATCACAGTGAACCATAAACAGGATAAAGAAAAAGGATGATATCCTAAATGAATTAGTGTGTATCTGATTTTTATGGTGAAGAAAAATGCACCATTAAACCTCAAAGCACCTTCCCAGAGACAGAGGGTTCCCAGGCAGGCCTGAGGAGGAGATTATATTTTAGGGAATTTTGGTTTTGAGGTTGCACTCGGATTTCAGCCTGCTTTGAAGCATGTATGTTTGCATCCTGTCTCTAAGGAGACAAGTGGGTAAACTAATGCTATACACTTTTCATTTTACTTGCTCCAGGCGATATATTAGCTGAGTTTGTTAGCTGTTCATGCTGGTTTTATATGTGATGAAAGGAGACACACATGCCTAGCTGGCGATCCATCCCTGTTATGAGAGAGGCCTTTTTTAAGACAGTGTTGATAACATTTAGGTGGGTAAAGTTAGGTAAGACAGATCCTATTGTTACAAACAAGGTTGAGAAAATAAGTAATAAGATTTTAGAAAACGAGGTACTTGGTACTTTTTAAAAAACAGTCTAGATTGTATGACTCATCTCTAATCAGAAGAAAAATAAGTGACTAAACAGAGATGCAAGCAGCCTTAGTACTATGAGAAAAATGTGCAAGGTGTTAGCAGTGAGGAGTAGTCCAAAAAGTGCTAGGATCTTGTAAATGCTCCACATGCACATCAGTGACAAGAACAATGACCGGTTATGTAGTTTCTATTATGTAATATTTGCAAGGGTATAACTTTTCACAAGGAAAAGCTAAAAACCTTTGAGTTGCTTTACAGTACTAGTCACTGATGAAGAATCACAAATGACTAAATGAATATGCGTATTACGTAATATTAAAAGTAAAGTTCTGAATTTAGCAGGGCATCAGAATATCTCTTCCAATGAAAACTAAGCAGCTTATATTCTTCGAGGCTTGAAGATCATTTCGTCAAGTACAACTGGAGTTCAATCAGTGTCTGGGCACATAGGCAAAAGTATGAATAATAAGAAAGCTCAAAACCAAAGAGTGGTCAAAATTGAACATTATGAGCACATATACATAAGCTAAAAGGAAGATTCTCATACTTGAATTATTAACATTAATAGCTCTTGGGATTGACTAAAAGAGTGGCTTTACAAGTATTTGCAAGTAATAATGAAATTTATGGTACCATGTCTTATTTATGAATAAGGAAATAGAAAGCCAGCAAGATTATCTTTGTATAAATGCCCGTTTAAGATAAGTGACAGTCAACCTACCATGTCATATAAGGGGTGACAAACGTGTACTTTCAGACAACTGCAGAAGTTGGAAAGATGATTCACGATTCAGTTTGAGGGTTAATTTGCTGCCTGAGACAAATTGTCCTGTGTATTCTGTGGTCTGTTAGTCCAAACATATTCACAGCAGAACCTCTGTTGCTGTTTTTTTTCATCATTTGAAATATATTGTATGTAACCTGTGCACTTTGTCTGCAACTGTTAAAAAGTACCTGGAGTAAAGAAAGACTGCAGAAGATACCAGCAGTAGAAGGTATGCAAAAAGAATCTACGGACCTAGCCATGTGCTTTCTGTAGAGAGTTTAAGAGTAGGAGGATAGCGTAGGAGGAGCCAAGAGCACTAGAGGGTGCTTCTAGTATTGTCAGGGAAAGCCTGTAAGGAAGGAGGCCCTTTCATTAAAAGAAAACTAGATCAAGTATGCTTTACTTTTTAAAGTGTTGAGGGGGAAAAGAGAGAACAGGAAAATGCATGATTATGAAGTGATTGAAACCTGTCCTATACTGTGGAAGAAGGCGTTGAATATGCAAGTTGGAGCCTTTCAGACATTAATGAGCTTACTGAACTTTTGGCGATTGTTTTAGAATAATCACTGAATGCAGAAAGGTATTAAGAAACATCAAGAAATGTGTCTGCTTTTGAAGGAATTTAAAAAGTGCCTGTAAAAATGGCAAGAATGTGACACTTATTTGGAGTATTACAGATAGACTTAAATAAAAGCGTTGGTAAGCTAGAGACAATACTGCACAGACTTGGTGCCTCACATGAAAAAGTAAATCAACAAATTGTTACAGGAAAGGGATTCTGCAATTTGAGTAATTGTATCTGGGAGTACATTACACTTGGAAAGGTACTTTCCATTGGATGGAGATAAGCATTCTTCAGTAGCTGGAAAACTAAACGGAGGACTGGAAACCAGTACTAGAAAGAAGTAAGAATGTAGTGAATGTAAAGAAATAAGCACTGAATGTGCAAGCTGCCTTCCGAAGAAAGCTTTCAAATATGAGACCCTCCTTGTACAGAGGCCTCAGTGTGTTCAGAGTGTCTTTGTTGAACCGTAAAGCTCATTGAAGGCAGTGGTGTAATTTCTGTAAAAACTTTAGATTTCCTATTGTGTCTCAAGTCAGGAATTATAATAATTGAAAATCGAACTGCTAGAACAGGCTAGCATTTCTAAACTGCCAAATTCCTTAATAACAAAATTATATTTCTAGTAAATGTTTTTTCCAAGAAATATGAGTTATTTTTCTGTCCAGACTTGATGTTGGGATAATCTGACCTGAATATGTCAATTATTTAGATTGATATTGTTGATATTAGTTCTCTGCAAACACTACCAGAGAAATTTCTTCCCCTGTCTTGTGACTTCGCTGTCAAGAGCACAGCTTGACAAATGGTTCATTCCTAAAAGTGTGTTTAAAAGTTATAATTATGCTTTGACTTTCTGTTTTTTCCTCATTATCTTCCATCTGTTTTGGATTTGGGATAACCTCAAAAAGTGATTCTATGGAATAAAATGTCTTAAAACATACTGGAAAAAAGGCATGCATATTTAAATGAGTACAATAAATTATTGACATTCAGCTGCATGGCAGATTTGGAATCATATTTTTACAGATATATTTTTAAAGTTTTCTTTCTTTGGCTACTCCAGTCTTCCAGTTTCTCTTAGATTTTTCTTCATAATTCCCTTACAGGTAATTGGACTCCTAAGATTTAATTAACTATTAATAAATTTGGTTAAAGTTTAAAATGCATATTAGTAATTACTCTTTTCCCCATCAATCTCTTGTTGACACAGATAGTTTCTATAGTTTGTGTAACAATTCTGTTTAATCACTGTAATTAAACTGGTTAAAAGAACTACATAAAATGTCCAGATAATTTAAGCAGTGTTGTTTGTGGTTTGTTAGGGATAATTGTTCCTTCAACTTGGTATAGAGCCACTGTGCCACTACGTGGTATAGAACATTGCTGCCTGAATTGCTGGGTGTGCTTCTCAGTGCTAGCTGCCATAAGAGTACTGCAGTGCACTGTGGGACTGACAAAAGACTCCTCCAACCTTACCACCTTGTTTTAACTGCTTTATACTGACTGTATGGAAGGAAAAGCATGCTGTAGGTGCAGCTGTTATGTCTGCAGGACTTCAGTATAGAAGGCTGTTTTGTTGAGGACTAGAGCTTAAGGCGAGGCTAAACGTTTTGTGTACTTATGCACATCCAGCTCCTGGAGTCTGTTCTGGGGAAAAAAAAAAAGGTAGGTGTTCAGGTGTTGTAACGGATTTTGCTTCATCAGTTATCCTTATGAAATAATTCTTCTCTAAGACTGCTTTCATGTGGTATTGTTAATAAGGCAGCTTTCAGCTTTCTCTTTTTATCTCAGTATTCTCTCTTGGTTCAGTAGGGAAAGTCATCTCTGGGCTGAGCATGAGTATGATTCACTCAAACAGCACAAACACATGGTTATTAACAACAGCCATACACTGTGTTTGATGTTTGCTGATGAGTAAGCCCCCCACAGCCGCTCACTCCCTCCCTCCTGGTTGGGTGGGGGAGAGAATAAGAAGAATAAAAGTGAGAAAACCCATGGGCTGAGATAAAGACAGTTTAATGGGTGAAGCAAAAGCAAAACAAGGAATTTGTTCACTGCTTCCCATCAGCAGGCAGGTGGTCAGCCACCTTGGGGAAGCAGGGCTCTGCCATGTGTGGTGGTAACTTGGGAAGGTAAATGCCAGCACTCCTAACACCCACTCCTCCTTTGCCTTCCCCCAGCTTGATGTGACAAGCATGACCTCATATGAGATGAGATCCCTTTGGTCAGCTGGGGTCAGCTGGTCCTGCCTGAGTCTCTTACATGCTGGTGGGGCAGCGTGAGGAGCAGAAAAGGCCTTGACTCTTTGTAAGCATTGCTCAGCAGTAACTGAAACTCCTCTATGTTACCAGCACTGCTTCCAGCACAAATCCACAGCCCCACACTAGCTACTGTAAAGAACATGAGCTCTATCCCAGCTCAACCCAGCAAGCTCTCCTTACTGTTACTCTAAAAACTGACAAGTTCAATATTGAATTTTATTTTCTTAGATAATAGATTGAGAAAGAATCCCAGTATAAATATTGAGAAGGAAAGTTTTGGAGGTGTAACTGACTTGAAAATCACTATCTCAGTTTTTAATGTTAATGTACTTCATACTTCTGTTAATATTTGTGCTGAAGCTGTGTAAGTTTGCACAGAAAAATGCATAACGGGCTATCTGTATTGGTAATTACTAAAAGCAAACTGATTTACTTTCTGTGTCATGATCAATATTGATTTTTGCTTGAATCATAACATTTTTATATTATTTGTAAATGAAATGTCTAGATTATATTTGGTTTATTTGTGTAAATAAATGTAAAAGATATAAAAATAAGTGTGATATGGCCATTTAATAGGTTGCTATCTGGCCTGAAGTGCTCATCAAGGCTTTCTCTCTAATTCAGTGGAGAGAGGATGATCTCCAGAGCACTACTCATAGCACCCATTTTAGGCTGTGGTTTCATATTCCCATTCATACAAACAATATCATCACCAAAAGCAGCAGCCATGCCCTGACGGCTTTTCCAGTCCTTGTGCTGTTCCCTAGCTGGTTATTAGGTGAACATCTGTGTGACAGTGTGATGATTTTGAAAGTTAGCCAGGATAAACAAATGTGACCCCAAATAAAAAAACAAACCAAAACGAAAACCAACCAGTTTTTGTTACCTTTAACTCAGATAAAAACAAAAATCATGTTGGATAGAAAAATCTAAAAAAAAAAAATGCATCATGAAAACACTTGAAAGGATATTTTTCTAAAGCATGGTTTGAATTGAGATACACAGCACCAAGCAAGAATTGCGAGCTGTGTGACAGCTGTAGGGGAAAAGTTCCCCATCTGATCCCCTGCAAGTGCCAGCCACTCTTGTATCTGTTTTGCTCCCATGGTGATCACAGCTTTAGAATCTGCTTCCTCCACTCCCCTCAGATCAAAACAAACTTGCTTGAGTTTGAAGGTATGTTATGAAGCACATATATTAGACGTAGGCTTCAAATAGAAAGAAATGCTGAACACTGGCCAGATGTATTTGTTTGTTTGATTGTTTGTTGTTGTTTGTTGGGTTTGTTTAGGTGTTAATTGCTCAGATCCTGTCAGACTTTGGTGCTTCTGTAATGTCTCCTGTATATTGGGCAGACAAGCAACTTAGCGGTGCGTTAAGGCACTCCTGTGGTCCAGTTGTGTTTAGCAAAGGGAATGGCAAAATCGAGTTTCACTTAGTAGTGATTTACAGGAGCTTCTACAGTTTGTTTCTGTGAAGGAGAGATACTCTGGAGGGGAGGTGCCAGGTTTCCCTGAGCATCATTCCTTCATCATCGAAGTGGGGCTCAGCAGGGGTGTGCAGCAGGTGGCTGTGTGGCTCCTGGATGCTGAGGCCTGTGAGAACTGCTCAAATCCTCGTCTCTGATAAACTTTTGGGCTGTCCCTGTGGTGTCTAAGTGGTGGTCAAAGTTTTAGGATGGGAAATAAATTATATAAGCAAGAATAGGGTGGGATTTTATTGCCACTGGATTTGAAAAGACCTGACTGCTGTTCACCTGCAGACCCAGATAGGTCTGAAGTTATTGTTTCCTATTTTTCTGTTTGATATTTTGTGTACTAAATGCAGATGCACATGCATGCACATGAGCAATCTGCACATCTAATAATGATGATCATCTGTTGTTCTCCTGTGATGCTCTCCTTTTGCTCTTGGACACGTGTGCAGATCTCTTTGCTGTGTGCACGTGTGTGTGTACTGGATTCTCTTGGTAAATCAGTCCTGTTTCAGAAGGTCAGCACATTTACACCTACATTGATGGTGTGGTGATGCCGAGGTTTGTGTAAGGGTGATAATGAGCAACCGGCATGCTTCTCTTTCCAAGGGGTGCTGCAATAATTGAAAGTAGGCTCTCAGAAACTTATTACAAAACCTGATTTGCTAGATTTACTAGATTCTTCGATGATAATGTCAAGGAAGTTTACGCTGTCAGTTCAAAAATGGAGAAAATACTGAATCATAAATACTGCAATATTCAGCAGCAGCTCAGTTGGTTCTGTATCCTGCAGACAAGCAGTCTCATTTGGTGATATTTGGAATTTTACATGCAGATTATCAGGCCAACACACCTCATCCCCCCCTCCCCCCATCAGACAGACCTCATTTTGCATACTAGGCATTATGGCATAGTTATTGTATTTTGAAATGGTCGTTTCAGTCTGCTATCTTATTTGGGGTGGTTTGGTAATTTAGGGGATTTTACTTTGTCTCCGTGTCTTATTCTCACACATCTGAAAGTATATTTGCTTTATTTTTTGGGGCTGGCCTCATAATAGCAGCGATAGGGATTGTATTACACTTCCCAATCTGTTGATACAGAGAACTGGGTAAGAGCATAAAAGCCCAGTATTGCTCCAGCTCCCAATCTCCAAAGTAAGGCTAATCAGCTTTTGTTGAAAACAGCAGTCAGGGATTGCTTTGTGTCTCTTACTTGTTTTTTAACTTCTTGCTGCCAGCTCCTTCAGTGCCAGGAAAAGACTCATACTCCCTGGATTAGTGGTGTCACATCTGCACAAAGACATTGCAACACTGGTTTTTCCAATCCAATAGTGAGTCTGATGTAGTAGTTAGGACTCCAGGCAGAATACTTTCTGTCTCTAGGCTAGAGTTAAACTTATTTTTGGTTGCCAGCATCTTTTCACCTGCTGTGAGAGTTTTTCACATTTTGCTGTTAAAGAACGTTAACTATATTATCTGGTTCAAATCCTGTGCCTTAATGTCTTCTTAGTTTAACTGCCATCCTTCTGGCTGAAAAAGAAACATGCAGGATTTCATCCATACCCTGCCAGTGCTATTCTATAGTCTCCATGAATATCTAGCCACATACACTTCACAGGTTTCAATATAAGTAAAAATTTGGGGGAGGGACACATTTCTAACAGCAGTTCTACATTCTTTTGCTGTGTGTGGTTTCCTGTGAAAGCTGATAGCATTTTCTTTTAAAAGTGGAGAAGACAATCCTTGTGCATCTCCAAACTGCACAGTCTGAACAATTGTATTGGGTTTGGCCAAGCTGGAGTTAATTCTCCAGTGCTGTGTTTTGCAGCAGCAGTTGATAACATAGCAATGTTTTGGCTACTGTTGAATAAGTACCCAGGCTATGTCTTTTCAATGTTTCCCTGCCCCAAGAGTACATTGAGGGATGGGCAGGATCTTGGGAGGGGACATGGCTGAGCTGGCATACCTGGACTGGCCAAAGAAGTATTCCATGCCATATGACGTCAGCTCAGATATAAGAATGAAGTAAAAGAAGGAAGTGGCGGGGATTGGTCCATGGCGTCTATCCTCCCAAGCAACTACCAAGCTTAGAGAGCCCTGCTTCCCGAGACCGACCATCGTCCTGCTAATGGGAAGTAGAGACTAACATCTCTCTCTTGCTTCCGCGCGGTCTATTGCTTTTGACTATTATTGTTATTAAATTCGCTTCTATCTTATTATTAGCTTTGGTCAATTTTTTTTTTCTTCCTCCCCTCTCCCCCTGTCCATTTAAGAGGGGGAGTGATAGAGCGGCTTTGGTGGGCATCTGGCCTCCAGGCCAGGGCCAAACCACCACAGTCTATTTTGGTGCCGAAACCCGGGAAGAAGAAAAAGAAAATACATATATATATAATATAGCTGTAAACTCTGCAGTTTTTCTATAAGCCTGCTGAAGATACAAGCTTCTGTGCTGGTCACGTGGCTTCTTGATAATATTTGCTTTGTTTTGGAAACGTTTCGGTTGTTTGGGAACATGCCGAGGCAGATAATGGCTATGTGTTTGTTTCTTCTACTTGTAGGGCTACTGTTCTGTGGGAGCTATGCTGGAGAGGTTATCATTTCTTTCTCCCCGCCTGAAATGAATATAGAGAATTTTATTATGCAGGCCCCCAAGATTTTGATCCATCCTTACGTGAGCTCTCTAGTACTGCTAATCAACGTCACTGGCATGTTACGGGTTTTGTGGAGTTTGGTTCCATCATGGTATGACAGGAAACAGCCCTTGGGTGGGGATATATTGAAACGTGCCCTGAGGTGGTCGGTCCCTGGGTGGCAGGGAGTGTGGAAGGATTTGGGCAGATTCCTAGGACGGTTATCACCTCCCATAGCCTGGGACTTTACCCCAGAAGATCTGAGCAATCCCACTAAGCTGACTCGCCATCTGATACAAGGGTGCCTTGCCTATCCCAATGAGAACCAACAACTTCTTGCACTCTACTGGGGCCTGGCCTGTGCTTACCGAGCCACAGTTCAGTGCTCTAAGAAAACTGTGGCTGAGGCAAGTACTCAAACATTACCTGAGGATATCATGGTTGAGATGGGGACCCAAATGACAGCCAAAGAAGTTGCCCCAGTAGTGAAAAAGAAACAGTGGACAAGGAGATCAACAGGTCCCTCTCATCGATTGATAAGGGATGAGGAAGATTATGATGAAGAGGCTGGTCCATCAACTGGGAGATCAGAGGCAGTGAGCGAGATCAAACAAGAAGCAGAAACTACTCGGTCCTTAACCTCGGCAGAGCTGAGAGACTTGCGCAAGGATTACAGCCGCCAAACAAGGGGAGCGGATTGCTGCTTGGCTGCTCCGGTGCTGGGACAATGGGGCTGATAGTCAACTGCTAGAAGGGAAAGAGGCCCAACAACTGGGTCCCATTGCCAGAAACAGAGGTATTGAAAAAGGGATTGCAAAGGAGACAGGCATATGTAGCCTCTGGAGACGACTCTTGTTAAGTGTGAGGGCAAGGTACCCATGCAAGGAGGACCTTATGAGCTCTCCAGGGAAATGGAACACTGCAGATGAAGGCATCCAGTACCTAAGAGAATTAGCGGTGCTGGAAGTTATCCATGGTGACTTAGATGATCAAAGTGTCTCCACAGACCCAGAGGATGTCCCATGCACGCGGGCCATGTGGAGGAAAGTGATCCAAGGTGCTCCAGCATTGTACTCAAGCAGCCTAGCGTTGATGTACTATCTAGATGAGGACACATGGCCTGTGGAGGTAGTGTCAGCCTGGCTCCAGAATTTTGAAGATAACCTCTGCACCAACTCATTCCCACGAACCAGTGCCTCACCTATTAGGTGTACCCCAAGAAACCAGTCCCCTTCTGCCCCAGTTGGAGGGAAGGGGAGACCCAGGCGCACGCCACGTGGAGTACTCTGGTTCTTCCTGCGTGACCAGGGAGAGGACATGAGGAAGTGGGATGGTGAACCCACTTATAAACTGGAAACTCGTGTTCGTGAACTAAGAGGGAAGACGGCGGTTAAAAAGGGATCATCTAAGAAGGCAGCAAAGGTATCTGCTGTAGAAAGCCAGGAGAGCAATCAAACGATCTTCCAGGAGGAAAAGAACTGAGGTTACACCCCTTGATCCTGATGAGGGGACCTCTGGCCACGTACCACCTGGATCAGACATTGAATATTCTGATGAAGACCAAGAGTAGAGGGTCCCTGCCTTTGGCCAGGAGAAGGAAAGGGATGACAGAGTATATTGGACTGTGTGGATTCGATGGCCTGGCACATCAAAGCCACAGAAATATAAGGCATTGGTAGACACGGGGGCACAATGCACGCTGATGCCATCTAGGCACAAAGGTGCTGAATCCATTTGGATTTCTGGAGTGACGGGAGGCTGCCAGGAGCTGTCTGTATTAGAAGATGATGTGAGTCTAACAGGGAGCAAGTGGGAGAAACATCCCATTGTGACTGGCCCAGAGGCCCCTTGCATTCTTGGTATAGATTACCTCAAGAGGGGGTACTTCAAGGACCCAAAGGGTTATCGATGGGCTTTTGGTGTGGCCACAGTGAACACAGAGAAAATCAGACAGCTCTCTACCCTGCCTGGCCTTTCAGAGAAATCTTTTGGTTGTGGGATTGCTTCGGATTGAAGAACAACAGGTGCCAATTGCTACCAGAACAGTGCACCGGAGGCAGTATCGCACAAACCGAGATTCCCTGGCTCCCATTCATGAACTGATCCACCAGCTGGAGATCCAGGGAGTGATCAGTAAAACACATTCACCTTTCAACAGTCCCATTTGGCCAGTGCGGAAGTCTGATGGAGGGTGGAGATTAACGGTTGACTATCGTGGCCTGAATGAAGTGACGCCACCACTGAGTGCTGCTGTACCAGATATGCTAGAGCTCCAGTATGAGCTGGAGTCGAAGGCAGCCAAATGGTACGCTACCATCGATATCGCCAATGCCTTCTTCTCAATTCCATTGGCAGCAGAGTGCAGGCCCCAATTTGCCTTCACCTGGAGAGGTGTACAATACACCTGGAATCGATTGCCCCAGGGGTGGAAACATAGCTCCACCATTTGTCATGGACTGATCCACAGTGAACTGGAAAAAGGTGATGCCCCTGAACATCTACAATATATTGATGACATCATTGTATGGGGTGACGAGGCAAAAGAAGTGTTTGAAAAGGGAGAAAAAATTATTCAGATACTTCTGAAGGCTGGATTTGCTATAAAGAAGAGCAAGGTCAAAGGACCTGCACAAGAAATTCAGTTCCTGGGAATAAAATGGCAGGATGGACGCCGTCATGTACCTATGGACGTGGTCAACAAGATAGCAACCATGTCTCCACCATCCAACAAGAAAGAGACACAGTCTTTCCTAGGCCTTGTGGGGTTCTGGAAAATGCATGTCCCAGGATATAGTCAGCTTGTGAGCCCTCTCTATCGAGTAACTCGGAAGAAAAATCAATTTGAATGGGGCAGTGAGCAACAACAAGCCTTTGAACAGATCAAGCAAGAGATAGCTCGTGCAGTGGCACTTGGGCCCATCCGCACAGGACCATCGGTGCAAAATATCCTTTACACCGCGGCCGGGGAACATGGTCTTACTTGGAGCCTCTGGCAGAAGACAGCAGGTGAAACCCGAGGTCGGCCATTGGGATTTTGGAGTAGAGGATATCGAGGATCAGAAGCCCACTATACACCAACTGAGAAGGAGATTCTAGCAGCCTATGAAGGAGTTCGAGCTGCTTCAGAAGTAGTGGGTACAGAAGCACCTCTCCTCTTAGCACCCAGGTTACCTGTGCTGCACTGGATGTTCAGAGGGAACGTCCCTTCTACGCATCATGCGACTAGTGCTACATGGAGTAAGTGGGTAGCACTGATTACGCAGCGAGCTCGACTAGGGAAACCCAACCACCCAGGAATTCTGGAAGAGATTATGGACTGGCCAGAAGGCAGAGACTTCGGAGCATCACCTGAGAAGGTGGCTCGTGCCCAGGAGGCACCACCATACAACGAGTTACCTGAAGATGAAAGGCCTTACGCTCTGTTTACTGATGGATCCTGTCGTGTGGTAGGAAACCATCGAAAGTGGAAGGCTGCTGTATGGAGTCCTACACGACAAGTTGTTGAAGCTGCTGAAGGAGAAGGTGAATCGAGTCAGTATGCAGAAGTGAAAGCCATCCAACTGGCTCTAGAGATTGCCGAGAGAGAGAAATGGCCAATACTTTACACAGATTCTTGGATGGTGGCTAATGCCTTGTGGGGATGGTTACAACAGTGGAAGAAGACCAACTGGCAACGCAGGGGCAAGCCTATTTGGGCTGCTCCATTGTGGCAGGATATTGCCAATCGAATAGAGAACATGACTCTGAAGGTACGCCATGTTGATGCTCATGTACCTAGGAGCCGTGCTAATGAAGAACATCAAAACAATGAGCATGTAGACAAGGCTGCCAGAATCGATGTAGCCCAAGTGGATCTGGACTGGGAACGTAAAGGTGAACTGTTTGTAGCTCAATGGGCCCATGAAACGTCGGGACATCTAGGAAGAGATGCTACGTACAGATGGGCTCGAGACCGAGGGGTGGACTTGACCATGGAAGCCATCACGCAGGTCACACATGACTGTGAAACCTGTGCTGCCATCAAGAGAGCCACCAGAGTTAAGTCTCCCTGGAACAGAGGGCGGTGGCTGGGTTTTCGCTACGGTGAGGCCTGGCAGATTGACTATATCGGACCACTGCCACGAACACGCCAGGGCAAGCGTTACATCCTCACCATGGTAGAAGTAACTACAGGCTGGCTGGAAACATATCCTGTAAACCATGCCACTGCCCGGAACACCATCTTAGGCCTTGAAAGGCAAATCCTGTGGCGACATGGTACACCTGAGCGAATCGAATCTGACAATGGGACTCATTTCAGGAACAATGCCATCAGTTCCTGGGCCAGAAAACATGGCATTGAATGGGTGTATCACATTCCCTACCACCCACAAGCCTCTGGGAAGATTGAAAGATATAACGGACTGTTAAAGACTATGTTGAAGGCATTGGGTAATGGGGCATGGAGGCACTGGGAGGCAAATTTAGCAGAAGCTACTTGGCTGGTTAATTCCCGAGGATCTGTTAACCGTCCTGGCTCTGCCCAAACAGAACACTTGCACACTGTGGGGGGAGATAAAGTCCCTGTAGTGCACATGGGAAAGTGGCTGGGAAAGGCAGTGTGGGTTGCTCCTCCTATGGGGAAAGGCAAACTCATTTGTGGGATTGTCTTTGCTCAGGGGCCTGGATGTACTTGGTGGGTAATGAGAAAGGATGGGGAAACCCAGTGTGTGCCTCAAGGAGATATGACATTGGGGGAAAGGTAATTTGAGATGTGAGTAATGTGAGTTGTATGTTGCAGAAAGTCAGAAAGTGAGAAGGATTCAAACTGATGAAGGCCTGCAAAGAACAAGAGCGACCCAATGGCTGAGACCAAGCTGGTGTTGGTGTCCAAGAGTGGAATATCCTGCTTCTCCTATCCTGAACACTCCTAAGTAACATCTGGAGGAGCAGAAGAACTTTTTTTTATATATTTTTATATGGGTCTCTGTGTGAAATATTGAGATGGTTTAAGTATGTAGATTGAATCACGAGTACGAGTAAGAAAGGATTTAAGCATGAGAATCAAATGAGATGATGAAAGGTACTGAATTGTGTAGAACCTGAGCGTGACGCAAATGGTATGGAATAAGGGGTGGAGATTGTATTGGGTTTGGCCAAGCTGGAGTTAATTCTCCAGTGCTGTGTTTTGCAGCAGCAGTTGATAACATAGCAATGTTTTGGCTACTGTTGAATAAGTACCCAGGCTATGTCTTTTCAATGTTTCCCTGCCCCAAGAGTACATTGAGGGATGGGCAGGATCTTGGGAGGGGACATGGCTGAGCTGGCATACCTGGACTGGCCAAAGAAGTATTCCATGCCATATGACGTCAGCTCAGATATAAGAATGAAGTAAAAGAAGGAAGTGGCGGGGATTGGTCCATGGCGTCTATCCTCCCAAGCAACTACCAAGCTTAGAGAGCCCTGCTTCCCGAGACCGACCATCGTCCTGCTAATGGGAAGTAGAGACTAACATCTCTCTCTTGCTTCCGCGCGGTCTATTGCTTTTGACTATTATTGTTATTAAATTCGCTTCTATCTTATTATTAGCTTTGGTCAATTTTTTTTTTCTTCCTCCCCTCTCCCCCTGTCCATTTAAGAGGGGGAGTGATAGAGCGGCTTTGGTGGGCATCTGGCCTCCAGGCCAGGGCCAAACCACCACAGTGGCAAGAGGGAAACCACCACCCCTGGCAAGAGGGAAGAAAGAGGAAGAGAATGACTTTGCAGATGGCCTTATAGGGTGCAGGATTTATGGGTAGAAATACGTCGTTTCCTGTGTCCACCCCTGTGGGTGGGCACCCAGGACACCAGAGGTGTATCTCATGCGGCAGTGGCAGGGGGCACCCAGCCTAAACTGCCACATTCCACCCCTTATTTCATACCCATAATTCCTGCACCCAAAACATATCATCAAATCAGAAACAACTTTCTGATGACATGTCTGGCAAAGTCCAAGTCTCCATCTGGGCGTCTTTCCAAAGAGTCTCTCCCTCGGGCTCAGGTAACAGTTCAGTCCAGCTCTTCTCCCTCATCCTGTGGAACCTCCCAGTGACGCAGAGTTCATTCTTCTGCACGGTGAACTCTTCATGGATCCGATGGAGCATCCTGGCCACCTGGAAACAACCTCATAACTTCTCAATCAAACATTTCTCCATCCACTCAAGCGGCATGTTTCCACCCCCCGGGGCAATCGAGTCTGAGCAATCAGGCTCCTCAACTCGACTCTTTCCACCCCTTGCAGGCAACAGCACGCTGAGACTTTCCAAAGCTGCACGGACATTTCCCAAGCCCAGTGCTGACCGCTTCCAGCCGCGGCCCGAGGCTAATACGGATGCACACCACACACAGGCACACCGCTCCCCCTGAGCGTACGCGTGCCAAGGCATGGAGGCATCCGGCTACACAGCCCTCCCCTGGAGAGGGAGTGGCTGCACTGCAACCCACCGAGAAGAGAGGCGGAGCCAGGTGCTAGGCGCCATTTTCGGAGCGCGTCCGAAAATCAGGGGAGAGATAACAGCGAGAGCCGCCGTCACCTCTGCAGCCGCGGTACAGATCAAAACCGCCGCCACCCCTCGGGCCACAAGAGCGGCTTTTCCAGCCAAAGCTATACTCGCTCCCTGGGTCCTCGGAAGCAGCTTTTGAACTGGAGCCACCGCCCGCCTTCTTGAGTTGCGGGAGCCACCGCTCACCGCCCCGCTGCGGCTAGCCCCCACCGCCGCGGGACAAGCCGACCCTGGTCTGCTTCCGACTGTCCCTCCCCCTTCCTCGGCTCCGCGACGCTCTGCTCGCCGCTGGCGCCGCGGGGAACAAAAGGGAAAGGGACAGGCACCGCATTCTTAAGCTTTCCCCCAGTGCCTGCAGCTATAGAATCGCCGCTGCCGCTTCGGAACAGCAGGAGGGATTCTACGCCACGGCTACGCACCAGGGTGTCCCCCTTTGCAGATGGCCTTATAGGGTGCAGGATTTATGGGTAGAAATACGTCGTTTCCTGTGTCCACCCCTGTGGGTGGGCACCCAGGACACCAGAGGTGTATCTCATGCGGCAGTGGCAGGGGGCACCCAGCCTAAACTGCCACAACAATGACTAAAGTATTCTTCAAAAAGCCACTGGAGATTTATTACCCCTGATTCATGGCTGAAGAAGAGATTGTTTAGTTTAGTTGGTGGCAGTATGTTCACTATGGTTGAGAACACAGTTTGGATTTGAGAAATGGGAGATTTTGGTCCTTGTGCTCCTTTTCACCAGTGCACACCCTGCCACAGTTGAAATAGGCAGATTAAACCTCTTAGCTGATTACAGTTATTTGAAGGCTTTTTGGTTTGTACTATATATCTCTTCTGTTCAGAGATGTGAGGGAGAAATAATCACAAAGTATGCAGATTCCATTCAGGAATTTCAGTGGACTGTGTTTCCACAGCTGTGGATAATGCAATAAAAAGTAAATGGTTTCCTCAGCAGGCTGCACTGAAGATTATGGCACTGACTTAATAATACTTGATTTCTGTTCTCAGACTTACAGCAGCCTGGTGTGTAACTGTAGGGAGATCTTTGCCCAGTGTCTGATTTGTTCTGTCAATAAAATGGTGGTACCTATGCTCTGTCTTCTGAGACAAAGACTTGAAGAAACTGCAGAAAACATGAATACTCTGGCTCCAATGTGCAGGTTGTGAGTACAGATTAAAACAGAAATTTGCTGAAAAACCAGTCAAGTTAGCAGTTGTTGACAAAAGGTAGTTCTAGTAAGCAAGAGATAATTTGCACTTGGAAAAGCTGCTTTTGTTTGTATAAATCTGTGCGTATGTGCCCACACATGAAACACAGAGAGCCTCGGTATTTAAACAGGAGAGTTGGGTTTGCCACTTCAGGCAGCTTTAAAGCTTCAGCACTTTATGCCTCAGCAAACTAATGGTACTCACCTGCACTTTGAAAATGAAGTAAAAGATTTGAGACTAGAAACATGCACCCACAAAACAATTGGTTCTAAGTCAGTTCACAGTTTTGCTGGGTGCACGTGGTTACAGCTCTCTTCACTACTGCATGTTTTTGGAATACTGCTAAAAAGAATCTGAAGTGTAATGATCTTGAAACAGGTCATCTTTATTTGAGGAAGGATCAGTTTATGTTGTGTACTCCAAGTTAACATTTTGTATTGGTCGAGAAGCAAACTGTACTGGGCAAAGGCCACCATTACACAGCAGAATCTCATGGCTGTACAGTTCAGGCTGTGTATGTTCTGTTCTCACTAGTGCAGGTCAGCAGAGTGTGATTACTGTGATTATCTCGAGAAAGGGAGAAAACCTTTCTTACTGCTGGAACTCCAGCTCCTGGGTTTCCATGTGACATAAATGACACGTTATAAACGGGTTGTATTCACAGGTATCACAGACCTGTGGGTACATCTCCAGGCTCATTCTGTAGCATTCATGCTATAAGAAGTGTAACAGAAGTGGAAGCTTCAGTTAAAGATGTCTCTTAGGGGCATAAATGGATGTGGGAGCTTAGGAAAGACAAGCCCAAGCAGTGTGCATCTCAGTTTTGGGGTGTGATAAGGTTTTTTTCGTAGAAGATTACTGTTGTATTACATTTCATCTATGTGTAGATGATAACTTCAAGGGGAAGAAAAGATTATTTGGAGTAAAAGTGGAAATTGTATAATTCTGGAGGGTTTGAAAACAACCCACAATTTAGATTGTGTTTTATTTTAAGTAATTTGAATACAAGTATTTTTTGCTTGTGCCTTTTGTCCTTTAACACTAACACTTAAAGATTAATGTGCTTTGTTTGCAGGTACATGTCCCGAGTCCATGGTATGCATCCCAAAGAAACCACACGTCAGCTGAGCTTAGCAGTCAAGGATGGGCTCATTGTTGAAACCCTGACAGTGGGGTGTAAAGGGTCAAAAGCTGGTATTGAACAAGAAGGATATTGGTTGCCAGGAGATGAGATTGTGAGTATAAAGTCTATGAGAAAATAAATCTTGCTTTCTGGTATCTTAGCATGAAACTTGTTTTGATTTCTGTTTACAGTTATTTATAGCTGCTGTGCTGGTGCTCATGAGGGAAATAAAGCACTCTTAAACTTTTTTAACCTTTTTTGTTCTAATGAAGCTCTTTCTTGAATTCCAAGTTTTCTGCTGTATAGTGAATAATATTGGTATTACTTGAAATCCTCAGACATCCTCAAATCCCAAGGAGGTAATCTTTTTTAAAAAACACCATTTTTTATTTATCTTGCTGTAATCTGAATCTGTGGAAGGAAGAACTCTCTTTCAAAAATGCTGCAAGAAGTTGTGCATTTTTATATGAACACACATGAAAAGATGTCTTTTACAGACACCTGTGAACACAAAGGGCAGTTAGGAAGGATTTTCCTAGCAAATGCCTTAGAGGCATCCAGACATTGTTCACCTGGATGTATAAAATAAATATTTAAACCAAGTTAAACATTTTGAAAGTTCTGTGAAGTGAAGAAAACCATCTTTTCTCTGTCCCTCTGCAGCTGAGGTGGAGTGCCTTCACAAAGTTAAGTGAGAATAGTCCCATAGGCTGGGAAAAAGCGTGCACAAGGGCTTTGACTAGTTCAGAAGTGTGGTATCTTAGTTAAAAGACCATGTTTTCATGAAAAAAAACACACACAGAAGTTTGGCAAAGCTTTAGAATACTTGAACTAGTAATTGTTGCTTTGGAATATAAATTGGATGAAGTACTAGCCAAATGGGCAGCGTTGGCTCAGGCATAGATAATCATTTAAATTTTGAGGAAAAACTGTTAGGGAAAATAAGTTCTAAAACCCACCACAATACTCACTGCATTATTACAGGCATCAATAAGAACCCAGAAGTGAAACAACAGCTTGTTTTTTTGTTTTAAAGTGAGAGAAACAGAAAGCAGAAACAGGCAGTACCTGTAACAAAATGCAATTTGGTTAAAATATCCCAGTTACACCAATTTAAAGTATTGAAATATGTGTTTAATGTACATACGTCACTGTTGAGATTCTCATTCTAATTTCATTGGAAACCTTCTAGGGATCCTTCAAAGGGTATGTGGCTTTGTTTTTACTGTTATCCTTGGCAGTAAAGATCTCAAAATGACAGCTTAGCCCTTTAAGGTATTGCTTATGTCAGTTCTATCTGCTTTGAGATAATGTTCACTGAGTAGACTCAACATAAAGTTTGAGATCTGTAGTTATCTCAAGCATTCAGTGCGTTTGTTTCCTCTATTGCTAAGGGAAAAAAAGGGAAAAGAATGCAAATGGCTCACAATAGCCATTTCTTAAACAGCCATTCAAAAAAAATGTTCCTCTACTCAGTAGCAACATTTGTGTAGCAAAACTTGTCTGATACCCAGCATGTAAGTCCCCAGTGAGTCATCTGAGTGACGTAGTTGTTCATCTCAGAATGAAAGAGTTGTCTGCCTTGACTGAAGATGCTACTTAAGTCGCACTATGAATAACCCCTTGGTCAGAATTATTGACTGTTTTCAGCATGACTGCTAATGACTGCTGCACTGTGCAGTGTCCATGTGTCTATGGCCATCTCAGTTGTTCAGAACACCAGTGCATGTTTGACTTAACAGTTTTATGCCAAAGTAGGAATCAGCTTCTGATCCAGGCCATGTTTCAGCAGTATCCAGCTTCCAGCTTCTTGATCCTGATACTGAACTGAAACACTGCAGACAGAAGAAGCAAAACACGTCAACTTGGTATAAAGTCATTCTTTTTGTTCTTTCATTCCAAAAATTTTAATGAGTAGCAAAGGGTCATTGTCATCACTCAGCATCAGATCAAGCACTTCCCGTTCTCCAACAAGTGTTCATCAGACTTTAGCACTTGCAGACAGATCTGTGACCCATTTGTCAAAGTTGGTGTGACTGGTACTACAGGAACTTGGAAAGCTCATAATGTGAAGGAGGCTTGCGAGCTGATCCACCACTTACTGACATCAGTACAAGAATGCCCTTGGATTTTTTATGGGGTTTTTTTGGCACTACAGTGGAAGTCAGTAAGGACCAGCTATTCTAAGGAGTTAGCAAAGGGATACATTGCAGTTCTCCCTCCCCTGTTTTTCATTTGAGCATTTACTGCATATTTCTTCACATTTTTTTTTAAGTTTTGAATCAAAGTGTTCACATTTTCAATCCATGTTCAAGCACAGAAATGACTGGCCTGGACCACAGAACTGCTGAGTATCTGTATCTGTTACTCACCTAGGTGCCTGACTGGAGGTTGCCACAAGACCTGAAGGTACTGGGTTAAATGCTGACTGTGGGCTGATTGCTAAATGCTATCAGGAACTGGACATAGTGTGGAAGCACAAAGAAATAATTAGATAATCCATGGTGCTTACCTGTGTGTTTCCAAGTTTTCTCTCTCTCCAACACGTTGACATAATGATGGATCTCTGCAGTAAGGACATGATCTCTGATAGGGTAACTCTGAGCCACCAGAGAATATGTTAAAAAGTGGTGCTACTTTGCTATCATTATTCTGTTGGCATCTTGAAGCTATGGCAACAAAATGAAGCACAGCGTCGTATATTTAGAGATACCATAGAAAAGAACAAGCTGAGGTGCAAAGATGGAACAGTCTCAAAGGCATCAAATGGGACAACTCATGTCAGAAGGGGAATATTCTGAAAAACTTGTGAGAAGAATGATCAGATTGAAAATAGTATAAAATTTTTCTCTCAAGTGTATGTGGGAGAAATATTATCATGTAAGTTGCAAAATTCAAAATGTGGAGTCCACGGCCAAATGTGCTGCTGTATTCCAACTGACACTGAAGGGTTGATGCCTATACAAGAAATTTGCTGCAAATCCTGCTCTGGGGCTTGTGCTTGTATTCATCTTGTTTGCTCATTTGCCATCAGTACAGGTGATGTGCACATCTTGAAAATGTGTTCTCATCCTACAGGTTTTCTCATCTTGGAGATTATCAGTGAATTTGACACCAAATAAATGAGAGAAGAAATTATTTTCCATTGTTATCCATGATTTTAGTTAGGAATTTTGCATTTTCGCTGTTTGTTGGTGCCATTGTTATGTAACTCCTCAAGATCTCTGCAGATTTTCTTCTTTGCAAGGGAAATATCAGTCCTGAATTATGGTAATGGAAGCTTACTTTTTCTTTCTAAATCTTTATTTATTTTTGTCACAGAACTTGTGGAATTTGAAACTGCTATTTATTATTAGCATAAAATAAATTATGTCCGTGCTCTTCAAGTTTAGAAAAAAGATTGCAGATCAGTGTTCTTAACTGTTTTTAATGTAGATCCTGAAGACAAGAATCATGAATCTCCTTACTTGTTCACTTCTGTTTTCAGTTATGCCATGATTGTTATGTACTTTTATATGTCTAAAATAGTGCTTAGTCTATTCCCAACAGAAGAAATCAAATTAAAGCACCAATGTCATATAGCTTTGTGGAGGGAGAGGTACAGTTCTTAGAGTTAGTCTTACTCATTTTCATATTGTGTGATATTTCTGCAGACAGTGTTCATGGAGCTATTTTGAGCATGCTAATTCTTCCCACGATTAAAGTCATAAAACTGCACTGACCCAAAGAGAGGCATTCAGTTTACATGTGTTCATAAAGCCAGACAATATTGTGATCTTCTAAAGTAAACCTATGTTACTAACACATCACTGTTGTTTGCATCTGCATACAACGTATCTGGTAGCAGTGCTGTGCTTGAAGTTGGTTCACAGTGGCTACATTCTCTAATTGGATGTGCAGAGTATGGATTCACACTTAGTTAAGGCACTTGGAGCTATTTCTTTGCTGACAAAACATGTACGAGGTGATTACATTTTCAAGAAGTTACTCTTTTTCAGAGTTCTATTTTCTGATTGTGTAATTGATTGCTGGTAGAGAGAGTCAGCAATTTTTCTGGCTAAGTGAAGTCTGGCTTTGGGGTTCACAGTAATTTTCCTGTGCATTTTGTCCTCTCCACTTCTAAATTATTGCCTCTTCAATTCTTGTGTTACAGACTTTTGTAAAGTGTAGTGGAGAGTGTGTGGTTTGCAGGAGCAGTTTGCTTGCTCTCCCATGCCTTTCCCTGACGCACTCACGTATTCATAACTTGCTAGCTCATTAGCGCTTGTTCAGAGTTACTCCAGATACTTTCAGGTCTTGAGGCTGTCTAAATAATCCATCTCTTTACTCTGTCTCCTTTCCCATCATTTTAACCTTTGTTGTAACCTACTGTGAGTTTTGAAGGTGATTTCATTAACCCTAATGACCCTAAGCACACACCCAGTGATTGTTGTGATTTGATGTATTGCAAGCTCAATTTTGCTAGGATCAATCTATGAGAAAGGAATATTTTGGCTCTTATATTTGTGTTAATGTAAATTGCTTTAGATTGAACAAAGGCTGTACTCCTTACTTGTCCAGATTAATTGCTTTTGTAATTATATTGATTTTTCCATACTAGGTCAGTATTGGCAGCCAGAAGCTGGTCTTGAATTGGCTATGTCATCTTGAATCTCCATAAATACAAATATAATTGCAAACAGCTTAAGAACAGTCACCATGACGGCTGGAATTTTTTTCTGTACATGAACTACATTGTAAAACCAACCAACAACCAACCAAACCTCAAACCAAAATCAACCTGTGTAGCTCCCAGTTATTGCTAACAAGACAGGGAGGGACTTCTAGCTAAGTTGAGGAATGCTTTCAAAGTGCATCCCATTAATTTCAGCTAGGAGCAGAAGGATAATGTGAAACAGAATAGTGACAGCCAGTGCCTTCATCATGAAAGCTCTTAGAACTGTCTGCATTGCCTTTAATCTGAAGTCCTGTGTGAATTCAGTGATCCAAAGCCAAACATACCCCAAACCATAGGAGTTGCTATTTCTTGCATATTTTAAGAAATTGAGGATTTTCCAGGCTGGAATGTTACAGATAGATTCCTAATTACCCTGGAAGCACTAGTGTTCTTTACAGTTGGTGATTCACTGAAGCAAATAGTGAATGATCCTGTGGGAGAGAAAAGTTCAGATTGGCTTCCATCTCTTACTCCACACATCAGAGAAAGCATGTGAGGAGGCTTTGAGTATCAGGCCAAATAACAGTCTGGTCATGCAAAGGCACTCCAGGGGAATGAGCTTCTGGAACTCTTGGAATCTTTCTTTTCCATCTGTCTTTTCATCCTCTAAGGTCCCATCGCTCAGGGTTTACTTCGCTAAGAGGCTGCCATCCTACCAATCCCCACAGCGTGCTAAAAGCAGAGATTTTTCTTGCACAAAGTGCCCAAATGTAAAATTCTACATGTTAATGAACCAAAAACTAATGTCCACTGGTGTAATATCCTGCTGTGAATTTGTGAAAGTTCAGAAATATTTTCAAATTGCCATATCAAAGTGTACAATATTTTGTCCTTGTGAAGCAAGTTAGAATTCTGACCTCCCACCTTGTGGATGCTAAATTCTTGCTGTGTTAAAGCCAAGACCCTCCCTTCTTTGTGCATTAAGGCTGTTAGCATGCAGCTCATGAGCGTGGCCTCACTGCTGTTCCAGAGGCTCTTCCTGTCTCCAGGTTAAGGATGGATCCAAGATGGGTTAAGGATCACCAAAAATTCTTTGCATTCCTTTTCTAATCTTGTTTTCCTCTTTGTATCTGGTTGGGAGTATTTCTTCCCTCTCCATTGCTCATCATTATTTTCAATCCTCTAAAAATAGAGCTCACACTGTTTTTGGAGGATTTTGCTATTAGCAAAGACACTGTAGTGTCTTTGTCACCACATAGCTAAGAGATGATGCTTCTTTTAAATGTCATCAGTATCTTCACTTGCCTTTCTCAGCTTTGTCAACTTGTCTTTCACAAGTTCATTCAGCGTAGTGCTGTATTCTTCTTTGAGGCTTTCACTCACTGTTGTGGAATTGAGATATTGATGGTGTTCATAGATTTCACAAAATGTTTTTTCTGATTGGAGGGATGATGGTTTGCCTACGGGTTTGAAGTGAGCTAGCCAAAGTAATTTGTACAAGGCTTCCATCATGGGACTTAGCTGATGCTAATGGACTAGATGACATAGCTCAGCCCATCTTGAGTTTGTTCTGAAAGTGTGGATCTTGGTTTTTTCCACTTCTGTGCCAGCCCTGACCTAGTAATGTTTGGTTTATTAACCTCGTATTCAAAATGCTCTGCATCTCTGGCAACTGTTTTGAATCTTTTGTAGTTGTGTCATGCTGGTCACTGAATGAAACTTCACTGAAGCTGATAGGCTTATTAATATTCATGCTTCATTCACAATAAATGCAGCCCTCGTGCCTTTCTATCACTGACAGCTGAAACTGTTCCAACCACACCTACAGCACAGGGAACATGGACAAGAAGCTGGAGATTTTATTAAAGTGAAGTGTGTAGGAGACTCTGCTGTTGGTTCAGATTAAATGTTTCTGAGTATGCAGAAATGTCAGCCTGGGAAAACGCCAAAAACTTCCATGGACAAAATAAGGCCAGAAAAGCAACGTGAACATATTTTAAGAAAGAAAAGGGGAGAGAGACCCTTTTTGTGCCCAGATCCTAGTGGAAGGAAACTCAAGCAAAGAGATGGTTTCTTTCTGGTCAGGATTCGAGCGCCTTCTAGGGGAATAAAACTTTCCCATATAGAAAGTGGAAATAAAAGGCGTTGCACCTAATAGATACCTCAGCCCATCACTGATACATCTCTCTAATGAAAACAGCCTACAAACTTCCTCTTGGCTTAACCTGAGTGAAAAATGGTGACCTTACTAGCAGAAGCAAGTCCAGTTTCAGAAGAGATAAGTTGAAAGTTTGTATTAACCTTGAACTCATGCAGAATGTGAAGAAAGAAAGGATTTTTTTTTCCATTTGAAACTATTTTCTATTTCTAATGTCCTGGAGGAGAATATTTGTATTGTCTCACCTCAGATAATGTCAGCTATTGCTACCCAGACACAATCTTCTGGAGAAGGAAACTGATATTTATTTATTACTTTAGGAACACAGCTCATAAGCTGAGAAGATGAACATGGCAAAGGGTTTAGCAGTCATTTTGGCTACTGGCGTGCTACTACACTTCTTGAAAAAGCTTTCCTTGAATTGTCCAGAACAAGAACTACAAGGTAGGAGAGGGCATAAAAATCTGCCTGTCTAGGCAGGAATCCAGAGAAGACTTTGGTGTTTTCTGCCAGAAAGAGAAGACTTCTAAGACAAACCGCAATCAAATAATTGCATAAACTTAGGCTTGCAGATTAAACTTGATGAAAGAAAGCCAAAAGTGTTCTGAGAGGCTGTAGAATTCACTGCAGAACCTGAGTTTTCTTGCATTGTCATATCAGAAGAGGAAGCAGGTATTGCTGAAAAAAATGGAAATGGATAATCATTAGCCTATAAATATGTCTGTGGTTAATATGCACAGTGGAGAAAGGTATATTGGTCTGTCTTCTGACTAATGGTTTTATATTAGTTCCTTTTAGAATAGAATGAGAGAAATTTCTGAAAATACTTACCTAAGTAAATACATACATACATAAATACATGCATTTGAAATTAGGCAATGAATGAACTTATCATTGCTTTGGATTTCTTTGCAGTAAAATGTGAGTAGTGAATACTTACAAAGTGTCCTACAAAGGCAGTTTATGGAAATTCATTTTAAGGAGTAAGCCCAGGACATCAAAGGAAGGGTCTATAAAGACAACTGCTTTGCAGTGCACAGATGATCCTGTCTGAACAAGCACACAGCGGTGTAGCTGCTGTGGTAGTTTTCTGAAAAACGAAGGAGAAGAAAAAGTGAAGCAGTTTTCATAAAGGGATTCTAGCTGCTGATGTCTTTTTGGCTTTGAAGGAGAGATGGTGCTTGTTTATTTGCTGAGTACTTTCGATGAGCAAAAGCAGCAGGGAGACAAAATAAATGCAAACCAGGAGGCAATGTATCTAGTACATGCAAGGGAACTACAGGGGAGAAAATGAGCTTATTTTGATGCTGTTTAATGCATTATTCTAATATTAAATGTGCAACGTGGTATGGTTTAAGAAATTTTATCATTATAAAGTCATCAACCTGATCAGATACAGGTCCTTTACAGTAATAATAAAAGGGAAATACTTTATGAAAGAGCTAGCTCACCATTTACCTACCCCAAGGATGGAGTAAGTTCTCTGAGCCATAGAGGAATTAATCCTGCCTTCCTCCATTTGGAGCCTCACCTATCACTGTGATGAAAGATAAAAGCAGATACAGTGGGCTACTGAAAGCAAGTTCACAGGAGGATTCATGCTTGCTGAGGAACAGATGGAGCCAAGGGGGATGTGGCATGAAAAGAAGGCTGACCCAAAGGGCAGGAGGAGAGCTGCCCTCACAGCAGGCTAGGACCTCTAGTGAAAAACATATGCAGTATCCCCACTGCATTTGAAAAAATCCTGGGAATGGTGTTCCATGCCACATGATGTTTGTTCGACCCAGGTAGTACTTGATGAATGCTGGTGTCTGAGTGATGGATGCAGATTGCAAAGCCTAAAGCAAAATGAAAGATGAGGAAAAAAGTAATGTGTACTTGTGGGAGGCATTTCTTTCAGTGAGTCTGTCTACTAGATACAGCCCAGTAGCCAGCTGAGTTGGGTTCCAGTGAAGAGTTACTGAAGACCAATGGAGAAACTATAGCAGAATCTGAGATTTTAAATCTGCTCTTTTAGCTGAAAGTGGGAAAATTGGAAGAACTTTGATGTTAAAGCTGAGGGAGATGGGGAGAAGATAAAGAAGTGTTCCTTATGGCTGTTCCCAAATCCTAAAATACCAGGATCTAGAACATTCACCTCAGAAATTACATTTTTAAATTGAGCTTGGCCTGTCTCATTAGATGTCAAAAAAAAAAAAAAGGCAGACTGAGAAATGGTAGGAATTCATCCACTGAGATACTTCACAGTTTTCTAATGGGTTATGAAACAGCCAGGTATGTCGGTGTGAGCTGAAATTCCCCCCCCACCAACAATAACCAACAATAACCAGGCTAGCTCAGTCTGGAAGCAAATGAAAAGCTGTATTTACAAGCAAAGTCTAAAATCTACAATGAAATGCAATGAATATGTACAAAGATACAAAATTCACAACATTCACAAATATATACAATCAACAGAAAAAGCACAACCGATCTCCCTTTGCTTCCCCCCAAGGGGACCCTCTCAAAGGGGCCTCTCTCTCTCCCAGGAGCTTCCCCCCAGACCCCCCTGGACAGAGAAGCAGAGTTAGTTAGAGCAGAAAGTTGTTAACTTAGCTGCCAAGGTCAGTGTGTTATCTTCGGCCAGAAGAGAAGAAGAAGAAAACAGCAGCCAGACAGCCCAGCAACTGCCCCCACTGCCGAACGCAGAATGTGCCGAATGCCTACTTTGTTTTGGGTAACAGTTCTTAAACATTTCTATCTATCCAATGGAAGTGTTTAGAACAATCGTTATTTTGCTTTCTTACACCCAATAGTGACTTATTTACATTCTTCCACTTTCTCTGTTCTGAACTTTGCAAGGAAAAATTAAAAAGACAGTTTCAAACCATCACACCAGGAGAAGATAAAACTAAAGTTTTGGGTTGATGATTTGAAAACATCTTGAAACAGCTGTGGATTGCAAACACTACTGAAATGGTTTGTATTTTGTAAACAGCTGACATGGACCTTGTTACCATTCTAGATTCCAGCACTGCTGCAGACCAAAACTGTTATTACGATGCTGCCTATCTGCTAATACTCTTCTTCTAGACTAAATGTGGAAACCTGTTGTGAGTTCTCTGTCTGCTAGCCAGCTGGAGCTCTAGGAACTGTTAAAGGTTAGACACTGCAGGGCTGCCCAGGAATGCTGCACACAGGTGGGTCCCAATGAGAATCCAGGGATCTGGAAAGAGCTGTGTGTGCATGGGTGTAGAGGAGAGAGATGCCTCCACGTGGGTGTAAGCAGCAAAGAAACTCTGGAGAAGCACTTGAAACAGAACACCTGGGGGAAAAAAAGCTCAGAGTGCTGTGGCTTGGTGCCACAGAGGAAGTGCTGGGAACCCTGAGCTCTGTGGAAGAGGCTTCCTTCCATTTGTGTCACATTGGATTTAGAGTGACAGAACTGTGTGTATGCTGCTCGTAGACAAACACCAGTGCCCCAAGGAGATAACTGAGCTACAACTCATCTTGCCATCTCTGTGACCCTTTTGTTCTTTTAGCTTACTGGTTGGGTCCAAAGGATACCCATATTTTGAATGGTTTGGGAAATCTAGTTCAACAGTGTGAAACCAGCACATCCCCACAATGGGGAGTTTCATGAGTAGAGTTTTGCCTTTTTCCCCCTCCCTTTTCCTCTCTCCACCTCCTGATAGTACAGTGACTTAATACCCAGTATCTGGGCTACCATTAAGGGACTTGGAGAAAACAGATTAACAGGTAAGCAGTGAGCTATGTTAATGGAATATGCATTATAAAAAGGCAAAGTGGTCCTTTTAGAAAAAGTCTAAGAAAGGAGGTTATATTGTTTTCATGTGCTATACCTATGTGGAATTTAGAAGAGAAGAAAAATTAATTTAATTGTTTTTACCTTTTTGTTATTGTTGTTGTTTAACAAGAATTATGGGCTTTCTAAGGTGTAGAAGTGACCCAATAGTTGCAATTGTGACTTCTAAGTTATTGATAATTTTACTGTCAGTATGTGCTTCACATCTCCTACTTAATGGTATTCTAATTGCACAGCAGGATGTCACATTCTCCAACATACAGATTCCTTATTTCAATTACAGCTAAGTAAATCTCCATTACTAATGAGTAAGCATTTCTTTTCCATGTATATTTGCATTATAATGGACATTTTCTTTATGCACTAAAATTATTCTTTCCTTGACAACAACTATGTATTTTATTCTACAGCAGAGGACATGACATGATGATTCATTCCTTTCTATTGGGTTTATCTGTGTTTAAATTGTCAGATGCACTGGATAGCCTGACATTGTCTATCCTGTGTTGTTTTTCTGTACTTCCAGAGTAAATTTGTGTATTTACTTTAAGACAACCTACTTAAGACAAGTCATAAAAAAGTAAGCTTTCACGTTAGTCATAAATTAAGCTGTATTTTGAAGTTGCTGCATTGTTTCATTCGTGTTGCTAAGAAATCTCAACTATTCATGTCATTGCAAAGTGACCTTTATGATACAATGTTTCACTGATTTGAATACAAAGAAAAGTGACCACGAGTGACCCACATCACTGCAAGGTCCCACTCTGCTTAACAGATCATAGCTCCTCAGCTATTAAATAAAATCCCACAAATAGATAATTGCGGCCCTGCTGAAGCATGTATCTACAAATGCAATAGGCAGTGGAATAAAATGAAGGGGGAAAGCCTCCTGTTACATCTGAGCTATGCAGCTTTGCTGCCAAATCTGCTCCCTCTTGGGAGTTGTGGCCAGCCACTGGGTGCCACTGAACTGCTGAACTTGGGCAGCCTGGTGCTGGGTTCCCTTTGTCTGTCAGCATGGTGATCTAAGAGGCTTTCCCGGCCCTGTGACAGGATATTGGCAAATTGAGTCCCTGTGGCAGAGATCTTTCCTGCATTCCACATGCTCCCAGGAAAATGTGTCACCTTTTATACACAAAAAGGGCCTGTGAGTTTTATTGATAAAATGCTAGCTTAATCTTTGGTAACATGCAGCAAAGACGGTGTGGCTTTGATTTCAGTGGGGTCCCTCCCTGTGCATGAAGTGATGTTACAGGGATCTTTTATGTTCCCTGGGAAGGTTTATGTTTCAAAGAGAGTACATTAATTAGCAATCATTAATATTCTTCACGATTTCTAAATTGGCCTGGTGGTGGGTGTATATGTGGGGAAGATGATGGATGTTGGGTTATTTCAATGATACAAGTACATGGGATATTTTAAAGAAAGAAAGAAAATGTGGTGCAAGCATTGGGTTGCATTCTAAAAGCACAGGAGGAAATGGATGCAACCAGATGTTAGAAGTAACAGATTGATTTCCTGGTCATTGTGCATGAATTCTTTTTAGCCTTGTGTATATCCTGATAATCGCATGGCTAACAGTATAGATACAAAGTTTGTTTTGTTTTTATTTTGAAAGGCCTACGGTATGCAGCCTTTTTCCCAGACAGCAGCAAAAAACAAGGTGAACAATTTTTGCACTATGTGGTTTTGAATTCTGTTATATTTTCTATTACGTTTCTGTCTTCCATTAGGATAGCTTAGTTTACTATATTAACCACCACCATCATCCATATCACTTCCTAGTTTGAGTTTAGTCCGCATTATGTATGTTTGTAGTTGGATGGTTTCCTCTCTCCCGGGGGCTGGCGGTGCTTCCTCGCACGTTACGCTTGGAGGTGGTGTTGCCGCGGGTGCTGTTTAACCAGGCATCTCCGGAGTGCTTGCTGCCACCTGGCGGTGTGCTTGGTAAATGCAGACTTAACCGTGTTTGCAGCCGGTGGTTTTGACCTGCCCTACCCCGAGCACCGGCGGTCCGAGTTGGAGCTATTTAAATGATCTCCTGCACATTCTACTCCTATTCAGACTTAATGTAAACCAAGAGACTAAACTACATTTCGCTGCTGTTGGAGCAAAATGAATGCCTCTGACCTTGCTGTTGAAGTCAGTAGTTGTTCACAAGGACTTGTACCATTGTATTTTATTAACTAATCAAATATATTACAGAAATTAATGTTTTTTATATACTTATGCACTAAATATACTGCATTCAACGAAAAAGCTTTTCTGTGGAAAAAGCGGAGTGCTTTTATTTAGAAATACTGATGTTTGCAAAACTTTACAGTGTGAATACAGAAGGAAACTGCTTCTGGTGTTTTATTTAACGTCATGGTTTCTGGCTTGAGCATATGATTTTTGTTGCCAGCAAGTATATTTCCGTTTCATATGCTTATGAAATTCTAGGTCTCGTTGCCAGCGTATTTCCCAACAATGGAATATCTGGGATATACTAATAAGTAGCTGCTATGAATTAAAATGAAGACTCCTGGGGTCCTGATTCTGTGGCTAAATTCTTCAGTAGTCATGACCCACTGGGGTCTTCTCATTTTGATTTTTGTCTGGATGGGTCTTTGATCAAAACTGATTTTTTTCTTGCTTAGTTGGCCCTTTACTACCATATGATTTTTTATATTTTGTTTCATAAAGAAGATAAATATTATACTTAACATGAAAGAAATATAAAGCAATACTTTATGATTTTTCTCAGAGTACAGGCAAATCAAGTACATCAACAATGCAGTATCTTTAGTTGTTTCTAAAATATTGTAAAAAAGTACACCCCAAAGTGCACTGCCACTTGGCTTTGTGTAAGGGGAAGGATCTGGTGAAACAAGCGTGTGTTCTTTATATCCAGTTTGGTGGTATTATTAAATATGCCATTCTGAGACACGCAGAATTGTCAAATAAAATTAAATCAGGGGTGATGACAGATGAGTCAAGTTACACTGTTACTCTGAACTATGAAAGAGTTTAGAAATTACTGTTTAAGGGTTGTTTGGGTTTTCTTTCACTTAAAGGTGCTGCCCCTGCAGCCCAGCATTCATGGTATATAAGCTTCAGTGTAGGCAGTCTGGGCTGGGGCTGTTCCTAAATCTCTTCTATTCGTAGGGCTCTGGTCAGATGAATTATGTGCACAGCACAGCTGCTCCTCAGCAGCAGGGACTGGAAGCATCACTTCTGTGTAGCACTTGCTAACACTGCTCCATCGGAGGAGACCTCTCACACAAGGACTCAGCTGAGCCTAGTTCCAAGGCACGGGAAAGTAGGAAGTGGACAAATGCCAGTCTGGCAGTTGGTGGGAACTGCTCACTCCAATTTTACAACATGACATTAAAAATAGCTGAGTCAGATTTTTATCAAGATAATTTAATGAAGAATAGGAGTAATTTCATCTGATATGAAAAGGCACTGGGAGTTTCATCTGAGATATTACAGCTATTTTATCTTCTAAGCGTAGGGAAAAGTGTGTCATTTCAGATAGCAAACATAAACAGTTAGTGGTGGCCACTGGCATTTCTGTCTGGTTTTAGTGCTATAGATTCCCAGAGCAAAATTCTGCCTCCAAATTATATGCATGCTGCTTTCATTTACTTCAGCACAGCTTGTGCGCATTGTTTCAAAGATCAGAATTCGGCTGCTGGGCCTGAAATGTCAAGGAAGAATGTATTAAAGACATCTGTGCATCAGCAGAACCATATCCTGTGGCTTCTGTAGAGCATTTCAGGAGTAAGTCCAGTGCTGTTGGGCCCTGCAAGTGAAATATCTTCTAGTTTTTAATTGCACTGAGATTGCTTAGCAGAAACATTTCTTGCAGTAATAGGTTTATGATTTCATTGCTTTTTTGTAACTCAACACTTTGATACTGAAAAGTTATCAGTTTTAGGAGAGTAAAGAGAGGAAGGGACCACTCTTCATGAAATTACAGTTGGAAAAACCCTGTAAGGATCAACAAAAGGGGAACTGGCCCAAGGAAATCAGTATGGTCCATTGAGGTGCACAAGCTTCTGTTTGTAGACTAATGCAGAGAGGTCAACAAGTGTTTTACACAAAGGTGGAAAACAAACCCACTTTTCCTTGTGGATAGAGCTTGTATTTGAAATTGTTACTAATCACATCAGAGACTTGAAAACACTAAAACTTGGCATTCGTTTTCTGTTTGAGTTAGTGTGTATTGAATTGATTAAGATCTTTAAGCATGTAGATTTTCCCCTGTTTTTTAAACATTATACACTTCTTAAAATGTTTATAATGTCTAATTGCTGCTGGATTTCAAGACATATCAATTTTGTTTAGTGTTTTTTTTTTTTCAGATTTTGACAGAATGTCATACCAAAATGTTTTGTATTTTTTGTAGGACTGGGAAACAGAAAATCATGACTGGTATTGTTTTGAATGCCATTTACCTGGAGAGGTGTTGATATGTGACCTGTGTTTTCGTGTGTATCATTCCAAGTGTTTGTCTGATGAGTTCAGGCTTAGAGACAGCAGTAGTCACTGGCAGTGCCCAGTTTGCAGGGTGAGTACCTATGAGATTTCATGTGCTGATTAGAGGGTTGATGTTCATCCATAGATTCATTAAGCTGACCAGATGATCTGGCCAGGTTAATGGACCAAGAACTGTATATTGAAATGCTGATACATAGCTGGAGCATCTATACAGAGATACCAGCATGTAGCAGATGACCCTTTTTGAAGGCTCCAGCAAGGTCTACCTGTGCACCTGAACACACAGACAATCCTGTGTGTGAATGTGTGTCCGTGTGCATGCCCTGTGTCAATGGAGAGTGTGGAAATCACCAGTAAACAAAGTGCTGTATCAGATGCTACTGCTTTTCCTTAACGTTTTAATGATTCATAATGTAACATTTTTGTATTTTGATGACTGCATTTTTAATATTTTATTGGGATAATTTTTTACATTCTAAAACCACAATCATGTCACTGATGAGGGCAATATTAAAAAAAAAAAAAAAGGCAGCAGTGAAATCCTGCTTCTCATTTAGTTCTATGAATTCTATTGGTGTAAAAAAAAAGTCTAGATGTCACCAAATTCATGCATCCATACCTATATTGCTTTTGTTTGAAGTTGCTGTTCTTATGAGTATGGTAGGGAGCCAGCAGAGTGTCTTTATCTGCTTTCCAGGAAGGAGCACATATGTTGTCTGTGTGCCATCTGAAGAGTGAGTGTTCTAGTCAGGATAGTGCTTCTTGGTGCCTGGCCTTGAATCAGCCAGGTACTCCTAATTGTTGTCATCTCCACGTCACCTCCCCCAATGAACCATGTTTCTAGACTTCCTTAAATGGAGAGAACAATGCATATGAATGTCTAAGATAAAATTACTGCTGTAGAAAGATATAAAGCTGCCAGCTGCATTCTGCCTTGGATTGCTGGAGGGAGAGAAAATTCCCTTGCTAGAAGCCTAGATCTAACTTTAGAGAAGCAGATTGACCCTGTGCTGCAAGGAATACAATGGTTCCTGCACTCCCTAGTGCAGAGAAGCAGTTTTTGAAAACACATGGATTATTTTGTTTCAAAATGGCACTTTCTGAGTGCTGTTACCTTAGAACCAGTCATGAAAAAATGGTAGCCTGTTAACTCAGACTGGGAGTTCTCAGTGTTTAGGGAGATAGCAAGAAAATCAAGCCTGCCTCATGGAAGTGAAGAGGGATGGAACAGAAGCGGTGACAGGGAAAAACCAGTTAAGAATAAGGACATGTGCCGAATCTCTCCAAATGAAATTGGTAGCATTAAATTTTGCTACTCAATGTTCCCCCCGTTAAAAGCAAAGAATGAACTTAGATGTGAATTGCTTTCTGACTTTTAAATAAATTGCATTAGTAATTGTTGGTTCTCAGTAATAGGTATTGATAGTTGTTATAAATAGTTAAAATGAAGTAAACTGGATCCAATCCCACTCTAATTTATCAATAATTTTAGATGACACCTGGTTTAAAAGCCACCTTGCATATGAATTATCTTCTGACATCTGTCTTGTAACACATATCATCAGAGTGGAAATGCTGAATCGTTGCATGAAATGTGCACAGATGCATAGGGTGCTTTAAGAACAGTTTGGCTTTCATCCTGGAGCCTTGAAATCCTTTATGGCAGTAACAGTAAACAAATGCCTTGAAAAATATCCTGTGAAACTCAAACCATTTGCACTGTGTCTTTTTAATTCTGCATGTTGATTCCCTTTATGTTGTACAAGGACTAGGGAAAGATTTTGGGGACTTTAAATACTTCCTGCCCCAGAGATCTTTGGCTTACTTGATGCTGCAGATGATGATCAAACTGGGTTTGTGAATATTGCCATTTTGAATACCATGACATTCTTTTCCCCCTCTGTGCTGTCAGCTTCTATTTTCCTTGAAATTAATCCATATTACTTCAAGCCCAAATTCTGCAAACTTGGACTAAGAAGCCTTGCACAGTCCCTGTAAACAAGAAAGGTTTAGTCTGTCACAGGTGTTAGCATCCTTGTGTCAGTCTTCATTATTTTTCTGCAACTTTCTCCCCACCTTCCTAGGATATGACTGATCTGATTTTATTTTAAAAGCAAGAGAGGCTTATAATCAAAACACTGTGGTAATTTGGAGAGGCCTGGCTGATGTCCAGAGGACATAAGAGGGTTTAACTCTTACGTAAGGGCAATGGTATTTGCTTTGCATTCTCAGCAGTAAATATGTATGCCCAAGAAAAGTAAGAGCTGGGGCAAAGAGCTGCACCTATTTTCATACTTTATTCTTGTAACTGGACGTAGCACTTCTCATCTGGGGATTTCAGAGCTCTTTAAAAAGGTGAAGTAAAAGTATGTTTGAAATTTAGTATCTTGACAGAAATAATCTAAGAACACTTCATTCTTATGTAAAGATTGCTTCTGTAAAGTTGCCAAGGTCAGCAAACCTTTGGGTTATTTGTTTCACAATTGCTGGTTGTACTAGTTCAGTCAACCTGTGCAACTTTGTCTTGCACACTTGACTACTCAGAAACATTTCATAAAGGGCATTGCCAAGGATTTGTTCATAACTTTAAAATATTTTACTTCCCATAACACTTACAACAGCTCTGTTTCGCTCTTAGTGGTTTTTCTCCACTGCATCCATAAGCAAGAATGTCCAGTTCCTGGCTTTTATTTGAACTTGACAATACCAACCTGAGTTCTCAGCAGGAATCAAGAGTCAAACAAAGTTCAATTCAAACCACATTGCAGTGACTGAATTTTTTCCCTGACTGCTGACTAATCATTGTCTTAAGATAAATAAATTGATATTACCAGCAAAATTCCTGGTAGAGAGGACACAAGAGGAAGTCTTAATGTTGAGTGAACTTAGAGTTGCGTTCCCCACTACTGGAATGGTCCATGAGAGACATGGTTAGTCAACTTGATCTTGAAGATTGCAGGAGACTTGTTCAATTATTGCTGCTCTTTGGTTAGATAAAGGGAGGAAACTAATTTTCTCCAGCTGTTAATTTAGCATGTAAAGACTACAGAAAGTGCTGCTAAAATACTGGCGCAAGTGGATGTTTCAGTATTTTGGGGGCTTACATATATGGGAGTAAATTGAACTGTAGAGCTTAGGATCTTCAATGCTGTGCTGAGAAGTATTCTCTAAGTAGGCTATTTCTGAGTTCTAGTACTGTACTTAGAATTTCATACAGCACATAATACAACATCATGCGGTTTGCAAGCAGCTTTAGACAGAATCTGACAAGTGAGAATGGCAAACAGTAAAAAGCCAGAAGCACAGAAAAATGAGGGTTACTTGAGTTACTTCACTTTAGTGCTTAGGTCAGAGGGGTTTAGTACTAGCCGTCAGTCAGAATGGTTAGTGTAAAATACAAGGAGAGAAGACAGAATCTGACTGTACTGCCTTGCTTCATGGATTGCTATGGTAGGAGTTTGATAGGTAACTGTGGGATGAAACATCCTATGAACAGGACTTGGCATAATCAAGCACGTAATAGGCATGGATTGGTGAGTGAAGGGAGGTCCTAGTAAAGGAGCAATGCCAGCACCACATGGCTCAGTGGACAGAGCCCTCACATAGGGAGATTGTGGTGCTCCTGTGTACACTGCAGCCACTTTTTAGGATATCAGGTAGTGATAGGACTAGGGGGGGATGGAATAAAGCTGGAAATGGGGAGATTCAGACTGGATGTGAGGAGGAAGTTCTTCAGCATGAGAGTGGTGAGACCCTGGAATGGGTTGTCCAAGGAGGTGGTTGAGGCCCCATCCCTGGAGGTGTTTAAGGCCAGGCTGGATGAGGCTCTGGCCAGCCTTATGTAGTGTGAGGTGTCCCTGCCCATGGCAGGGGGGTTGGAACTAGATAATCCTTGTGGTCCCTTCCAACCCTGACTGATTCTATGATATACCCTTGAGCAAACAGGGATCCAGCAGAAGTGGGCATAGGACATATTTAATAAAGTATAAAGGAATTTGTTCACAGCGATGAGGAAACTGGAAAGCCTCCACTTAGAGCCTCTTACCAACTTCTCTGTGTGAATGCAAGCATATTTAATTCATAGGATGCTTCATATTCAGAAAGTGCTTAATGCAACATGCAGGTGCAAACTGATCTGTGGATTTGACTGTAACATTTACAAAAGCAGATAACACTTTGGAAAGCCTTGAGAGGCAGATCTTATGCTGTATTCTGCTCATGCAGATGCTTCTGGCTGTGCTGCTTAGGACATATGGTGCACTGTTTGCTCTAAGACCCATCCCGTGTGCCTGCATACCTTTCTTAATGGTACAGGAAATGTGGGGACCTGAGGGTTGGAAGTTTGAGAGGGTGACAGAGCAGTAAAACTTTCCATATGTAGCACCAAATTCCTCTGGAAATTTAAACCCTAAAAACGTCTAAGGGACAGTGGGTGGAGGAAGGAGTTACTAAACAGCACTGATGAAGCATGTTAGATTCATGCCCATAGGTCTCCTCTGTAGATATACTCCTGGAAACCTAGACTTTTGGAAAATGAAAGTGGTGCCTTAGAAACATGCATCTGTCACTGAGCAGCCTTTGCCTAATCCATCACTGAACTGAAATGAAGCTCTCTGATGTGTGTAAGCAGATGACAGTTGAGAGAGGAAGGGAAAATATATTAGTTAATGGGAGATTAGAAGGCAACCTCTGTCCATGGAGAAAATAGAATATAAATGCTTATAGCTAGACAGAATGCTGGCACTGTCACCTTGCATTTCTTAGAGTTTCCCACCTTTTTCATTTAAATAAAAGATTGTAGCAGCTGCAGCATAGTGACCATTGCCACCCTGGGAGCCGAGCCTTGCATGCTAGCTTGGGTTGCAAAGGATAATCACTTCCATGGCTATCAGCACCACTGCAGGTGGAGTGTTTCTAGCTGCTGCTAAACTTGGGATTTGTAAAGTCTCGCAGTGAATTCCTGTGCTGTGAGCATGCCACACCTGCACAGTGCAATATATTGGTAGCCTCTATAACAGCTAAGTGCTATTACTAATCTGGAGGATTGAATATGAACAGCAGTGTAAATCCAGCCTCCAGGTAGCAGCTCCTAAGAAATAGATGTGCTGCAGAAAATAAAACATACATAAGGTATTTCCTGCATCCACAAAGCAAGGAGTTAAATTGAGGCCTTGACCTTCTACTTACCAGATTCCATTAATCTTCAGTGTCAGGATTGGTATTGAGAAGGAAGGTTATTACTTCACTCCTGTGTAAATCCAGACACCTGACCAAGTCTTTCAGTTTGCCTTGATTCAAAAAAGAGTTGCAAATTTCTTTTAAAGATGGCCCTGAGGTGGGTTAAGCACAGTAGGCAGCTAAACACCACACAACTGCTCTCTCATTTCTACCCAACTCTCAGTGGGACAGAGGAAAAGGAAGAGTTAAAGCAAGGACAGTTTTGAGTTGAGATCAAAAGATGTTTAACGAGTGAAAAGATGGAAGAAGAGAGAAGAGAAAACAAGTGATACAAAGGCAATCATTCTCCACCCTCCATAGATAGACTGACGCCAATTCCTGAGCCAAAGATGCTTAACCCCCTTAAGCCACCATGGTTTATTCTTCTCATGGAATACCTCTTTGTTTACTTCAGGTCATCTGCCTGATTGTGTTTCTGCCCAACCTCTTGTTTATCCCCCAATCTATTCACTGGTGGGGCAGAGTGAAACAGCAAAAGCTTGACCCTCTGCAAATACTATTCAGCAAGTGCTAAAACGTCAGTGTGTTATCAGCACTGTTTTGGTCACAAATCTAAGCCACAACACCATATGAGCTGCTATGAGGGCAGTTAATGTCATCCTAGCCAGACCTAATCTAATTCTATATTAAGATAATATGTCCCACAAATAGGATGCCTACAAGTAAAAGGATTCTGATAGTCTTTTGGGGCTGGGCTGAATCTTAGCAGTCTCCTTGAAAGAAATTTATATTCAAATAAGGATTTCAGTAGCGTGTCATGGTAGGTCTGACTGTGGGAAGAGATACACAGTGAATCTTGCCACTTTTACAGGTTCACAAACCACCATCATTGATTTCATTTCCCAAAAGTAGTAAATGAAAAGACCTAATTCTCATTTGTACATGCTTCTCTATCACTCTGGCTGTAAGGGGACCTGAAAGCAGTTACATTTTCTTGTGTCACTATGAATAGATTTCATGCAGATCCTATCCCCCATCTCATATTATCTGTTTTCTTGCTTTAAATGACTCTGGGCTTACTCTCTAAGACCACTACAAGTCTTCAGAACAAAAAGTGTGTGGGGGGGTGTTATTGAAAAATTACACATTTTCCATTATAGCTTCCAAAGACTGTGAGTAGTACCTCCTAAAGGCTAAGCTTTGCTGAAAATAAAAGCAGTTGGATTATAACTTGTTTTCTACAAAGAGTGAGCAGCCTTGCCATAGAAAGACATTTTGTTGGCCCATAGGCTTCAATTCCCTAAGGAACTTGGAGATCAAATTTTTCCTAAATCAGTGTAGGGAATTGAAGCAAAAGTGGAGAAATTCAAGCTTTCCTGAACTGGCAAGTTAATTACATAATTTTCATTGGTGCTTAAGATGATATTAATTGCTGCCATCAGTAATGACATAAAACCAGCTCTCTATCTTTTCTTGTGATCTGAAGGATAAGACTTAGCCATCTATCTCAACACAGTCTCTTCCAAACTGTCTTGCCCAGCAGGGCATGAAAAATGGTTCACATGAATTCTGAAATACTTTCAAAGGATGATAAATTGAGAACCATGTCAGAAAAAGAAGTGCAACAGGACTAGTCAGTGCGAGTTTTACTGTGTTCTAGTAAGCTTCAGGCTTTTAAAATGCTGTGTCTAAGCACACAACACTCCAGGGCCTAAAATGACAGCAGTGCTTCATGATGCAGATAATTTAATGCATGTTTGAGTTTGCATTTGTGGTAGCAATGTTGGTTTATGCAAAACTGAATACAGGGATTGAATTCCAGAAGAACGCACATTGTCACAGCAGGAAAAGTAAACTGTGAACATACAGAAGGTGATTCAGATAGACAGGGCAGGGTAAGGTTCTGTCTCATTCCAGAGTTTGGAAAAAGGCTTAGAGATCCATTAATATTAATAATGCTTAAATGCACAGTAAGTGTTAGGAAGTCCTGTGTTGGCCCTTGCCAGAGTAGTGAGTTTTACCCAACAGCAGTAGTGCCCTGTCAGGAAAAAGCTGTAGTGTTGTTCTGCTGCCTGTGGTGTATATAGGCTTCTGGCTGAGCTGATACTGCAGTACAGATTGCCATGGCTCTGTTCATGCTGCTAAACAATCAAATAAATAGCTTCACTGGTAGAGCTGTGTACAGTTTTGATTTAAGAAAGGGGTAGTAAGTACAGTCCTGAACTGAGTAGGCTGCACATGTGCTGAAGCACAGGAGCCAACCTGCGGTTTTCAGTGTCTGCAGTGTGTTGCAGGAGGAATATGAGGAGAGGAGACACAATCAAATCCAATTAATTGATTTTTTTTTTGCACTCTTGTGTATAGTGCACTCTTTCCCAGTAAATATGTAGAAGCTCTAGTGTGAGGTGTCCCTACCCATGGCAGCAGGGTTGGAACTAGATGATCCTTGTGGTCCCTTCCAACCCTGACTGATTCTATGATTCTGTGATTCTAAGATCTGTACTCAATGTGTCTACTCCCTCTGTATTTTCAGAGCCATATATAAGTACATCAGTGAACAATAGCATGCTTCTAGTGATTAATAATTCATAAGCCTCATACCTCTTTTAGCTATCTGTTAGGACATGGATTCTGTATTTTCTTGTGTTTGCTAAGCAACAGACCATCAAAATTAGAGGATGCATGTGTAACTAAGTCAGTTTGGTCCACACAGTTTGTATACAGGTGGTGATAGGATGCACAAGAAGGGGAGAACTCAGCTTGGCTCTCAGTGCATTTGGACATGTGAGAAGAAGTAAACGTTTTTGCAAGAGATTTGAGCAGTTAGAAATCACTTCCCATGCAAGGTTGCTTAATAGTAAGGCCATGCAGAACTGTGCACAGCTGCTATGATCTAGAATTGGAAGGGCTGGTTTGTGAGAGCACACTAAGCATTTGCAGAAACCCACCTGCTCTGTGTTCAGGGATTCCTGGTAGCCTGGATTGAAGGATGGAGACAAGTCTCTAAGAAAGGGAAAAACTCTAGATTCTGAAGTGCTAAAAAAAATAAAAGCAGTTTGTGTTCCAGAATCTGGGTTAGGTTTTGTGAGAGAAGCAGCACAAAAATCAACAACTGCTGTGTTTCTTGAGCAGTAAAAAGTGCTCTGAGTTTTTACTAGTTAGAGCCTATTGAGTACCTCTTAGACAGTGTGATTTTGCCTGGTAAGCGCAGATTTTGTAGATGGTACAGGATATTACTTTAAAAATAATTTCATGTTTTACTGAAAATATTGATTTCTTACTAATAAAAAGACAATTCCATAAGTTTTAATCTGCCCCCTAAAATGCCTTGCTCCATTGCTTTATTCTAATTAGACACTTTTTTACATGAGGTGTTTTGACAAAGTATTGTGGATACAAGTAGAAATAAAAGTTGTGGTACTTCTAAGTTTTCAGCCTAGACATAATGCAACATAGGTAGTTGTTGTGTCGTGTCAGTGGTGCCAATTTCCCTAAATAACTGTGTGATGCAGAGTTACCTTTTCAAATAATATTATGATGCACAGAAAATGTTTATTGAATGAATTTTGAAGTCATGTTTAAAACAATGCCATGTTTTTCCTTGACAGAGCATTAAGAAGAAGAACACCAGCAAACAGGAGATGAGCACCTACCTGCGCTTCATCGTCTCTCGTATGAAAGAGCGGGTGAGTGAGACAGGGAAGGCATTGAATGGCTGAGCTGCAGTGCAGAGGCTGCACTGTGCTTCCCCACAGGGGGCTGTGCAGGGAGGGGGCTATGAGAGGGTGTCATTTCATTTCCTGTCTCATGAGTGGTATGAGGATTTCCACATGCACTGAGAAGGTCTTGTTGTTCGGATTAGTATCATTCTGGCAGAAGTAGCTCATGCCCTGGGCCTGTGACTGCTCTGAAATGGACACTTTGCACGTTTGAGACATGTAAGCTGTTCCTTGTGGGTTCACAGTTTGTATTCTTCACCTGAAATATTCTAAACTATTGCAGTTTTGAAAATACATTTGTTGCAGGTTTAAGCAGATTCTAAGTGCAATAGCTGATGCTGTCTCCTGGTCCTTTCAGGCTATAGATCTAAACAAGAAAGGGAAGGACAACAAACACCCAATGTATAGAAGGCTGGTGCACTCGGCTGTTGATGTTCCTACTATACAGGAGGTAGAGTGACATGATTTCTAACTTCCACACTGTTTATGGTGGCTTTTAACAGTGAAGATAAACTTTGGGGACTAAAGTACTAATCCTGTTTAATTCTCCTTCTGCTCAGTATCTCAGTGTTGTGTCCAGCAGTGGATCTGGAGCTGAACATTTCCCCCTTTTCCTTATAAATAGGCAACAGAGTAAAACCATTTTCAGTGGTGCCTAGTTTCCAGACATGGAGTACCCTAAACTCCTTTTGCATTAAGGTTTTACTGGGAGCTGTAGGTAGCTGAAATCTTTAGATAAAGTACCTTTTATCTAAGTCAGCTGAATATGGATTTGAGTGCCTGTGTTTGCGTGTCCAGGACAGTGATTTTGATCCTATTCCAATTTTAGTCATTATACCCTTGTGTAGGTGTCAACTTTGTAAACATATAAATGGTTCATAAAGAACCAATAATTTTGTTGGTCACAGAAAACCAAGACATCTGTTTTGTATTAATTGTTCCCAAAAATAAAGTACTAATGTTGTCCTTTTTTTCTCAATCAAAGGTCTGACCATGACTCATGTAAATCAAGTGCATATGACCAAAATGAACAATATATTCATCTTTATTCCTTGCTGCAACTGGATTACTGTGCAGTGCTGTATCTTGTTCTTTACATCCATAGATGTGAAAAGCCTTTGTGTTATCATTGTTACTGAAACATGTGGATAAACAAGAGTTTCACTCACAGTTCTGGAGACCAACACTACTGGCTGGCTTGAAGTATAGCAACATGAATTGAGCCTGAAGACAGTCAGGCTTTCCTTTCACTGTGTCAGCATAACCTGCTTCCACAGGTCTTTTGGCCTTGATAACATCCTAGAAACTGATGGTGTTTTGTTTGATGATTAGAATTCTCATAGGGATTTTTGGCAGAGCACAGCTGAAAATGTCCTTATCAGACAAAAGACCATACCAGGACAATTAAGTGCACAGCTCCATGCAGTCTTTGTTAGGAGTTTGGAAGGCTAAGGCAATCAGCCTTCCTCAGAAAACACTGGCTGTCAAGTGAAGATCCTGGAAGTATAAAGGCAGTCAGCAGTGATTTGAAACTAGCCGGTGTATTAACGTACAAAATCTTCATCTCAGGAAATATATTCTAATATAAAGAAGTGTTCTGGGCTGTGGCCTCTGTTGAAGCTACTCCAGATTTACTATATTAGAACCAAGAGAAATGTTTTTAAGCTCAGTCAAATACTAAAGCGCATATTTTTCAAATATTAATGCACATATTTCAGTTCTGAACATTGCATAAAGGGACCCATGCAGCTGATGTTCAGGTACTAACTAAACATGAAAGAGCTGTGAATATTCCTTCTTTCTGCAGGAAAGGCAGCACCTGATCTCTGTTGCATAGTGCAGATTTCTGCAAAAGCTTCTCTGCATACACCAGCTACAACCCTGTGGCAGGTTTATCACAGTCATATGTTTTCTTTTGTGTAGAAAGTAAATGAAGGAAAGTATAGGAGTTATGAGGAGTTCAAAGCAGATGCTCAGCTGCTTCTACACAACACAGTGATTTTCTATGGAGGTAAAGTACTATGTTTACTGCTTGCTTTATTTGATTTATTTTAGAAGTTCTGGATTGTATTTGGTATTAGATAATCTAAGTGTGGATAAGGCCATGTGACAGCCTTTGAAAATCAAAGCAAGCTGCAAGGGAGAGTTCTCCTCTGCAGATACCAACCACATTAGGGAAACTGGGACAAGAGTGAGACCAATCTATTTGCAGTATCAGAAGATCCACACTGTCAAAGGTAGGGAGAGATGTGAATGTGCTGATAGAGAATGCAGAGGTGTAAAGGGAAACATATAAATAGTCTGTGCAGCATTACTCTGTACAGAAATATTTATGTGATTGCGCCTGTGTTCCTGTCAGATGGTGAGAGAGCAGAGAGCCTTGTTTTAGGACAATGACAGTGTGTCATTAAGACACCAGCAGAGAATGAAGTTGGATCCATCTTAAGAGCAGCACTGTCTCTCTGCTGCTGTTTGCCCCTCAGGTGTATGCTCGAATCATTGGGTTTGAAAGCTCCCAGAAGTGTTTCTGCATATAAATTTGCAAGCGTAAACAAATAGAGAACTGCTTGTTAGCAAATTTAGATGGAAGGGTTATCCAAGTGACTATATTGTTTTGTATTCTCAAGCAAGACAATTACAGCATGAAAGTCATTGCAGTGCCAGCTGCAAGTCTCTGTGCTCACACCATGTGTTTTGTTTCCTAGCGGACAGTGAACAAGCTGACATAGCCAGGATGCTTTACAAAGACACATGCCATGAAGTAAGTAGAACCAAGTACCAAGATGTAGACTAGATCCTTGATTTTCCTGTCAGAATCTAGGAAAACTATTCTTCATATTGCAAATAAAAAGGATGTGAAATTTGTTATAAATTTTCCCTTAACAGCTGATTCAGAATTCCTTTTGTTTTTTTGGGGTTTGTTTTTTTTTTTTTTTTGCCACTGGGCTATAACTTGGAAAATACCAATATTCAAATTTAAGTTGTGAAAATAATCTAGTAATACATAATTTGGCTAAAAATAATTGTACGTGCTAATATAAATTCTACCTCACATGAAATTCATACCAAATTCTGTGCTAGGTATCGAAACACTTCTTACCAGTCAGGGGAGAATGGACAATAAAGCTAAGGAGCTGTTATGCTTTTGCCATTTGTACAGCTGAATTACTTCTTTCAGAATATACTTTAAATATTTGGTGAATTTAAAGAACTACTCTTTGCATTTTAGCTGTGATAAATCATTAGGAATTTAATTTGTCTCCTCCCTCTGCCTTATTTCTCTAAAACATGAGTAATATCTGTCAGTTTGCCTCAGTTTCCCACCTCTAGTTTGCACAGGCAGAAGTAACTCCCCTAAATTAGCAAGCAGGGCCAAAATAATTTACTACTTAGGACAGAGATTCAGTGCTGAAGTCACAGAAATAAAGTGGATTTTTTACTTATGTAACTTTTTTTTTTTGTTTTTCAGCTGGATGAACTTCAGCTTTGCAAGAACTGTTTCTATTTGTCCAATGCACGACCCGACAACTGGTTCTGCTATCCCTGTGTATGTTGCTGACACAGATGTTGAGTTGTTTGTTTGTCTGTAGAAGCCTGCAGTGCTGGTGTCATTAATGCATTGAATGTGCCATTTCAGTAAGCTTGTTTCAAAAGCAGTTTTTAGACTCTGTGAGCCTAGATATTTTACATAAGTGAAATGTTGATTGAAGTTCAAAGCTGCACCAGTCTAGGTTATAAAACTTGGTCATCAGCCAGTTACAACAGTCTCACAAGAACATAAGGAGCTTACAGAAATTAAACTTTATTCCTAGATGAAGCTATAAAGACAAGTTTAACGCTGGGCTGGGTAAGGTCTGTTCCAGCGACTGTTACACCCTCTTCAGGCTTTGTATTTTTTTTATTTTTAACCAAGTAATACATGTAATGGGGAAATGTGTACTGTAAAATAAATAAAAGTAAAATAGCAATAGATGTAAACAGGAACCAGATTCTTAAGCTACTGGCACAGTATAATGATTCTATGATTCTATTACAGCAAAATATTTGTGGGAGATAGCAACAGAATACTTCATATCCAATAATAAATAGAACATTTTTTTCCAGATACCTAATCATGAGTTGGTTTGGGCCAAAATGAAAGGCTTTGGGTTTTGGCCAGCTAAAGTAATGCAGAAAGAGGACAATCAAGTTGATGTTCGCTTTTTTGGCCATCACCACCAAAGGTAACTTATTAATTCCATGTGCTGCTTTTTACAAATAACACAAGAATTTATCTCATCTAATATGCTGTAGATCCTGGCTCAGCTAGTTGCCAGCATTAGAAAGGCTGAGTACTTTGCCATAATTGTTTCAGAAAATTAAAAGCCCAGTCTAACACATTCATAGTTGTCAAATAGCTCAGAGATTCCCTTTCCACAGTTGCCACACAGATGTTTCTTAATGCCATGTTAATTAAAGAAGTCAAGTGAACTTCAACTGTTTCTTCCAATCAGTAGCAGCCTGCTAATCCTGCCCAAGGTGAAAGCTGGACAGAGATGTGCTCTTACCACCAGCCGTGTTGACTTTGTGCAGTTTTCTTTCCTAAGCAGGCACGTTGCAATTTTGGGTTTTGTAGCATAATATACAAGACAAATATTTCTATTTCACTGCTAGGACATTGACAGGGCTCCTACTGGGAGCCACTTTGCAATCTCAGAGAATAACTCTTTTACTTCCATCTCCAGGTTTTTTAGTGATTTGGGAGGATCGTAGTAGTATTGCTACCAGTGGGTGTACTGATTTATTTGGCTGATTGAGTTATATGCCTGTAATGTGAGGAGAAGAGACATTTGCAACTAATTCCTGGTTGTTGGGAAGGTGGTGTATTTTGGTGCATCCCAAAAGGGCCTAGGCAATTCCGTAACTGTTTCATGAAACTGTCTATTTCAATTGGGACAGTATATACTCATTTGCTGTGTGAACTGCCAAGATGTTCTAATAGTCATAAAGTGGATAAAGGCCAAGATCCTTCATCTGCTTTCGTTTCTGAATCTGTGTGTGCCGTATTCCACAGGGCCTGGATCCCCTCTGAAAACATTCAGGACATCACAGTTAACATCCATCGGCTGCACGTGAAGCGCAGCATGGGGTGGAAGAAGGCCTGCGATGAGCTGGAGCTGCACCAGCGCTTTCTTCGTGAGGGGAGGTTCTGGAAGTCAAAGAACGAGGATAAAGGGGAAGAGGAGGCAGAGTCCAGCATCTCTTCCACCAGCAACGAGCAGGTGAGTACCACTACAATGTCAGCAGCCAGGGCAAACTGTTAAACAGTACAGAGATGACATCTTTTTTATTAATCTACTGTTAAATTACCCTTGTGCTCTGTCTGCACTTCTGTGGTGACAGGAGGAGGATTCAAAGGCTTACTTCTCCTATGTTTTGTAGCTCAGGAATAGCAAGAATATAGTTTTCCTTTTTCCTCACTTTCTTGGATGACCTCTGGGAAGTTTGAAAGTGTCTGTCACCTACCACACCTTGATGAGACAGACCAAGATTTCTAAACTTAAATAGGAATGTTCAGGTTAAATGTCGTGCATGTCAGACAGGCTGCAGCACTGCCTCCTGGACTCCCATCGAGGAATAGCCTTTTCACAGCTGAGGCATCTTCACTCTGCACTGATCCCTGAGTAACACCATCCATGACATTTTCAGCAAGTCCAACTAAGTTAGGTGCAGATGTTGCACTTGAGGATCATGTGACCAGCAACTGATTAAAGTAATTAATATTTCTGCAAAACAAGAAAAAACTATATTGCTTTAACAAAAGTGAAAAGTCCAAGGGGCCAAGATACAAAACTTTTCATTCTCATATGGAAATTCCCTTCTCACAACTGAACCTTGCCTGTCATTCCTTGTCCAAGAGGCTGTTACATATTCACTCTTACTGACTTAACAGGGAAATTTTTTTAGCTTGCAGTGTACTTCTTTGTGTTTTTGGCAGCCTTTTTCCTGGCAACATCTTCTTTCCTCATTTACAAACACTATCCAGTCTCTAAGTCTGCTTTTTTTTTAACCTCCTCCTTTGCCCTTTTGTCAAGCAGTCTATCATCCGGTTGTGGCTGAAACCTTTAAGCTTACAAAACTGTATGTTGCTGTAAGCTATAGCAACATGCTTTTAGTTTTTTGGTAGCCTGATTTGCTTAGCTAGCTCCTTTATTTCATGTTATGTATGCAGTGATATGCCAGCTTATGATGAAACAGAAAGACAGTCATGGCTAATACTTATGAAAGGTAACAGTGGCGTTTTCCCAGTTTTTCAAAGAGGTCAGTTGTAGGGTTTAAAGTCTCCATATTTTCTATCCAGCCCAACTGTTCATCCTTCCCTTACACCCATTTCACTGGTCTCCCAGATATAGGAGCATAAGAGCAGCCACCAGACTCAGTGCTCTGCAGTAGTCTGCAGTGTTCTGTCACTACCAATAGCTAGTACTGGATCCTTCAAAGGCAGAATTCTCAGCAAGTGCAGCAGTGGGATCTGCAGGGAGGATCTGTTATTACAGAGGCACTGTGGCAAGTTCATTCTGTGCACTTTCATTTAAGAGCAGTTTGTGCTAAATTAAGCAATTTCAGATATTCACAACCAAAAGGTCCATCAGTCGTGTTAACAGTGAGTGTTGCTCCTGTGAGCTGCTGTTTGGAATGACTCAGCATTCTTTGCTTCCTGTCCACAGCTGAAGGTTACTCAGGAACCAAGAGCAAAGAAAGGGCGACGTAACCAGAGCATGGAACTGAAGAAAGAAGTAAGTGACCTCACTTGCCATGTTTGTAGAAACTGCAAGCTACAGAAACTCTGACACTGCGAGAGACACTCCCTAATTTTCTGTCCAGCCCCTAGTATTCTGTGACTGTGATTATGCACAGTTCTGCTGAGAGGATTCAGGACTCCATTACAGAGGAAGGTTTGTGTATTTTAGCACCAGATTTATGTGGGATAGCCCTGGTGCCTGAAATACAGACACTGCCACTCCTAATATCAGGGCCCCTGCTGCCCCATCTGGTCTGACACTGTAGGAGGAACCTTCATTGATGGAGGCAGTTGCAGTTATGCTCCCTGAGACACCAACTACATTTGAATGCAAGATACACAGACTGCAGTTTAGGATGTCTCATCATTTTCTTGTGTTTTCTCACAAGCAAATGCTATAATTTGCTTCATATATTTATGTCTTAATGTTTGCCTTCTTAGCTCTGCTCTTAGGTCAGTGATCTAGAGGTCAGTCATGGGGGCCTATTAGAGAGTAATTGGTTGCAAAAGCAAATACACAGTCAGCCTTTTGACTGATGTAAGCAGTGCCCTATAAGTGTTACAAGGAATGTCTGCTTTGTCTGTACCCTGTTAAATGAGCTTTAAAAAAATCTAAGTTTAAAAAAACAACAAATAATGTTCATCTGTGTCTTCAGGTACTCAAATATCCCTTCAAGAGTTCCAAAGAGCAGGAGCAATCGATGCCATGGTGTAATAACACAAGCAGCTAGGTTCACTGCAGAGCTGTGATTTCTTTCTTGATAATTATGTAATTACAGAAAGTTTTTGTCACCATTCGGGTCTAGTTCTATGTTATTGGAAGCCAATGCTTAGATGCTCATTAGTCTTTCATCTTCAAAGCACGTTTGAAGTCCTAATCAATCTTTGCAGCAGTTCTATCAAATCAGTGGAATATTGCAGACTGCAGTGGAGCCTGTTGGGGCACAGTAAGCTCAGAGTTTGCCAAGGGAGTTCAGACACCTTTGCCATGCAGCTACAGTGTCTTCAGGAAGAATCGCAAGGGGAAAATCTACAGCAAACCTTTAGCAATCCCAAGGGATCAGCAGTGGTTTGGCACAGCCTTTGATGTTGATTTTGGGAAGCAAGGCTGGTGAGTGTGGCATACTGATGCCATACATGTGGTTCCTTCTGGAGGGCTCTTAGCTGCTGACTGCAGAAAAGCCTGGCCAGAGAGCCTACCACTGTCTTGCTGGTTCTCTTCAGGGGTCTCATGTCCCATTAACACTAAAGGTCTTCAGCAAACACCCTTCACATTCACATGCATTAGTCAGGTAACATTTTGTCTCCAGGGATCACTGCAAGTTAACTTCTTCTGTTTTGATATCTGGATTTGCAAGCTTGTTCTTTCTCTGTAGGAGCCAGAACCTGAAACCGAAGCAGTAAGTTCAAGCCAGGAAATTCCCACAATGCCTCAGCCCATTGAGAAGGTTTCAGTCTCAACTCAGACCAAGAAGTTAAGTGCCTCTTCTCCAAAAATGCTGCATCGGAGCACCCAGACCAGTAATGACGGAGTGTGTCAGAACATGTGCCATGACAAATACACCAAAATCTTTAATGACTTCAAGGACAGGATGAAAGCTGATCACAAAAGAGAAACAGAGAGAGTAGTGCGGGAGGCAGTGGAAAAGGTAACACTTACTGACCACCACCTGCACCCTGCTTTGAGAGTGTGGATTTTTTCCAGAGAGACCACCTAGACATAGTCTTCGGCATTGATTTTTAGACCATTTCTATACCAACAGAAAACTCCTGCTTTTTTTTGATTCTTGACCAGTGGAATCAGTTTGTGATGCACAAATGAATCTCATTGTTCATTCATGAGTACCCATGTCCAGAGCCTTTGTCTCCATGGTCAATAGTGTTGTAAACAGTGGCATTGTTTGAATGCTATTCATAAATAATTCTCATGCTGTCAATCTTCTGATCTGAACATTAAAGAGATTCGATGAAATTTGTTAGAATTTTCTTATCTAATGATAACCTATCTGAAATTCAGTATTTTGAGCCTGAGCTGGTCACCTTTGGCTGAAAGAGCAGGACAGTTTAGAGGATGATTTGTCTTAAGCTCCTTCCCTAAGACAAGATGAAATTTCCTTCTGAATGAAGGAACCTGGGGAGTTTAAGTGTTAATCCTGTAGGATTAAGACACCAAACTTCTAGATCACTGAGCAAGGACCCCACTGGTAGTGAATACTAAAAGATGCCTTTTCTTGAACTCAGGCATGTTCTATTCTGCATTTTCCTTTGTGCCCTTATACATAATTGCAGACTTGGACAAGATGAAGTCTTTGTCTAAGAAAAATCCATAAATTTGTAAACAGATCATCAACACAATGTGCATGGAACCTGTTTAGCTGTTGTAGATGCCTAACAGAACAGAAACCAGGAACGCTTTAATTGTGAACATTCCTTACGGGAAGGAGATAGCTCTTCGTGTTCCAAATAGGAGAAATCTCTAACTATGTGACCTCCACCCACATCAGTAATAGAGGTTTAAAGAAGATGCTTTTGCTGCTATAGCTGTCCACTGACTCGTGTTGCTGACTTTCTTATGGCAGCTGCGTGCAGAGATGGAAGAAGAGAAAAGGCAGGCTGTAAGTAAAGCTGTGGCCAATGCACAAGGAGAGATGGACAGAAAATGTAAGCAGGTAAAGGAGAAGTGCAAAGAAGAATTTTTAGAAGAAATTAAGAAGCTAGCAGGCCAGCACAAGCAACTGATTTCCCAGACCAAGAAGAAGCAGTGGGTAAGTCTAGAGTGTATTACAAAAGCATGTTTAAATATGTAATGCACACTGCAAGCCAGTTGAAGGTGATTCCTTCCTTGCTTTTAACTGCAGCACTGCTTTTTCACTGGTCTCACAAGTTTGAGGTTCTCTCCTTCATATTACTGCTTTCAGATTTTCTGAACATCCAAATTTAAACTTCAAGTTGTGATTACTTTCCACTGTAGTTACTGTTAACAGCATCATCTTCTTCTGTAAGATGTTACTATCAAAATATTTGTCACTAAATACAGCTTTACCCCATGCAAGGCAGGTGGTTCAGTGTATTCATGCTGCTTTGATCTCAAGGCTCCAGAAGGTACAATATCCTATGTGGATTCTCCTGCTAATAATGCTGGTAGTGATGTTGATTTGGTCTCTTCTTCTCCTAGCTTTTTCTGCAGCCCTTATGTATTTAAGACATGATTTCCTGAAATACATTTCTCTCCTTTGTTCAGTCTTTAAGCCCAAATCTGCAGCATTGCCTAGAAAAAACATGTTTGTATGTCCTTTAGAGAAGTGAAACAAGACCTCTAACTTACCATGATACGGCATGCTGCAACCTTTTCTCTGGTTTTGTGTGGTTTGTGTCTTGTGCTTTCTTTTCAAGCCAGAACTGTATCCTCCCACATACAGCACCTAACACTCAAGTGCTCTGATGCTGTGCTGCCAGCCTGGAACAGAGTTTGGTTGGAAACTGTTGTGCTGAGGAGCAGTGAGCCTGGCACATGTACAAATTTTGCCATTTCTTTCATAATTTTCATAGAACAGGGAAAAGAAGGCCGCTGGAATAGTCATCTGCTATATGGGGGGGGGGGGGGAAGGATGTTGCCAGGTTTTCTCCTTGCCTCCTCTTGAGCTTTGCACATGGCAGCTGCAGCTGAGCACGGGGACCTTGCCACAAGGCAGCACGGTGTAAGCACAGAGCCATGGCCGGTCACAGCCAGCCCTTGCAGCCCCCAGCTGCCATTTGCTGCCCACCTAAAGGGCTGTGTTCATCTTTGTTAGTCATGGTTAGGCAGATGAAGAGATGGTCCCTGCAGAGAGAGCTCTGCTCTCTAGAAGAGTGAGATAAATCCTGAGGTGGGACAACTGGCTGCTTACCATCACGGTTTCAAGCTTGGTGTTTTACGAGGAGAATCACTTCAGTGCCAGAGCTCTTGCAGAGTCTCCATTTCTGTTCCTAGTAGAGACTTTACAGTGGGTGTTAGGATAATACAGTGCTCAGGTCTCTGCCAGTTAGAAAATTCCTCCCTGTCTACCTGTCTCTGCAGACCAGAGAAGGTGTTTAGGCCTCTGTCTTGGTCAGGTCACTGTGTTTTATGAGTCACCAGCTGCTGGTGTCTGCAGGTGCTTTAGACTGTGGCACTTGAGAGGGTAATTGAATTGCTTTTGCCTACTATGGAACTATGTCATGTTAGCTCTCTTCTATCTGAAATTAGGAGTGTGCATGTGAAGTGTTGCCACCATTCAACTGAGAGGCAGTAACTCAGTAATAGTTAACTTGATTGTGAGTCTGGACTCTCAGCTGTAGCTGCTTTTTGGTGGTTTTGAATGCAGAATTTATGAAGGAGACTCCCCAGACTTAGCAGCTCCAATGTGGCTTTTTTTTTTAGCCTCATCAGAGAGCGCTGTGGCACCACATCTTCTGCTTATGTGTAGAGAACCTATTCCTGAGCAAGGCAGATAAAGCTGGAAGAATATTTGACAGCCTTGCCAGTTTCTCTGGCCCCAGAGCTAGCTGCCAATCACCACTTTAAAGGAAGGCATCATACAGGCAGCTGGTTTGCATGTGGTAGGAGAGGGAGGGTAAGGATAACCACCTTAGCATTCCAGCTGATGGATCTGCCTGCCAGGGCACAGCCTCAGGCGGCTGGAGTTGGTCCAATTGCACAGGGTCCAACTGCACAGCTCACCAGGGACTTTCCCTGGTGGTACTAATGGCAGTCCCTGGGGTGCAGTCCTGGTCCCGCTGTTACAATGATACCTCCTTACCACAATCTCATGTAATTAAGACACAGCTAAATGGGTTTGGGTGGCCTTGTCTTTTAGTTAGAAACTGAGACCTCTGTTTTTGCATAATGCAGATGCTTTGGTTTGGGAACACAGCTGCTATTATTCACATTATGTTTATCTTTTTCTCATACCTAAAAATAAAACCAGTCAGGATTTTGTGCTGGTGGCGTTCAGGCACAGGAGAGGATGCACTCCCTGCCCTCAGGAGCCTAACACGGTTAAGGAATGACATTTTATGTTGCTCTAACTGGTCACAGTCTCCCTTAGCTTAACCCAATTTCATGTTATACCTCCAGAACATTTGGATTTAGTACAGATACCTTAAGTAAACAGCAAATGAAAGGTAGAAGTGTAAAGGCAGGGGCAATGATTATGTAGCTTGATGGCTTTGAGGCTAAAGTGCCAGTCTTGACAATGTTTCTTTTCCAGTTTCTCCCTCAGTTCTGTTGGTGCATAGTTCATTTGTGTATGTAACGTATAACTCCCATCTCTATCAATTACGTTTACATGCATATTTATTCTAATTTGCAACAGGTTTTTTTTAAATGAATAGTCATTGTCTTTGGTGTTTACTGTGGTTAACAAAAACCTCAAGCGGCTGACAGTGCTTAGAAAGAGGAAAAGAAAAGAGGAGGCCTGAGGCCAGCTGGCATTTCACCTTCTCTGCCACATGTGCTGGTACCAGCTTAGATGACACAATTTTCCTTCTGGAAGCAGAAATTTTCATCCCACACGGCCAGCATATGTAAAGGGAAGTGCAGGACCCACTGATAGCTTGTCCTTCCCTGTCTTAGCTGGTTTTAGTCTCTCCAAGCAAGCAGATGTGAAGCTGGTCTCTGGGCTGTGACAGGGATGATCCTAATGGCTCCCACAGGCTACTGGGCAGCCAGCAACAGGAAAGAACAGGAAAACAGCCCTCCAGAGGACGCTTGTTTGCAGGCATTTCTACAAATAAGTTGGAAAAGCTAAATGGAGAGGTTCCCTTCTCCTGCAGCCAGGGCAGTCCCTTTATTGCTGATGTAAATAGTTACTGGTTTAGCCAAGGTAAATGTTGGCTTTCTCGGATCTGTCTTTTAGCAGTGTGTAGGATTGTTCAGTTCTTGTTTTGGTTTGGTTTGGTTTGGTTTGGTTTTAATTCTCTGTTTTAGTAGCAATGCTGTAGCTAGCCAGGACATTAAAATAAGTTGCATGTCATTCTGTTGTTTGGTAGCAGCCTGCACAAAATATGTGATAACACAGAGGGATTCCATTCCCACCATGCAGTGAGCATTGCAGACTAGATTCATACAGATCCTGTATTTGAGCAAAGCAAAAATCAGAAAGTCTGGGATCAGTAGGGCCTGGCTCACAAGGGGCCTGAGTGTACGTGGTTCCTTCAGCAGTAGTGCCATCCTCCTCCACAGGATTTGGTCAGAACAATAGTCAGTGCTTTAGCAACATTCCCTTAATGGGTATAAAGCCACCCAGAGTCAGGGCACATTGCCCATCTGGGTGCTCTTCCTGTTGACCACCCATAATGTTGACCAACATGTTGATTCCCTTTCCTGAGTTCCTCAGATGCCAGGGAGTTCTTTTCCAAGCAGCTGGTTCAGCAGCTGCCACAAAGGAAGGGGGTGTGGTGTGCTCCAGGGTAGTCTTGAAGGAAGAGGCACTTGTTTGCTCCTCTGGGTGGCACTGATGTGAGGGAATGCACAAGGCTGCAGCACTATCTGGCATTCAGCAAGCCCCGGTGAGGGCAGCCTGCTTGAAGACCTACCCTGCATGGGCTGTAACGAACCACCGGGTAAGAAATTATTCTTTTCTCCAGTTATGTTATTGTTGCAACTTTTGAGATTTTCCTAGCCTAAAAGGATCTTCCCCAGCAAGCCCTGGACAGGTCAGGTTTGTATAGAAACCTCAGAAACACCAACTCTCAAGCTTGTAAAGAACTTGTTCACACCAGCAGTGCCTGTGGATTCATCACAGGTTTTAATCACAGAGCATGGTGCTAGTGTACAAATGTGGGGTGAAAGATAATTCCTGCACTGTGTGGCTGAAAAATGGCCAGTCCACTGCACTGAGAGAGGAGCTAAGATAAGAGGTGATTTTTTTTTGTAGAAGCAATAATCCAGACTCTGGAAAATCTGAAAGCGGTGTGCAGATTTACTAAAGGATGCTCAGCAGTATGGAAAGTGCCCTCCTGCCACTGGGTTCTCCAAGCATAAATAGAAGTATCGCTCTGCATATGCTGCTGCATCACGAGCAGGAGAGAACCCTTATGCCTTGGTAAGGAGAGGGCCTGCGAGGGTGGTAATCTGGTCTCACTTGTTCTCCCCAGTGCTACAACTGTGAAGAGGAGGCCATGTACCACTGCTGCTGGAACACCTCCTACTGCTCCATCAAGTGTCAGCAGGAGCACTGGCACGCGGAACACAAACGTACCTGCCGCAGGAAAAGATGAGAGAGTGATTCCTGCCCTGGCAGAGCACCCTGATGATTGCTATTCTCAGACACAGCGGTTTTTGTTTCCAAGAAGCCAAAATTGTTTAGAATTTGCTTCCCATTTTGCACCAGCCTTTAAACACTTTTGGTAAAAGAAATTTTACATGGTGATTTTCATCTTCTGTTTAATGCTCCTCTGAAATTGTGTCAGCAAAATGAATCTAACATCAGTGGGAGTAGTTTGAGTAATTTTAAACTAGAGGATTTGTTGCATTTTCAGCAAATTTAAAAACATTTTTAGGTTTTACAGAGATTTTAATCTTTAAAAACAGCAGATCTAAAAAAAAAAAAAAAAAAATCCTGCAAGTTGAACAAAAGGAACATTTGAGATCTAGATGTGAACATAAGAAGTCCAGGACTGTTGCAGAAAAGTGAAGCATACTACCTTGACGTAACCTTTATTTCCTAACCTTGTTGAGCTGGTTTTGTTCAGCTTAATTTTACTGTTTAAAGGCATTATCTATTGGTTATACCAGTGGGTACCTGATTGAATTTAGGGAACAGGGTTGACACAGCAGGTGCTAGTCCTGCCTATTTTTTCTTAAATATTTCCCAACTGTGTTTTATTTTCATTGTTTCTTTTCAATATATAACTTTTATAACAAAATATTAGCTTTGATCTTGTAGTTTAAAATCACAGGGAATTGGGGTAATCTTTTACTGAGCTGGATCTTAGAGTAAAATGAATATTTAAATTTTGAAGTTTGCACATTTCATCTTTGTCCTAACATGAGTGCTTGTAACCAGAATAAGAAAAGCCAAAAAACAAACCAGAACCCAACTACCTTTGCTCATGCACCCAATTATGAGGCATACAGATTTTTTCCTGCACCCCTCCTTCAGCCTCCCCGAGCCAATGTGGTTTGACTGCCTGTGGTCTGGTGTCACCTGGTCGTGGTAACCGATAGTGAGAGGAGAAGCAGCACTTGAGTTCCACAGAAGCCGTTTTGTTTGTAGCAATGGGTCATTGCCTACTAACAGCTCCATCACTGTACTCAGAATGAAGACTCCTGCATGTTACTTTCCTTGTATTAAAGATGCTGTGATTTGTACAGTCTGTATTTTGCGGAATGTCTGGATTAAGAAGCATTACCAATAGGAATGGATCGATAGTTGACAAACCATTTTCCTCTCCTTTTTTTTACCTGTAGCTAGAAGCATTTCATCCATGTTCAGAGACAAGTTTTTAACTAGGTGTAAAGCTTACTTAGCTTTTCTTTCACCGTGTCTCCGCATTCTAGTTTATTTCAGATTGGTCTTAGACCGAGTCATTGCCCATTTATATCCAGCTATTTTTTGAGAAGTTAGAGGAATAATTTGTAAATATTTATTTAGATCTTTGATATTTATTGAAAGCAATTACATGATGGAACGATGGAAGCTGAAGAATCAGGAGGAAAGCCTTTTAAAAAGTTTTCTCTAGGATTTGTCAGGGTCATTGTAAAGATGAAAATCTAACTAAGACTTCTGTGAACTACCACTGAAATCCTGATCTTTCTTACTTACAGTGGTGATGTAAGTTAATTGACTAGATACTGCCAAATAACGTCCATTACGTTTACATAAATTAGGTGGTAAAGTGATTGGAAACAAAAATAGTAGGTAGATGGTAACCTTTATTACCACAGCTACATTATTGCCTGATCAATGTGTGATTAACTCTTGTCGCCTCTGTGTTGTGACTGTAAAACACTTCACAACGAAAAATCAATCTTCTTCAATTACAAGTTCCAAGACTTCGATCCACCCCTATGAAAGCAAGTTATTGTGGAGATATTTTTGGTGTAAAATCATTCCAGAATATGTAATATTTAACTGATAGCTGCATGAACGTAAGATTCGTGTTACTTTGGCTTTTTTGTCTCTGTTGACACGGTTGCACATTTCCAAGTTACTACAGCGTGAAAACTGTGTGTTTTAAAGGGAAAAAAAACACAAAAAAACAACAAAAAGGAAAAAAAAAGATTGTGGCCTGGTTTTGTATAAGTTTTAGGTAAAATTACAACTGATTGTTTTAGGAATCATGATTTAAAATTAATTTTTCTGCAAATCATAAAGCTATATTAAAGTGTTGAGCTTAGCCACTATGCACATTGTAATTATTCATTGTGGCTGTCCAGTTTATGATGCATTCTGGCATTTTGTAAGCTGCTCTGACTAGCAATATATAGAGTCATTTAATGTGTTAACATTGGTTAATAAATGTATTTAAAAAAAAACCTCACTGAAAGTGTCTATGGTGATTTTGGCCACCTCTCCTCACATCCTCGAGTGGGCATGCAGGAGACTGCACTTTTGGCTTGTCCTCACCTAGAATGACCCAGGCTGAGGGTAGCAGAGCTGTGCCTGACCTCACAGCGACTTTGCTCCTAACTCAAGGCGAGCTGACAGGTCCATGTCTTCTCAGCACTGGAAGTGAATCTTTTCCACCTGTTCAGGGCCAGCAGCCTCCAAGGGTTGCATCCACCATGTTCTGGTTTTAAACGCCAGGTCCTGTGCTGCTGGCAGCTGGGGTGGAGCTCACCGGCCCCCTTCTCTTTGTGTTTCCTCTCACCAGTGACCCCACTCTGCCTCCTTCCTAACCCAGTCATCAACCCTGAGCCTGTGCCTCTTAATTTAATCTGGAGGGACTGAGAAGACTCTGAAGCTGGCTCCAGTCTGAATGGTGGCAGCATTTCTCTTACAGCCCCTAGCAGCAGTCTCCCTCACCTAGCCACAAAGTCAGGACTTGCTGCCAGCCTTAGGGTCCATTGCTTGAGGGGCCCTAAGGCCCATGCCAGTGCTGTAACCCACAGGACATGTCCCACAGCCATCTGCAAGGGCCATGTGGGGAGTAACCATATGTGGGGTGGGTTGTCCTGGAGCTCCATTGTGACTTCAGGACTGCAGGAGGGACACCGCAGGGATTCATTTCTCTGTTTAGAAGAGTTTCACGGTGGGAATTCAGACTTGGCAAGATCTGCTAGTCCTGCAGGAAAAGTTGTAAAAAGTCTGTTTTAAATATTTAAAGATGCCTCAAAAGTCTCTTCTGTGATCACACTATCCAAACTCCTCTGTTCTTACATGAGTCAGAGCATTTTATCCAAGAGTGTAAACGTGATTTGTTCATCTTGATGGAAATGGATTAAATACAAATTAAGAGCACAGGTACTGCAGGTGACTCATTTCTGCTGAGACAAGCCAGCACAGCAGGATCAGGCAGAAGCCTTCTCCTTCCATGGTCAGGGGCAGCTCCCCCACAACCCACTGCATTTGCTGCTGCAGGTGGCAGCAGGGGAGCTGGTATCAGAACCAAGGGGGTTAAATGCTTTGGAAGTGCCATGGCAGCTTTGGGGCGGGAGGGGGGGGGGGGGGGGGGTCCAAAGCTTGGGTCCTCTGTGACATGCTGTGCCCCACCACATGTCCCAGGCTGGGCTCTGTCACCACCAGCACTCCTGCAGAGCAGATCAGGATATTCTTGCACTGCCCCAGATCTGCAAATTTCCTTCCCCCAGAAATCCTTGGCAGAGCATCTATCTCTCTGAGCTGCTCACAGGGCTCTAGCTTAGTCCTTTCTGACCATCAGGAATTATTTGGCTTTCTATTGTTGGCTTTTCCTGATTTTTATCATTGTTATTGTTATTTAATAATTTTACCTCTATTATTTTAATAAGGAGGAGCAGTGGTTTCTGCCTTCTGCTTCCTTTAGGTGGAGTGAGCTGCTCAGGTCAGGGCTTGTTTGCCTTTCCAGATCTTACATGACCCAAATGTGTGAGGTATGTTTGGGAGGCAGACCAGTTCATCTGCTTGTGAGAACAGTATTTCTGCCCTTAAGCAGTGGGAGATATTTACAGCTAAGGTAAAAGGAAAAAACCCAAACCAAACAAAACCACAAACCAGAACAAAACAACTACCAAAAACAAACGAAACCAACAACAACAAAACACAAACCAAAACCAAACAAACCCAAAGCCAACAAACACCACCGCCCCAACTACTGTGGACCTTCCAAAACCCTGAATAAGCTCCCTCATGGTTTATCTTAATAAAACTTACTTGCAGTTGTCAAAAGGCTCACAAGTATGTTAGACTCTGTGATGCTCTTTCAAAAAAAATATATGCTGGGGTGCTAAAGGTTCAAAATTATAGAAAAAAGGTTCAGAATTATAGAAAAAAAAAAGAGGCTGAAATTGAACACAGTCTGCTTTGCAGGTAATTTTTTACACAGAGGGGGACTAACAATTGAAGAGAAAACAGAAGAAAAGCTGAGAGTGTGGGAACAGGCCGTGCTAAAAAACAGGCTTGTGTTTGTTCACAGAGCCACCAGCCAGTTTCTGTTAACTCCCTGAAAGTGAAAACTAAGCTGGCGTAAAGCTTCAGTCAAAACAGGATTTGCCCCAGAGAGGTGCCTAAAAATAAACTTGAGTTCCACACAGAGGAGATGCTGTGAAGCTGGTTATAGGAAATATTTTTCTGCTGTTTGGAAAAGGACTTCAGCAGCAGAGAACAATGTTTGTTAATGAAGCCAGAGGACCGATTTTAACTACACCCTTAACTGGGAAAGCAGCTCTTGCTGCAAGCCACTGCGAGGCTCAGGACCCTGTTTGCTGCCATGCGGGGTCGCTGCCTCTGCTCTGCATGCGCACCCATGGGAAGAGCGTCTATATTGAGCTGGTGCTGAGCCACAGTTACCCTGAGCTTGGCCACAGGTGAAAAATGGCTTCATTAAAAGCAAAAAGGAAATCAGTGCCCTGCACACAGCAGCTCTGAACGCCCCTGCCCGCAGAACACGAAGCCCTCCTACTGTGGGCCACCCCCACACCTCGGCTGACCAGGGCACACCGGTAACTGTCTGTGTTAGAGCCCTTTCCACAGAGGAGAGCTGCGTGGGCCTGGTGTGCTTTCAGGAGGGAGCAAAGTGAGGCATAAGCAGTGCAGTGCAGAGAGGGAGAGCCTCTGCTGCCTGTGCTGCAGCTCAGCCCTGGCCAAGGAACACTGCTGGCTCCCTCCCGAAGAAAAAGCATAGTCAGAGAGGCTCTGCCATGAGTGGCTGACACAAAACTTTATGAAGAGACAGTGCCTTTTGCTGTCTTCACAAGTGTGTCAAGACCACGAGTGCCAGAAAGCCTTTTCTTTTCCCCTGAAGAAACAGAATCTGTGCAAGTAAGCAGTGTCAGTTGTTTGTTATCTTTTCCTGTGAGGCTGCAGCCAGCAACATTTAAACTCTGGGCTCCCCAGTGCCAGTGCCTGCAGCGGCAGCTGATTGAGTGACCGGGATCCAGTGCTGAATGCTTGGCAGGAGCTCAGGATCCTTCACCTCTTCCCACCAGCAGCATGGCCACTGTGCATTTGGATGGGTGCAAGGCTGTGCTTGTGTGGCTTTTTTCAGAAGGTGAATGGTGAGAACTGATCTCTCTGCACTTCCACCACTCCCCTCCTTAGATGATAATGGCATATAGAGCAATTTTTTACGTTGAAAACCACACTAAACGAGCTACAAGGTCTTTTCCCCCAGTACTTATTGTCAACCAGACAATAAATAAATTCTACTGTTCTCACTGTGCATTATATTCTTCTAACCCCACTTAAAATTTCTTTTGGTTGAGATTCCTCAGCATTGTTGCCATCATTTGTCAAAATTATTTTTAATGTGTATACTTGAAATATTTTCACAAGTTGCCATCATCATTAGCATAAAGCATAAAAACCCTTCCTTTTTTAAAAGAAAATGATTTGCAGAGCTGAGTCAGGAACTAAAGCTGTTCTGCCACCCCTAACTTGCCCTCTTCCTCCCACTATTTTCAGCTTGCAGTTTTCTCTAGTTTGAAGAAGTCTGGGTCCCTTACTTGGACCCGCCTCTTGTAATGAGCAACCTGGAACTTGAGCCATTGGAGATGGGATTTTACACCCTGAACTTCTCAAATGGGCTGCCAAGGACACAAGGACTCAGAATCTCACCCTCTGAAACTACATTTGGAAAAATCAAAGCTGGGGCCAAACCTCTTCTTTGTGGATGCAGGCACTCAGTGGTTGGCAGCCAGCTCTGGAATCAGGGTGCGTTTGGAATAGGCCAGTGCAAGGAGACAGATCACATTCGCCAGGGGCTTTACCTGGTCGTCCAAGGCCTCTGAATTGATATAGAGCTTCTAGCTCCAGCTGTGCAACCAAGCAGCTGCCCAGGGAATTCCGGCAGAGGTGCAGCAAGCAGATCAGTGACCTCAGCTGATCAGCAACAGGCTGGTAGGGAGACCTTGCGACAAAAGTGATCAGTGACAAAGTGGAGGAGTTTTACAGTACTAATGCTTGTTATTGCTTCTCACAAAAATGTTACCAAGCTTACAATAATCTTTACACTTTCAGCAAAAATGTGAACAGTATATTTGAATATATTAAAAAGAATTAGAAAAACATTTCACAAAAACATTTGTTGCCATATGAAAGTCTTTCAGCAATAAATGCCCACACCGCCATCCAAACATCATTAAAAGTATAATGATTTGTACTAATAAATTATGCAACAAGAGAGGTAAACAAAATAAAATCACAGCCGAGCTCTCCACACTCCTGAGGCCAGGCGTCCGTGGACCTCGGCAGCTCCGTTTGGGATGACTAATTAAGAAACTGCTATTTCCAGAGCAACAAAAATAAAAGCTTTTATTTGTTCATTTGAATATAAAACAGGCGTTATCACAGATGTACAAAGCGTACTGGTGGTTTAACATACAAGAAGGTCGCTGTCCTTTGCACATAAAAATTTCTGTTTGAAACTGTGATTGGCTGAGTCACATGAACTTCTCTAACCAGTCACCACACTCTATGAAATAACGCTGCTAACATTCAACTGATAAAAGGGACAGTCTCCCCTTGGGTAAAGTGTCAAGCAGGATTAAATATATATAATAAACAAGCACCATGAGGAATCTGCTCCTGTTGGATTAGTTTTGTGTTTAAATGTTCACTGTGTACCCTCTCTTTTTGTGCATGTGCATCGAGTTGATTACATGGTTTTGTCTGACTCCAAAAGCACAAGGTCACAAGACAAACATTGTATACATTCTCATGAATGGTTTATCTACAGTACAGTTTCTAGCACAGAACAATCCTTCGTTATTGCTCAGTCTGGTGGTGCTTAAATGTTTCCCTCCTTTTGCTTGCACAACAAAAACAGAAACTCAGTTTATCGTTTCCCTTAACTCAGGATTTAACAACCACAGATGACAGGTTGCAGAAGGGAGCTGTTATTAGCTGCGCTTCACAACTGCATTGCAGTTCTTTTATTGTCTACAAATGCAAGGTTGACTCCGTGAAGGTTAGCGTGAGGCTTTGAGTGACAGCAAGACTTGTTCTGCAGTGCTGAGAGCAGCCACAGCAGGACTTCACAAGTTAGTTCACACACTGCAGTTACGTTTGTAATCAATCAACATCCTGTCTGAAGCCTTACAGCAACTTGCCATTAAGAACCGATTTTGTTCTTTCTGGGGAGCAGAAAATGAATTTGACAGAACCTAGGACTGGTCTGCAGAGCATGGGTTGGGCTATTCACAGGGCTGTGAGGGCAGGAAGGATGGTCTGAAGGGAAACGTGTCCATCACGGCGAGATGCTCTGTACTGTACATGCAGACTAGAACACCCCTACCTCAGAAAGGGTCCAAACAGCCAGCATCCAGACTCCCTTAGACGTCATACAAACACGAATACATTTGCCCTGCCACAATCTTAGTCATGCATATCCGGTAATGACAGCTGGCACGGGAACCTCACTGGGACAATAAGAAAAGCATTCTTGGACTGCAGCTGGTAAATCCCACTCTGAATCACAAACTGGTGAGTTCAGTTCTAACCACATGAAGGAAGGGGGAGCTTTTAGGGAAAAAAGGGGCACAGGGTGCAGGGAAGACAGAACTGGAGAATCAAACCTCTCTTTTATCCAAATGTAGTAAAATGAAGGCAGCTATGATGCATGTTCTCCTACTTTTCTCCTGTGATGGCCTCAGATTGGAGACCATGGGACTCCTCCACTCCTTAAACTGGCAGCTGGGCTCCTGTGATGCTTTAATGCCTTTAGGGACTGGTTAGCAGGTGCAGGGCCTGCGCCAGCCCGGCTGTGGTGACTGCACGCTCCTCTCTGATAAGGAACAAATTAAAGACCATCGAAACAATCGTTTCCTGTAAATGTAAACTGGATGCATTGGCCACCGAGCTATGTGTGCTAGCCAAGAGGCAAACTGATAACTCTGTGCAAATAACCCCAAAACTTTTCCTTATAGCAATAAAAACAACAACTAAAACAACTAAAAGAATTGTGCAACAAAGTTCTGCAGCTAGACAACAGTGCTCTTTCTCAACCTGCCTTCTCTAAGTCTAACGAGTGTATGCACATGCCAGCACAAATAGGTATTGTTGCCTCCATGGCAATGAAAAGAAAATTACTGTAGTGCATTTTTAGTCTTAAATTCATTCACTGCCTTAAAGGCAGCAATAATTCCACTTGCTGGTATCTGGAGGATTCTTTTCAACAGGGATACTTAGCAATCCAGGATTGCTTTTGTTTGTATTTTTTTTTGTTTTGTTTTTTCCCCAAAAATTTGCGAGTAACATTTGATTATCTACAGTGGGAGACACCATGCAAGTGACAAGTACTGCATTTTAAACTTTAAAATCTTTTGTCATTAGTGAATTTATATTTCATATATATATATTTGATGTGATACTATCCACTCAAGATAATACAACACTTTGTTTTTATATTAGCAAACATTTCAAGAGTTTAATATTCTTGAATGTTTTTTCTCTTTTATACTTCTAAAGAGATCAAAATAAATTAAAGGTTTTGTACATAATTACAGAAGTAGTTAACTTATTTCCTCTTTTTAGTTCAGTACAAAGATATTTGCAAGTTCATCGCCGAAATACACCTTATTTATAAACTCCTTCCACTCTACGGCTAGCGGCAGAGGTGCTTGGCCTCTGGGCTTCCGGCCTCCCCGATGGAAAGCTGCAAGGTCTCTAATCGAAAGGTGCTACTTTGGGAATTCTCCTCGTACCACTACAGAGGTTCCTAAGAGCTGGGAGCTAAAATGGCTTCAGTTAGCAACGGGCCCATATTCATCGGCTTTCTAGGACATATTCAAACAAAGAAAGAAAACAATTACTTGTGTTAGTATGCAAATTGATTTAAAAGAATCCATTTGGAGGGCAGAGTAAAAAAAAAACCAAAAAACCCAAAAACCTACTTCAGCTTACTTAATGTAAAATACAAAGCCACATTTACTCAAAAAGCAGTACTGTCCAATAAGCAAAAAAAAAAAGAAAGTTTAAAATGGGCTTTTCCAACACATTGAAGGGCCTCACCCATAGTCCTTCTCTTCCAAATTTTAGTGGTAAAAGAAAACATTTCACATTTTATTTCCTGCCAATTGTGACTGCTTTGAAAAGTCGCAATAGAAACAGTTCCATTGTGATGAGTGTCAGCATCTTATCTGCACACTTTTATAGTGGACACCAAAAAATTTTATACATCTATGGTAAAGTCCATGGAAGCTTTAAGGTACAAGACTACATATTGTAGGCCACATAGATGGGATCTAGCTGGTCTGCCAAAAATCCATCTCGTAGGTGCATACGTTGTTTCTCTCCACGGGAGTTGATAGGAATTACACCAATGTCCACAACCACCACCACCCCTACAATCAGGTAGTGTTCCTCCAGGACCACATTGGTGACCAAAGGAACCAGGTCCAAAGCTTCTTGCTCTGATCCATCCAGCTCAACCACAACGACCAATAAATTTGTCCAGGTAAACACCGCACTGGAATAAAAGGGAAAACAGTATTAGTGGTGGAGGTTTTTTACCCATTTTCATTCCACCTTGGTTACCTTCTGTCCCAGGGCTTCTTCGTTCCGTATGGCATCCACAGCAAGAGGGAAGAGGTCTGCAGGCAGGGACAGAACAGCTCCTCCCACTCACCCTTTACTGTGGCTGCAGTACCACGCATCAGGCTGAACCTCACAGAAATGTCAGTCCAGTCCTTGTCTGTCATGGACAGAGGCAGTAGCCATGCCCACATGATGGGAGGAAGTAGTAAGGCAAAACCTGCTGCAGGCAGCCAAGCAGTTACCTGCCTTAACTTTAATGGGAACTTAGGAAAAAAACTAGGTGTTTTGACTACAGAAACCAGGCCAGTCACTGTACTTTAAGTTGACTGCTCCAGGCCACACCTTTGCAGGCAGGCCTGCTCTGGCTGTTGTGATAGGCTGGTTTTGGTTGAAAGGAGAAAAGATGAAGTTATATACAAAACATACAACTGCCTGACTCAGTTTTCTGATGAAAGACTAATGAAAAGCAATTTGCTTTCATGTCAGCCCCAAGAAACGATTACCTGCTGTGTGCATCGGATGATCTATTGATTATAGACATCATTAACTCATTGATTCACTGCTTCAGTTGCCATTGTGGCCTTGATTTGATCACTGCTTGATTTATTAACAACCAATTCAAAAGTAAAAGTGTGTTCACTAACAAAGTTTATTAGTATGTTCATTTGTTTGAAATGTTTGCTTGCTTTCTGCTCCTAATAGCAACACTCCTGAAGCTTGAACTCAGGCCTTCTGTTTTTTCCTGGGAAGAATACAAATCTCAAACTCCAAGAAAGAGCAACTGACTTACCTGAGAGCTGCTTGGTTCTCTCAAATTAAGAGTTTAATCCTTCACTTGTACTTAAAACCATACACAAGAAGAAACATATTGAATGATCTAAGCAGAAAAGAGTCCCTTCTGGTTAAATGCTCATGAAAAGTTTCATCCTTTTCAGGTATTTACAGCCGAGTTGTAAATCCTGTGGCCATCCTGACAGGCCATTTCTTGGACCAATCGCAATATCCAAGAAAAAAACCCAGATGTTATAGATATTTCATCTTCATGAAAGGGCCCTGGTGCTAGAGACCCCTTACCACTCCGTGATGCTCTTATGTGCTCTTATGACAGAGGTCTCAATATCGATTGGATGGTACCGCATCCCTCGTAGCTCCATGGCCTCATCCAACGCACCCACAACGTAAAGAGCATCATGGCGTTCTGGTGGTAAGGAAAACAAACACCAATGACTCTCCTCTACACTACATGAAATCACAGAAATGTTCACATTAAGAGGTAAGTTAAATAAATAAATAACATTTATACATTATCTTTGAATTTCTGAACCCCCAAAGTGACTTCCATACTAATGAAACTTTTCCATTGCTGAAGTGCCATGCAGAGTAGAAAGCAGAAGGTAGGCAGGCAGAAACACTACTCCATTTGAAGAGAAGGTGGAAATCTTTCTCCACAGAAATTCCTGTTTTTCTCCCATGTGGGTGCAGAACATTCTTTCCTAAGCCACCCCAATACACAATAGTCTCCTTGTTTCTCTCTCCTGTTTTTGAAAGAATGGATTTGAACCTGAGCAGCTTTTTGGCCAGTACTGGTGCTTAAGGTGCATCACAAGTGTTCATCAATAAACTAGAAGTATGGATCAGATAGCAAATGGCTCATTCAGACAAATGGCAAGCTCTGGAGTGTAATGCTCTTGTAGGACACATTTCTCCTGACTAAAGAAATAAATGAGGCTGAAATTGACACTTCAGTTTAAAAAAGGTATTAGGCTGATAATAAATGATTGTGTACCACCCACAAAGAAATAATATTCACTAATAGACTTAAAAGCAGGTAACTGGCTCTTCTGACAGTAATTTAGGGTGGAAATGTAACTGCAATATAACCTCCTCCAGTAATATAGGGGAGAGCACCTTTTGCACTGGGAGCTAAAAGTGGGAGGAGAATGGAGACATAGCAGCTCTTTGCCAGAAGATGTAAGCCACCTGGGTGCTCCAGTTGCAATATCCTCTGAGAGTCCTGACTGTTCTCTAGGCTGGGCTTTCACTATAAAATTATAGTCAGCCTGTGCAACCAAAAGTAAATCTCTTCAGAAAGAAGCCAACATAAGGACAAGGGCAGCAGTCACAATCCACAGTGATTACTAAAACGCTTTCAGAACTGATGATTTTTTTGTTACCTGAGTCTATTCTAAGTGCACTGACCCCAGGGCCCTGGGATCACTCCCAGAGGTGCTCACAGTGCTGGTAGAAGCTATACTTTGACACAGGCTTGACTGCCACTAGAGCCACTGCTGCTCGTGGCACCGTGCTCTCCAAAAGCCATGGCAAAGTCATGTTTTGCCAAGCAGCCTTGGCATGCCCGGCGGTCCTGCTTTGCTTATACATGCACATGAGATGAGAAATGCTGTAAAAACAAACCCCTGAGCTTCCCAACAGAAACCCAACAGCCCTCAGCTTCTGCAGGCTACTGCTTGTATTACATTGCAGTAAACACCCCCACAGGTGTCCCTGTATGTCCACAGGGACATTTCAGAAATGCACAGCTTCTGTAAATAAGTTTATAAAATAGGAACTATGACAGAAGGTGGTCATCAGAAGAAGCACAGAATCATAGAATCAGAATGGTCTGGGTTGGAAGGATCCTCCGAAGGTCATCCAGTCCAACCCCTCTGCAGTCAGCAGGGACATTCTTCACTAGATCAGGTTGCCCAGAGCCCTGTCGAGCCTCACCTTGAATATCTCCAGGGATGGAGCCCAAGCTCACAACAAGCCTTTTCCTGTCTGCACAAACGTATTCCTACAATATGAGCCCAAGAGCAAATGACGGCATTTTAAGCTGCATTTCATATTTTTTTTACTTTAATAGTGTCCAAAAAATCACTGGTGGAGGGAAGGTACAGCAAGGGAATAGCGACTGTTTCAACAGGGACTTTTTGCCCTCTGCTTTATTTTCTGTTTATTTTAAATAAGGCTTTTTTTGCAGTTCTGCAGGTTTCACAGACTGAGCACATGAGGTAGCACAGGCCAAGGGATGGTGTCAGCCTCAGAAGAATCCAGATTATGCGCGTAGATCTAGATGAGAAACCTCTCACCTCCGTTTGCATCTGTGAGTTCTGTTCTTCTCAGGAACCCCAGGTAGCCAGTTCGAGCCCAGATAGTCTGTGTGTCTCCAAAGCTGAGTCTTGAATTAAAATGATCTGATTGCAAAGATTCATCTCCATAGATAGTAAAATACCCACTGGCGTTGTGAGTGCTGTGAACCCATATCTAAGTTAAAAGCAATTAGACTGGCATTAATTAAAGCAGCTTTCCAGGATGAAGCATTATTGAAAATTCTTGATGTAAATATTTTTGGTAATGTCTAGATAATGCTGAAATGCCTCTTAGCACTGCTTCTGAAGCCCAGCTGACCTAGTTTATTTGGCACAGAGACCCAATCTAACACTGAAGTCTGAGTGCAGAGCTGAGCTGTGCCTGGGGGACTGGGACAGTGAACACAAGACTAGGGGACGTTTGCCCTGCAGCCTTCTGGCCCCTGGTTAGCCAAAGACCTGCGCAGCCTCCTCCAGTGACTCAGCTAGCTCTGAGCTCTGCTTGGTTATGGCCATTTATCAGGAGAGCCTGTAGAACACAGTGCTCTCTCCAGAGCTGCCTGCTCCTGGTTCAGTGTATTTACTCCAGTTGACCATCCTCCATGAGCACCAGAGAGGTTATTTTAAAAGGTGAGCTCAAAGACATTCACCTATGGAGAAGGATATATTTAAATTAACTCAAGGCATTAGGGACATTTTTACCATTTCATATGAATGAAGTCTTACAGATGAATCTCATCAGTTAGCTTGTAGCTTTAACTATGAAAATTCTTAATTTTGTCAATTAGATCTTTAATTAGTGACAGAAAATAACATTTTCTCTCTCTAGAAACACAAGATGAATTGAAACCCATATAGTCTTGCTCAGCTAATGACAGTATTTCAGTATGCTGAAGCACAATGACTACAAAGAGAATAGCACTGGAAAACCATCCAGCTGAAATTAGGCTAATCAACAAATTTATTTTTTCATGTATCTGTCCATTAGAATTAGTGAAGCACTGAACAGAAAACAGAGTTAGAAAAAACACCTATAGTAACAAGTTAAATAAATATCATGCCACACAGTTTATCTATGACAAAGTTCTGTAGGATTCACAATTTTCTTAACCAGGCATTTGATAAAATGTTGGCATACATGATGATGACTTTATTTCTGCAGCTTAGTTCAGGGCATACAAGGGTTACATTTGCATGACTCACCTCACCAAGATGAGAATCTCCTAAAGGTCCCTTTGTTTCTGGATTAGCAATAATGATACGTACTCCTGGCAGGATCTTTTGGAAGAAAAGACCAGGCAGTAAGAAAGCAGATCCTGTCTTATGCAATCATATGCTGACTCTGTCCCCAAAAAGCCTTCCTTGAAAAGTTAAAGCAGACTTACAACATAAAACATTAAAACAGATTCTGAGATATCTGGGAAGTGCTACAAGATTTCTTCTCTTTGTGAAAGCTGTTCCATAATTAAAAACTCCTCAGAAAGCAAATGTGCACCTACGACACAAAAATCCTACCAAGCCTCTCTGAGAGCAGACACTAGGACAGACAAAACCCAACATGATTGCCACCTGGAGCAAAAGGAGATTAGAGGCACTGTGCAATATCCCCAGAACAAGGCCATGCAATGCACATTCAACCACTACAGAGATGGGCAGAGGTTATACCCTAAAAGAGAAAAAGGAAGCGTTCATAAAGCTGTGGTGAGAAGCTTTAGGCAAGCATCCACAGTGTCAAGGGCAGGCAGTGAGCAGGCAGCAGCGACGGCACCTCTCTTCCTCCCAGAGTACTACAGCAGTAGTCTGTGAGTACAGTTCTGGTCATCCCAGACTAGCTCTCAGTGGTGGTGTGTCTACATCACTGAAACTGCTTTTAGTGGCACACTTGTGGGTTGTCTCAAGAGTGAGATGTAGAGCATGAAATACCTTCTTTTTGCATAAAAGAAGGAAATGCTTTTTGCACGGCAAGGTACAGCTTCTGAGAGAGCAGGAATGCGTCAGTGACCACCATGGTGCTGTAACCTCAGCGTTAAAGAAAGGCCTTCAGTGTGCATGGCTGACGATGCCTTCCTCAACACCACACTCAAGAAGGAATGGAATCTTACTGGCACTGTAGTAGGTTTACATCTGCTTTCAGTACTTACTTTTCCTGACTCCATCAGGGGCAAACTGTGTGGAGATCCTCTTTCAACTAATCGAACTCTGTAAAAGACATGTAAAGATGAAATGCCTAATACCTGTTGTGTTCATGAGATGCTTAATATATGTTGTGTTCATTTGGGGTCATTAGCATTTACTTCTCAAAGCACAGGTGAATGGTTGCAGAGATTTATGTCATTCCTGCAAGAGATGAGGCTTACCACCCTGCAGAACACAACCAGGTCTAATATTTAATCTTAGGAAAATAGAAAAGTTGTGTGTGAATGGTTTCTTAAAGACCTGGCCTCAGCTTCAAATCTGCATTTGCAATCTTTTAATTATTTTCAATGGAAGGTGGTTGATAAACATTCTAATTAAAAAAAAAAAAACAATCATTGACTGAAAAATATTATTACTGCTGAGGTCAGACCCTTTCCCTGAATGTGGCTTTCTGGTCCTGTCTCTTCTTTTCTTAGATATTTATTTTCCCAGTAAAGGATCAGCAATGGCAGCTCTCAGTCACTGATATGATGGTCTGGAAGGAAATTCCTCATTTAGTCTTAGAAAAGTACTCAGCAGGTTAGAATGAAAGAGACTTTCATGTCCTGAAACAGCCAGTAGTGGTAGAAAAAATGTGGTAATAGTTAGGCATTCCTGTATCCTAAAGTGGAAAAACTTAAATTTCTAACAGCCAATGAAATCTTTGAACTTCCTACTCCTGAACATTTTTCATAATTCACTTAACCAGTCCAAATCAAAATCTGTCACAGGAGCTGTTTTTATCTGTTTCCTCCCTTGTGATTAGAAAGAAAAAACACAAGATGCCTGAAAACCAACAGTATAAAAGGTGAAATGTCAGAAGAGAGGATGACACAGCTAGGAGGGGTTGCGTGGATCTGCTTAAACTGATAACAAAACTTCAGCCTGTTGGGAGAGGTCACCAGAGATCTTTTCAGACTGTTTTGAGCTCTTTTTATAGACAGAGTACCACAGTGCTCAGCTAGGGAAGGAAGGGATGAGACACAGAGAGACCTTTGGAGAAGAACGAAGGTTTAGCCTTAAACATGAAGAGATGGAGGGGAAAAAAAACAAACCCACAACTTTTTTTTTTTTACTATTTCTTTGCTCCAAAAGCCTTCTCTATAAGCTAGGGTTGTGGGGATCAAGGCAAGAAAAGTGAACAGCATTGTATCTGCATTTCTGGGAACTGTCTCAACCTTGATGGATGGGGCAGGATTAAGCCCCCAGGCACTGCACATTAGCGTGAACAGTTCTTCCCACTAACAGCAAGAGAGACAACCCAAACACCCAGCAACCTCAGACTGCTTTTCCATGTCATTTTGAGGAAAAAAAGATGTGAAGTGCCTACAAGGAGCTCTCTTAAACCCCTGTTATGTTAGAGGTGTGCAGACACACCTGGTTTGGCTGAGCTTCCCACCAGCTTGACTTCATAGCTCCACTGGCTGCACAGCAGAAGCACCAATGCTACACCCAGCTGTTCAACCAGGGACACAGATACAGGGCAGCAGAAAGCCAGGCCACAGGAGCTTCTCTATAAGGTGTACACACAAGGCTAAATTAATGCTACTCTATCAAGTGTATGGCCACATAAGCCACGCACTGCTGGTCAAATGGCAAGCCAAATGATAGATTTAGGAGTAGGCAGGATAGAAACTTCTTGTTGAAAACTTTTTGTTGTGTTAAAATGTTTTTAAAGAGCCTGCCTGCTAGGCTTTTGCCCAGAGCACTAGATAATGGAAATACATGTGCATGGCTCGTTCCAAAATTACACCTAAAAGTACGTAAGATTTCAGACACACCTCCTTAACACTGTTTGTGGTAAATTCTAGTTCTTGTTTGTTTTATATGTATCCAATATCAGAGATGGAAGTAGAAAATACCCACAGTAACAGAATGTGGTTGCTCACAGTGGCTGAAGCCAGTAATCCATGCCCTCATAGTCTTGCAGCAATAAGAACTTCAGCAAAATCCCTTCATGGTCCCCCCATGGGCTCATAGCTGCCAGCCTAGGAGAAACACCTCTGTGAAGCTCGGTCACCCAGACTCCACTGCTGAGGGACTGGTTAGGCTGCACTGCCTGCATTCCGGTACCAGGATACCTGGTAAGCCACACAAGCAGGAAATCTGGGAAACCACTGCAGGGTGATGTCAGGGGCTTCACTCTTATCAATGGCAAATTAATTAACCACCAAGAAAACTGTCTGTGCCTGCTCACTGGTAGGAGTTAGCACCAATGCTTTATGGGGATTGCAAAGGTTTTCAGGGACTGTGAGGAGTGCTGCAGAAGCTTTCACACTAGAAACTCTGTTCATTGTATCAGAGGAAAAGAAGAAAGTGGTTCCAACCTGTCATGCCTCAGTGCCCTCATATCAACATAGACTGTGGTGGGATCTGGTCCAGATGTTCCCTGTAAACAACAACATCAGCTAATCAGAACCTGAAGGCTGGGAGGAGAAAAGACTTTAACACCCTCCCCCCTCCATGTTCATTTCACTGCTCATTATGCTAATCAAACCACAGGTCATGTTTCAGTGATTCATCACACAAAGCTCGCTTGACAGATCAGAAAGGGCACTGGAAACATGACCTACCAGGTACCTGCCACCTTGGGGTTCAAAGAAGCATCCAGTGGCCACACTACGTAACCAGCCACATGTCAACAGAGGTTTGGTTTGCTACCACAGAACAAGTAATCAGCACGTGGGAAGACAGGAAAGTGTGAAAGAGGTTTTGCTATAAAAGGAAGCAGCTGAATGGCAGAAGCACATGGTCAGGAATGTGGAGCCTGGTTTGATGAGAGTCTCCCACACATGCAACAGAGAATATACTTGAAGCTAAAGATTGTAAAGGTAGCATACAGGACATGAACTAACATGGGCTGAAGGTCTGCAAGCAATCATTCTGTTCCTTTGCAGTCTTCCACTGCAAAATTTACATCCTTGCTTTATGTCACAATATTTAGTCACTTGAGAAGCAGCTAACTGATTTCAGTCGCCTTTCATGCAGAGACCATACAGTCTGTGGCCTTTCCACCCACAGCTTTGCTGCAGCCCGGCGAGGAACCTGCTGTGGTCTCCCCATATCCAAAACTTCAAGCTCATCACAACTGAACTGCTGAATGCTCAGTGCTCTAGGCTAGTGTTCTTCTCCCTGCTGAGTGCCTCACATCACCCTGAGCAGGCAGCTACAAGAAACACACAACTTCATGTTGGAACACTGGAACTCTGGAAATTTCCTTTTCAGCAGGTAATTTCTCCTAACCCTGGTAATCTACAGGTGCAGAAACTCCTTGATCAGTTATTTATGTGTTTACCACTTAAAACAGCAGACAACATCAACTCCCAGTGATTTCTGTCCTGTCTGGGTTATATTACAGAGAATAATTCTTCACATTAGCAATGTCTAGGGCTAAATTCTGATTTTGTGCACTTCCACGGAAGTGGAATTCTGATTTCTGGTACTTCCACAATGCGTTGAGCACTTAAAACTGTGATGGAGTTCGACAAATAGATAATTTAGGGGAAAAGTGTTACCTCCACCAACTGACACTTACTGTAGAGATGCTGATAGTGACCACCACCAGAAGAGAAAGAGTAGTAGAGCTGCACATGCATGTTAGCCTCTTTAGCTTGTTATACACAACACAAGATCCTATCCTTTTTAGCTACCAATGACACTATTTTCAGCCTACTAGTAAACTCAGTAGTGTAACAGACTAGTGCTGAGTGGAGAACTTATTTGAAATGTATGAAATGTTAAAATAAAAAAGAAAAAGAGAGAGAGAGAAAAATGGTTATCTTTGAAAATAAAACTAAACCTGAATTGATTTATAAAATAATGAAAACATTCAAGTTTGAAAGTCAAAGACGATCAACACGTTGTTTGTTATTTTTTCAATGTCAGTGAAATAGTTACAACAGACAGCAAGTGTCTGATGAAACCTGCATCCAGATAAAGCTATACTGGACTTGTTTATGATTTCATGGAAGGATCTGATAATCCCCAAATCTCCAGGCTCAATTTCTAGTCTGTCCCACTGTTGGAAGCTGATAGGTGGGTATTGAGGGAACATGAAAATCCCCTACCTGCTCGGCCAGCTTCCCCAGCCTGTGAGGCTATAACAGCAGGAATAGCAGGGATGAGGGAGAGAAGGAAAGAAGGTAACACAAGACAAAAATAATAACCAAAAAATGGGAATGAAGGGTGGGAGAAAAAAAAAGAGGAGAGTGCAAAAGGCAGGGAGTAAAATAAAAAGAAAAACAATGTCAAATACAGGAATCTTACAAATTAACCATTATAGCATTAAAGGTTAAAAAAGGTAAAAAATGAGGTGTCAACATTTTAGTAGAGCAACACAAGAGACAGCTGTAGACTACTAACCTTGGACAAACAGACTTAAATGGTTTTAGGACACTACAGACAACGTTGCTAGTGGAAAACACGTGTCTAGCACACTGATAATCTCTGGTTGGTTGTATCAGGTGTAGAAGTCAGAATACATTATGGCCCTGCTGTTTTAATGCACATCCATTGAGACGGAGGTTCTGGGGCTGCCATTTCACTACTAAGAGAAGCCTGTGAGTGATGTCCTCTGAAAAGCAAGCATAAGCTCTCTTCTTGGAAAAAAACAGGATTAGTGTACAGTGGCAGAAGATATTTACACCTTGTTTCACACAGATTAATCTGTTCCTGAAGTGAAATCAAACCACGGCTTCATGCACAACCTAATTACTAGAAGACCATAACTAAATGGAGTAACTTCATAGTTCAATAATTATTCATCCTTAGTCTACTTGCCAGGACAAAGTATAGTATCTATAAAGAACAAGAAAGTTAAAAGCCAATCAAAGCCATCCATTCTCCACTCTGATCAATAACACAGCAAAGAGACAAAACACAGTGCTGGCTGCTCCTAAGATGCTGCTACCACATCGAGCATCTCTCACCAGAGAGTTGCAGTGGGACTTGCCCTACAGTTGCTGAAAATAACCAGTTCTGAGAGCACTGGCTTCCACAGCCCTCTCACTGAACTCCTCAATTTCAGCAAAGCTAAATACTAGAGGAAGCTGCCATGGCAGCATCTTAAAGCAAGTTTACTTTGGGTGTAGAAGAAAATGAGCGTGTTAGAAAACAGGATTGATCTTATTAAATTGTGCCCCAAACCAGAAAGATTACTAACAACACAGGCTTGCAGCGTATCTGCAAGGAAGCAGGAGGCCTGGTGAAAGTCATCAGTTGAAGAATTCATTGCCAGTGACTATACTGCAGGTCCAGAGAAGACTTTGAGAGTACCAGAGCCTCACAGGGCTTTAACTAAGGCAGGGCTTGAGAAACAGCAGTTGAGGGTTCAGTATGGTCCTGCTGTGCCTGTCACAGCTGAGATGCTCTGAAAGCATTTCAAATGCCTTAGCCAAGCCTAGAGTGACTGACTCAGTTTGTCTTTGCCCATTTACTTGTGAGCCAGAGAGGGAGAACATCTGTAATGCTGATAACAGGAAAACACCAACGCGACCTCTGTTGGATCTGATACTTAGCAAGGACACGCTAGGTAGTGTTCAAGGAAATAGGAGAGGCCAAACATCATTTTCTGCCTCAAAATGGGTACATCAGGAGTAACATCCCCTGCCCATGCACAGGCTGCTGCCAGTGAACCATCCCTGTTTTGTGCAAACCTCTGCAACAGGACAGGTTATTATTCTTCTGATACACACTGCAGGACAATACTGCATAGGGGACTACCCCAGCAAGTCAGCAGCAGGAATGATCATGTGCCAGCAATCAGGCTCTACCTAATTTACACTGAGGTCCAAGGCCAAGCTGCATGCTCTTCCCTGCTCCCTCCCCAGAGTTAAAAAAACAGGATCAAGGTAATCAGAAGACCCAACAACTGAAAAACAACTGCTGTTTGGAGTTTAGCTTTTTTAGGTTTTTTGCTATTAAAGGATGTGGCCTCAATGTTTATTCTGACTCTGCTTCTGCTCCAGAGATGCTCAGAAAGAGAATTCTGTATTTCCACTTAACAGTCTCAAGTACCAAGCACAGCAGCTGGAGCTGTGAAAAAAACTTCATGGTAAGACACATAATAAAGTTGGGAAAACACAGAATCTGAGGGAACTCACCCATTGTGAATCATACCTCTGATAAAGTGCATTGTTCCCTGTTGAGACATGTCACAGAGCTATCCCTTATTTGAATATAGAAAAGCCTCAAAAATATCACTAAGTGAAGAGAAACACTGAGCCCTAGAGCTGCTAACAGAACTCTCTTTTCAAGGTAGTAAAAGAAGGATTTACTTCATAGAACTTAAATCTCGAAGAAGAAAGTGGGCAGGGTAAGGTAGGAACCACTTCCTGATGGTGATAAATCCCATTCCAAGATGGGCACCTGAGGCAGACTGAATGAAGCTCTCTCGTGAAGTATTTCTTTAATTCTACTGACTAGAGATGGATATTGGATAACTTACTTGACCTTGCCATCCTACTTAGAGGTGACATAAAAGAAGCACCCACCCTAGCTTTGGTAGATTTTCATAGTACATTTTCAGGGTTAACTAAGGAAAATTAACAACTTCTAGAAGTTTTCATGCAATAAGGATCAGGTTGGTGATCACCTGAAGAACCTGAAAGTGTTCAAGTCCATGGGACCCGATGGGATGCACCCATGGGTACTGAGAGAACTGGCAGATGAGGTTGCTAAACCCCTCTCTATTATATTCCAAAAGTCCTGGCAGTCTGGGAAAGTCCCCACTGACTGGAAAAGGGGAAACATTACTCCCATTTTCAAAAAGGATAAGGAAGAACCAGGGAACTACAGGCCAGGCAGTCTCACCTCTGTGCCTGGTAAGATCATAGAGCAGATTCTCCTGGAGGCACTACTGAGACAGAAGAATAGTGAAGAGGTGATTGGGTACAGTCAGCATGGGTTTACCAAGGGCAAATCCTGCCTGATAAACCTGGTGGCCTTCTATGACCAGGTGACAACATTAATAGATGAGGGGAGAGCAACTGATGTCATTGACCTGGACCTGAGCAAAGCCTTCAACACTGTCCCACACCACATCCTGGTCTCCAAACTAGTGACACATGGGTTTGATGGGTGGACCATGAGATAGATAAAGAACTGGCTTGACGGCCGCACCCAAAGAGTGTCTGTCAATGGCTCCATGTCCCAGTGGAGGCCAGGGACAAGCGGAGTCCCTCAGGGATCAGTCCTGGGACCACTCTTGTTCAATATCTTTGTCGGTGCCATGGACAGAGGCATTGAGTGCACCCTCAGCAAGTTTGCTGATGACACCGAGCTGTGTGGTGCAGCAGACAGGCTGGAGGGAAGGGATGCCATCCAGAGGGACCTGGACAGGCTGGGGAGGTGAGCACAAGCCAACCTCATGAGGTTCAACAAGACCAAGTGCAGGGTCCTGCATCTGGGTCGAGGCAATCCCAAGCACAAATTCAGGCTGGGCATGGACTGGCTGGAGAGCAGCCCTGAGAAGAGGGACTTGGGGGTGCTGGAGGATGAGAAGCTCAACATGAGCTGTCAATGTGCACTTGCAGCCCAGAAAGCCAACCAGATCCTGGGCTGCATCAAGAGAAGTGTGGCCAGCAGCTCAAGGGAGGTGATTCTCCCCCTCTACTCAGCTCTGGTGAGACCCCACCTGGAGTACTGCGTCCAGTTCTGGAGCCCCTATTACAAGAGGGATCGGGACATGCTGGAAGGTGTCCAGAGAAGGGCCACCAGGATGATCAGAGGGCTGGAGCACCTCTCCTATGAGGACAGACTGAAAGAGTTGGGGCTGTTCAGTCTGGAGAAGAGAAGGCTCTGAGGTGACCTTCTTGTGGCCTTCCAGTATCTGAAGGGGGCTACAGGAAAGCTGGGGAGGGACTTTTTAGGATATCAGGTAGTGGGGAATGGAATAAAGCTGGAAGTGGGGAGATTCAGGCTGGAAGTGAGGAAGAAGTTCTTCAGCATGAGAGTGGTGAGAGCCTGGAATGGATTGTCCAGGGAGGTGGTTGAGGCTCCATCCCTGGAGGTGTTTAAGGCCAGGCTGGATGAGGCTCTGGCCAGCCTGATCTAGTGTGAGATGTCCCTGCCCATGGCAAGGGGGTTGGAACTGGATGATCCTTGTGGTCCCTTCCAACCCTGACCAATTATATGATTCTATGATTCAGTAAAATGAAAATACTTATTTCAAGTGTTTAAATGGAAATTAGCTAAAGTCCTAGAGAACCATCTCAGCTGTTGTAAGAAACAGGCTACTTTTGACATCTATTTTTCTCTCTCTCGAGATTGCTAAGATGCTGGTTAAATGAGAATTAAAATATGTTGGATGCAATCTTTTAATCTCAGAAATCCCCAGACTGTTATCTGTGACTATATAGCAATAAAAGGTCAGATACTAAAAGTACAGAATTGCCTAAAGATGGAGGGAATTATTTAATTTCAGAAGTATACCTCTAAAAATGTAGTCCAAAATGACTGCATCAAAAGAAACAGCAAACTAGCTCTGAATTTGAGAGGAAATGAATAAAAATGACATGTTAGTCTGCCTGTGATCTTAATCCTGAAATGAATATAACTTGACAGACTAGGGCTATGTTGTACCTAAGAGATTATCACAATGGTTTCCTTTCTAAAATAATTTTTAATAAACAGCCACATTCTGCTATGAAGTCTTTACAGCCACATATTCATATATATATATATAAATGCATGCTCCACCCTCCTCCTTCTGCAGGGTGAAACAACAGTAAAAGCTTTTTGGAAAAATCAGGATACCTTCCCCTTGAAACACTCGAGTCCTAAACTTGTCACAAAAACTGGAAATGAAGTGAAGGAATTATCAAAGATCACACCCAGCTTGCATTAGAGGTGGCCCATAGAGAAGAAAGTCTGGATAGGCTTTTTGCTGCCAAGGGTCAATATCTGAAAGTGGAGATGTGTTGGGAAAGGTGATCATACATAGGCTGGATCACAGTGATCCCTGTGCAAGGTGGTGTTCCAGCAGCCACACCAGGATCTCACAGATGACAGAACTTGGAAGGAAAAAGGCAAAGGCAGATGCTATTGATTTAAACATCTTTACCAAGTCTTTTTATGCAGTGTGAAGAATCCAGAAATCATGACTCACTTCAGGAATATACTGGAAACAATGCTGATTACAGGAACATTGTTAATCAAGATTAAAATTCCTTCTGCTCCTTCAAAGGACACAGTGCTGCATCTTTATGTTCTCTATCAAAAGGATGTTTTGTGGTGATGCTTGTAAGTAACATCTTTAGTAATTTTTCCACCTCCCTTTAAAACTTTCCAAAATTTGCCTCAGCTCAACTGCTGCTAGAACCATTCCCGCTGGCAGAGTGCTGTTACTAGGCACAGCCTGCTCTGGAAGGCTTTTCTTCACACCAGACACACCACTCTTCAGGCACTCCTTATGGCTTTTAGTTTGTCCTATGGTCTGAGGTGCAGCATCTTGGCAGAACTCAGTGAAGCCTGTCACTAAGCTGTATGATCAGCCAGGCTTCAGTCAACCCCTCCTTCAGACAGTTAGTCACTTTTACAGTTTGATTCAATAACTCTTTCAGGGATTTCTCTAAAGAATCACCTGAGAAACAAACTTCAGCCAAGGAGGTGACACAATCAAAAGGCAAATACAGATAGCCAAGCACTAGCCCAGCTTAGCTCCATACTGCTCAGGACTTACAGCTTTTCTGAGCATATTCAGCTTTACAGCACGTTTGGAGTGGGCTGACCCAGAAAGCAGCTAAGTACCCACTGAGTCACTCGATCGCTCCTCTGCTAGCAGCACCAGGGAGAGCACAGGAAGAACAAAAGCAAGAAAATCCACAGATGCTATGACTGCAACATGAGAGGGATGAAGAGTCGACAAAGTGACAGAAGTTTACTCCCTATATGTGCAAGAACATTAAGTACCACATGCAATGTCCTCATACATCTATAACCAAGCAGCCAAAGGAAATGTAATGAATGCTTCTGAAAACCCTCTTCTTACAAAAGCTTGGAGCTGAAGGAGTGAAAAATCTTACCTGCAAACATATTGCTAGGTTAACTCTGCAGCCCAGAGATGTGCTGACAGCCCGTGGATGCAGACCAAGGTCTTTAAACAGCTTTGAGAATGACTGAGTGAGAGCTATCCGAGGCCGCTCCTCCGCCACTACCACGCAGGTGCGGACACGTGACAGGTCTAGTCCCCGTGCCTGAACAGAGGGAGAAATGTCACACAGGCCACAGGCAGGCAGGACTCACCAAAGGCAGCCAGCAGTGCTGGAGTCTGTTATGTAGTTATCATGGCTCAAGAGGAACAGTGGAGGTGCTGGCACAGCCAGAGGCTATGGTGCCGGTGCAGTCTGCACTGCTCCTGAGGTGACAGTGGAAGAGCAGACACTTGCCTCCCATCGCCACGTGTGCATGTAGGAAGAGATGGGTGTGCCAGTTATGAGGGGAAGGAATGCCATTTCCCAACATTCATTCAGAAAGCCAGTAAATAACAGGTAACAGGAAGTAGTGTCTAGCCTTGGAAAAACTGATTAGGAAATGATTAGGTCTAATTTGTTTCAGTAGCATACTGGAAATTCCAGATGATTTCAGAATTGTAAATGGCTGCCTGCCTTTTAACTCTGGGGAAACAAAAGAAGATCAAACCACCCCATACAGTGAGGTCAATCCAGTTAAAACAACACTGTAAATACAGTACTTTTTAGGTACATGATTTTCTAACTGCAGGGGCCAACCCCAAACTTGTATTTCTTATCCCCAGGGAATTCATAAAACAGAATACACAACGTAATACCCCCTGGGTCCCTTGGGCATTCACACCTCTGTTTGCCAGCACTTGCCTATCAACACAGGCAACAACACAGATCAGAAAGCTTAGGTAAGTAAAACCCTTTCCTTGGTGTTCAGCCTTGTGAGCTGAAAGACAGTGGCTGATATTCATAGACAGCCTTTGGCAAGGAGCTGCACTGGTTCTGTGGATCAGCACTTGCCCTCTGGTGACATTTTGCACAGCTGTTCATGGCAGGGAAGGCTCTCAAGCACCACCACGCCGGTGACAGGTTGTGCAGGACAGCAGAGCACTCACCTTCAGTGACTCTGTTTGTGAGCCCAGTCCTTTAGTACAAAGCTCCATGACTGAATAGGAACAGAAAGTGTCTCTCACTTTGTACTGACTCACGGCCAGAAGCCAGAGAGCAGGGTTGGTCTCCAGTTCTGAGGGAGGGATCAGAATGGACTGGTGTCCTGAATAAACGCTGTGGAGACACAAGGGTCATTAACACACACTGAGTGCCTTTCCCCCCATGCCTGCAGGCTGAGGGCCACTGGGTAGAGCTTATCACAGCACAGGGTGAGCCCTGCCATGCTTCACAGTGCTGGACAGGCACAACTCTTTTACATCAGTTCTGACTCTGGCTTTTGACTCCATGAGGAGCCCTGAAGCAAGCAGACAGAACATGCTGCTAGAACACCAATTCATCCAAAACAGACCTTGCTGGTAGAACTGTGCTGAAGAGAGCAACACAACTTGGTTATTAATGGTGCTAATAAATGCTATCATAATATCAACAAACTCATGTGTTGCTGACAAATAATTGAGCAATTACCATTTTAAGATACCTTGATTAAAAGAGCACTTGATTACTAATATAGAAATCACCATTCTCCTGCTGAGGCAAGCAAGAGCTTTGCAATTATTTTCAAGGGAGTAAATTTAACAATCATAGAATCATAGAATCATAGAATCAAGAAGGCTGGAAGAGACCTCAAAGATCATCGAGTCCAACCTGTCACCCTAAACCTCATGACTATCTAAACCATGGCACCAAGTGCCACGTCCAATCCCCTCTTGAACACCTCCAGGGATGGTGACTCCACCACCTCCCTGGGCAGCACATTCCAATGGCCAACTACTCTCTCTGCCTTGTAGCTTTCTTCTGTGAAAATTTTATGAACTTTTAAACCCCAAATATTCTCCATTTCTTGTTTATTAGATACCCATTGAGCATAACTATTGAGAAAAGACACTTATCAGAGTCCCTGAAGGAACTGATTATGTCAGAGCTAATTTCTCTGGTACCTAGGATTCTCCCCAAGGGAAAAAAATATTCGAAATTTGATGTCTTCATTTCCTATGGGTCCTACGCTGTTCACCCATCTCAGCCAGACAGATTTCCTATCACTTTACAGTCCTCTCACACTTTATTTGCGAGTCGTAAATATTTTGAATTGGAAGGGTCACAGTGTAACTCTCCCAAATCACAGAAGTTCTGAGAACCAGAGATTTATGATGCACATGAGAGAAAGTAACTTGTGACATGAAACTGTGACACACCAGCCTGGTAAGGTAAACCTGACCTTTTCAAACCCAAGTGCCAAGGGTAAGCCATGAAATGGAACCTTCTCTTCAGGACTATGAGCAGGAATATGGACCAGGAACATGGATATGAGCACTCCTGTAGCATCTGCCTCAGGAATAAGATATACACCTTTGCAGTTCTTGAAGATGGGCTGCTCACCTAGGATGAGCTGCTCCTAGGTGAGTGCCCCTACTCCCCCCAAACCCAGATGACAGCTTTCCAGTTTAGAACAGGGTGTGTGTGACCTGGATGGCTTTACTTGGTATGATGAAGCCATAAAGGCTGCCTAAATCCAGCCTTAATGGCAGTTAATAATCCAAATAATTTAGGTCTCTGCTGGGGTTAAAATAATTCCATTTACCATCCAGTGAAAGCTTTCTGCTTTCATGTTGCTCGTATGCAGCCAGAGTAAAGTATGACTGAACCCTGAGCATGTGCTTCACATAAAGTAAAGAGATACTGGCAAAGTTACCCAAACCTGAAAGGAGCATGCTCTGAGCTCAAGTGACAGATGAAACCCAGCCAGAGAGCAGGAACAGTTTTTACTGTAAATATTAATTCACTCTTTCTTTCTCATGCAATCCCATTAAGTTTTTCAGAGAAGACCAAAAGTTAGGGCCCTGCAGACAATCAAGGTGTGTGATCTGTCTGCATGGTTCTTACAAACAGGAAGCTTTAACCACTTGAGTAAGAGCCTGGGATGTTCTCTAACCTGTATGAATAGAGTACACAAAGATCTGGCATCAAACCCTTCCTTCTGTCCCTGAACTCCTTTGGTTGATGAAACCAAAATCAGGAGAGAAAAAAATCTACCCAGTAATGAAGAAGCTACCAGGAGGTCAAAGGTGGGAGAATTATTACTCAGAATCATATTGAGCCACCTTATGTACCACTTACTCTGCTGGGCAGAACATACTAAAATAAAAACCAAAATCAGAAGTGCAGACTTTATCCCTGCACTGAGAAGTGCCCCCAGAAACTCCCCAGGAGGAGAAAACTGCATTGCTTGCAGCAGAAACATAGGAAATTGCTTCCAAGTGCATTTTACCAGGAAATGGTCCAAACCGGTGGAATTTGGCAATACAAATTCACATCACAGACTCTTCTGCCCCTTCAGCAACACTAATGAGTGGGGATGAACTGCCCCCCTCTCCTATCAACTTGTGCTGTCTTTGTGTTTGCTCTTAGCCTCCCACCAACAACCATGCAGCAAAGCATGATGATTTGGGTGCAGAATAAGCACATATTCTCCAGACTAAGGGAAACAAACACTCCTATGAGCAGACTCTGACTAAAACAAATGCTCTGGACAGACAGAACAAAATTGAGATGTTGCTGGTACCTCTTCTGAGTTTCCTAACCCCTCAGGAATTAAACAGCAGAGCAGCAGGGTGAAGAACTGGAGAGACTATCTGACAGACCTGGACATCTGTTTATCAGTCTCCACCAATTTTAGAAGATGGAGTAGGCAACAAAAGAAGACAAAAAAAGAGAGTGACTATGGAACATCCCTACATCGTCCTGTCACAATGACTTCTCAGGTACAGAGGCAGAGTGAAATGCAGTGGTAGCTAAGGAGGGAGATCACCTTTCAGAAGGCTGCCTTCCTTTAGGGGACTGTGAATTGAGGAGGAAACCCAAGTGTTCAGGTGGTGGATGAAGCCTTGGCTTCTGGCAGGAAGTGAAGAACCTTGTCTGCCTGCACTAGGCAAGGGCTGCCCAAGGACAGGATACTCCAGTCAAAGGCACCAGGATGTGTTTTGGTGTGACAGCACCATCTGATCACCTGTTCCACTGCCTGGCAAGCTGTTTTGGCAGCATATGGAGATAGAATCATAGAATCATAGAATCAAGAAGGCTGGAAGAGACCTCAAAGATCATTGAGTCCAACCTGTCACCCTAAACCTCATGACTATCTAAACCATGGCACCAAGTGCCATGTCCAATTCCCTCTTGAACACCTCCAGGGATGGTGACTCCACCACCTCCCTGGGCAGCACATTCCAATGGCCAACCACTCTCTCTGTGAAGAACTTTCTCCTCACCTCCAGCCTAAACCTCCCCTGGCGCAGCTTGAGACTGTGTCCTCTTGTTCTGGTGCTGGTTGCCTGGGAGAAGAGACCAAACCCCTCCTGGCTACAACCTCCCTTCAGGTAGTTGTAGACAGCAATGAGGTCACCCCTGAGCCTCCTCTTCTCCAGGCTAAACAGTCCCAGCTCCCTCAGCCTCTCCTCATAGGGCTTGTGCTCAAGGCCTCTCCCCAGCCTCGTTGCCCTTCTCTGGACATGCTCCAGCAATTCAACATCTTTCCTAAACTGAGGGGCCCAGAACTGGACACAGGACTCAAGGTGTGGCCTAACCAGTGCTGTGTACAGGGGTACAATGACCTCCCTGCTCCTGCTGGCCACACTATTCCTGATGCAGGCCAGGATGCCATTGGCTCTCTTGGCCACCTGGGCACACTGCTGGCTCATGTTCAGGCGGCTGTCAACCAGCACCCCCAGGTCCCTTTCCATCTGGCTGCTCTCCAGCCACTCTCACCCCAGATGCCTGGAAAGAGATCTTGGCACTTAACTGTTCCACTGAACCAAAGATTTACCCCATGCTGTGCTGAGACAGATTAACAGTAAAGTCTGAGGTTTCATTATGGTTCCAGAAGTTTCATCAGGGCAATAAACACTGACAAATGGCAACTGCAACCTGCAATTGCATTCTGGCAGGCTACTGCCCTGCCACTGCCCTTACTTCTGCTGTCCTTCTCAAGTGACATAAGCTGTTTCTCACTTCATAGCAGGATGCAAGGAGATACTGCTGAGTCTTGTACATACATGCATTCCCATTGGGAAGCATGCTGTTAACTGCTCCTGAGCACACACACATCACCTGGCAGCACCAGGAGTGAGAATCAGACACCTGGTGGAATGTGGAGTGCTCAAGGAGGCTCCTTACCTCAATACTTAAAGCAGGTGAGTAAGTTTTAAACCTCTGGCTAGTTTCTGTGTTGGAGTAAAAACAGAGCTGGCCATCTTGCCCTGCACAAATAACACCCAGCCTGGGGTTACCTGGAGGGTGCAGACAGCAGTGTCACTTCTGCTGGTGGCAGCACCTGCATTTGAGGCATCCTAACGCAGGAAGAGGCTAAGTGGGTCTGGCTCAGTTCATTAAAGCCCAGTTTGTATTTGGAAGTCATTAGTCAGACTTGGCACCACTCAGATGTTGCCTCAGCACTACCTCTCCTGCCCCTGACACTCCCTCACGTTACAGGCAGGTCTGCAGAGTGAGTCTGTCGAAGCACTGCAGAACTTTGCACATCAAGGTGAACCACGGAACCTCCAGCTGCTCTTGAACCTTCTAGACTTCATGGGCCGTGCAAATTGCCTCTCCCACAAATTACTGCTTCTCCCACAAATAAATAACTATCTCTACCACAAACTGCCACTGGCTAAAGGTTCCAGGGGAGATGGGCACAGGGCAGTATGGGCAGACACACCTCTACATTCCTCCTGCCCCGGTTATGCACTTTGCAACACACGAGAGATGGTTGTGTTCATATCCTTCACTTCCCAGGTCAGAATGATCTTCTTCTGATGTGGCTTTTAGGCTTCTTTAAGAGTATTAAAGAGAAATCCAGGAAAAGAATGTATTCTTTTATTGAATTATTAGTAAAAGCCTGTTAAAATTAGGAAGCTTGGGGTCTGTGCACTCACGTGATGGGGCTGATGACTCCTGCCACACCTGTGTTCAGTGCTGTTCAGTGACAAAGGGCCCAAGGAAACCCTGCTGGAGCATGCAGCCACTTCAGAGGGAACGTGGGAAATCCCATTTTTCACAAATGTATTGCTCTGCTTTGCAAGGTTTCTTGTCTTTATTATTTTATACCCTTTAGGTCATAAAATAATAAATCTTTAAGAAATAAAAAACTTTGCAAAACTATGCAATATGTTCCACACTTACCAAAGGGCTGGCTCCATGCTCCAGCAGCTTTCCTAAGTAGCTTTGACCTCCCAGAATGGGGCATTCTGGGGCAGCACAGTGGAGCAGGCCACCACAAGGCCTAAGCACCTACAATGGGGTAAAAGGTTAGTTTTCTCTCATTCCTTACTCAGTGCCTCCTTTGGGCTAGTTAATAAAGGGATTCAAATGTACTTGTCATTTAAACTGCACCCAGCAGAGGAGGTTTCTTTCTCTTCCTGCTGGGCCCCTCAAATGCAGACTTTCTGTTCAGGTCTCCAAAGCCCCTAGCTGATCAAAAATGGAAGAATGACTCACTGCCATGTGCCATCAGAGGTGTTCCTTTGCTCAATGGGAGTGGTGACAGACAAGCCTAAAGGTACTGTAGGACCCCTTCAGGTAGAAATCTGGGCTGTAAAATCATAGCATCATAGAACACTTGGGGTTGAAAAGGACCTCTAAAGGTCATCTAGTTATGACCCCCTGCAGTGAGCAGGGCTATATTCAACTAGATCAGGTTGCTCAGAGCCCCATCCAATCTCATCTTGAATGTTTCCAGGGATGAAGCATCTGCTATAAATTGTAAAAAACTTTTCCTTATATCTAGTCTAAATCTCTGCTCTTTTAGTTTAAAACCCTATCCCTTTTCCTGTCACAACAGGTCCTTCTCTCTTAGACTGTCCCCATCTTTCTTAGAAGCCCCCTCTAAGTTTTGAAAGGCTGCAATAAGGTCTCCTGTGAGCTTTCTCTTCTCTGAGCTGAACAACCCCAACTCTCTCAGCCTTTCTCTTCATAGGAGAGGTGTTTCAGTTCTTTGATTATTTTTATGGCACTCTTCTGGACCTGTTCCAATGCCCTTCTTGTGCTGAGGATTCCAGAGTTGCACACAGTACCCCAGGTGATGTCTCTCCAGAGCAGAGTACAGCAGCAGAATCATCTCCCTCAACCTGCTGCCCAAACTTTGTTTGATGCAGCCCAGGACACCACCGGCCTTCTGCTCTGTGAGCGCAAAAATGCTGGTGAGGGTTTGGATATGCTAAACTACAAGAAATAAAACGTGAAGTTGTAAACTTTTAAGTTAGGAAGAGAAACGTCTAACAATCTAATTTTTTCCTATCACATCAAATAGGAGTCATTGCTAAAATAGCAATGAAATGGAAATTAAGTTTGTAAGTGGAAATAATGGAGCTGTGTGTGATGTCAGCTACCTCTACATGACATTCAGAATTCAAGGAGCCTGTGATTATAAGAAAAGGAGATCAGAGGCAAAGAAGGGATTGACACTATGGTTCACAAGACTGGAGTGTTGCTGGTGTGATCTGTTTCCTCAATACCCTGCTTTCCCCTCTCTTCTTTGAAAATGATATAAAACTGCCTATTCCTTCTTTAAGCCACAAAGGGGCATAGCCCTTGATTGCTTTCTCCTGAAAGTCTGCTGACAGTCATACCCTTTTCCTCCAAAAAGGCTGAATACTATCAGTACTGGGAAGGATCTAAGGGAGTGATTTAATTAAAATCTCAACATTCCTGAAAGGTTTTCTGAGTTCTTTTGCAGTCTCAACATTTTTATTTCTGTGTTGGGGATATCAGACATGGAGATATGATTCTGCAAAAGAAGAAAGCTTATCTGCATGTAAAATCTGAAATAATATTAGGCTGAGTACAGTTTAAATCAAGAAAGACTAATCAAGAATGAATAAGAGAATACTGTTAATCTTTGCCCCATTTAATAACAAGTATTTTGAAAGGGCAAGAAACCAGGGCAATAGCCTACTTTTAAATAAACAATACTTGCTCAGAACTAATTGTTGCAGTTGCTACCAAGACTTGCTTCCCTCCAGAATTTAGTAAATGGGTAAAAAGCATATCCAGAGTGCTTTTATTGCTCTGGTTTGTCTTCATTTTGGTGAATAAAATCAGCCGTTCTGCCAAGATCAAAGATCTTCCTGTGGGGGGAGCAAAGATGTCAGACTACTGTGACTCAAAGATGCCTTCACAAAAATGTGCTTAACAGTCCATAGCTCTTCCCCCTTGCAGCAACCCAGCTAACTTTAAAAAAAGAAAGGAAAAAAAAGGAAATTAAAAAGTCAATGGCACTACTTTCAGTGCTGAACTGTAACTTGCCTGGAGTATTAAGTAGAAGTGTTAACTTGCTAACCTCTGCATTAACTGAGAAAGCTGATTTGTATTTCACAACCTTTTTTCTGATGGCTTTGCTACTGCCATTAGAAGTATCCTTCTGCAAGAAAACACACTTCCATGTGTCTGCAAAAATTACAGCTCTAAGCTCAACAAGTGAGGAAGTCCCTGATACCTACTCATGCTTTCAGATTACAGAATGAAAAAGAGGAAACTGCTTCTGTGAGGCAGTAGTGGTAGAGTGCAGCCTTCATCAACACAAAAATCAGTCAGACTCTGCAGAGACAGCAGGAGCTCAGTGAGCAGCTATGTTGGTGCTCTGCACTCCCAAGTTTAAATACCTTCAGCCACGCCCCACTGCGAGTATACTCTCCTAGAGCACTCTCCACGTAGTTTTCTGCTATTGCCTGTGTCAGTCTCAGAGGCACTGTCTGCTCCTCCCATTCTGTCATCACTCACACCACCCGGGTTGTGCTGCTGCAGCACAACGGAAACCTCACCTGCAGAGGCACCAGAGGACAAACCCAAGTCCACAGTAGGGGTCCAAGCAGATAGCAACTTCTCTGGAGGGATAAAGTTCACACTGCAGCTTAATAGAACGACAAAAGGCACTAGTGGCTGCATGAGACATCTGAAAGACAAGAGCAAAGTAATTACAATGATTAACTGTGTCCTTTGGAAGGCTCATCGTCACACTGAGCCAAGTGCTTGAAGCAGTTACAGGGTGCAAACAAATGTTGACTTTGTGCTCAGTGTAAACACACACGTAATTTATATCTAAGAAAACAGAACTTCTCTTCAAGAGGGCATCCAAATAACGGTGAAAAGGGGAGGGGTGACAGAATGAATAAGTTCAAAGTGATTTAGGGAGAAAGCTGTGAGAGGTTTAAAGATGTGCTCCAAGCTGTATCACAGCTCATGACAGCAGCCAAACTTTCCAGAGGAACAACTGAACGACTTTAGCATCTGACTGAAATATTTTGATCATCAGTAACATATTCCTAAGTATCTATTTCATAATACAATGACTGAATGCATCAACACACCTCTTAAACTGAGGAGGATTGTGCATGCAAAAGGGTTCTAAGGACCTAATCATTCAGTGATAAAGATCCCCAATAAAGGTAGCAGGATTCTGTAATGTGTTACCCAGCTCCTAATGGAGTCAAAGGCTCTTAAAAGCTTGGTAAGAAAGCTCTCAAAGGTAAAACAAGCAGAAAGCAAGTCCTGAGGTGTTTCCCACACTCACAAATCCTTGTTTGCAGTGGGAACAGAACTGCATCTTTTCTTTTTTGTCCTTTCTGTTAACATCAAGGTAACCATGTTGGAAACAGCCTAGACAGGATTGCACACATCTAACTTTTGATCTCTGCCACATACCAAGCTAGTTGCCTTATATACTGTTAGAGTCAATGGAATGGAACAGGCAGTTGGAAGGTAAAATTAAATTGGTCTTAAGGTAAACAGGGGAGTAAAGCTCCAGAAGTGATTTTTTTTCTCCATTGCCATAACAGGGGCTGGACATGTTCCAAGTGATGCAAAAGAAACAGCTGAAAACAGGTGTCCACAGTTTGCAGATACCTTCTACTCCTGCTGAATTAAGATCAGTTTTTCACACAGGATTAAAAACTGAACTCTACAGGTCCAGAACTTGTGTTCTTCTGTGAAGTTTACACCATGCTGGGTGCAAGCTATTGGAAAAGTTTACAGTAAACCACTTCCAAAGTGATTACATAACATTTATCAGCCTTTCAGAAGCCACCAAAGGTTTTTAGTTATCTCTTTTTCATTCAGCACCACTACATTATAAATACAAGCCTTGGGGTCTTTTATGATCCTTTTATAAGTAAATAACCACTGGTGATGATTTAGCAGATGGTAACTGTTTACATAAACCTGCTGAGTCAGTGATCTGGAGCCTTGGTGACCTAGATATCAGAAGCTAATCAGGAATTCCTTGACAGACTTCTCCAGATTTCCCTTTAGCTGTATTAGGAACAGCTCTGCTGACTTGCTGTGCCTTTGACTATCTTTGAAGCTTTCCCAATCTTGATTTTGCATAGTAGCAGTCATTTCCCCAAGCCTGAGAAGGTGGAATTCAGACCTGATTTCATATGGATAACTCCATCTGAAAAAATCCTTAAGGTTTGCTTTAGAAGAGAAGAAGCCTTACGTTACACTCAGCCGTTCAAAACCAGACATTTCAGGTGAGTCAGATGAATTACAGCCTAAAGTCCCTGCTTCTCTCATTGATTATTGAGGAGCCCAAGGAGTGGTCTCTGTCTGCAGGCATTTAAAGTTAATGATGAAACAAATCTTCCAGGAGTATCCAATATGTGACCATCAGCCAGCAGAGCCATTTAACCATCAGTCAGCCTTGGGCTGGTCACTATACTGCTTTGTGCTTCAACTTGTTCATCTGAAAACTGGCAAAATGATGCTTTCTTTGTTCATAAAGCGTGCTGACAGCTTCTGAAAATAGATGGGTGATATCAAGGGAATAAAATAAATGCTAGGAGTGTGATATGCCTGCAGAGATTGCAGAAGTATACATAATACTATACATATACATAATATGCAACATGGAGGAGTAAGGAAATCACAGGTAGGAATAGGAGAGTGATTTTACCTTTACCTGTGTGTTGGGTTAAACCAACACTGCAGTAATGTATAAGTTAGCAGCTAGGTGAAACAGCTTTGATGGATTGTGGATGGAGGGTTGGTGAAAACAGCAGAACAGAGATTTAAAGAGCTCAAGATGCCTAAGCTTATCAAACAAATCTTTCAATGCATTTCTTGCTGCCTACTCTTGTATTGTACAAGGTGAATATAAGAGATATCAACAGTTCCCTTAACTGCATGAAGAAGAGAATATTGAAAACCAATGGCCAGTCACAATGAGGAGGAAATGGTGAATGGGCACTGAACAAGTAGCAAGAGGATAACTAAGTCTCATATTTTCTTCATATAATGGAAAAGAGAGATGCATCAGTTGAAGAATGCTGCAGGCAGACATGCCAGTGGGTTATCCACGTGGTATTGTAAAGAAGATTTCAATTGGAGAAGCAGGAGAGGGGATTAACTCACCACACAGCATCGCACTGAGCATGGAAGATCTAATTTAATGTGAAGGAATCAAATAATCACTGCAAGGCAGGAAGCAGTTCAATCTTTAGAACAAAAATGAACAGTAGTCATAGATGAGGAGCAGTGTACCCCCTGCCAGCCAGGCATGACTGCAGGAATGCCACTGTGCCCAGCCCTTACCTTCACCCCTGCCAGCATGCCGGTTGTGGAGACGCTGAAGTCAAGATAGGCAAGTGTGTCAGGATTAGAAGGTTTGTAGATCTGGGCAGGCCGCTTCTTTGGCAAATCATCTGGGGAGAAGAGAGGAGGACAATGTGGTAGGTTACTGCCAGGGCAGACAGAGCTCGGAGTGCCTGACAAAGGCAGTGACCAACAGAGTCCCCCTAGCCTCGGTGCTCACCTGTATCTAGGACAGGAGGCCACGTTCTGATGTCCACTGCTGCTGCTGCCTCTCGTGACCGCAGCAACTTACATATTAACTGTGTAGTCATCAAGCAGGCAGAGCGGCTCACCTGGGATTGAGAAAGAAGTAATATCACAGTGGGATACTGATTGATTCGCCCATGAAAAGCAGCAGGACTGGGATTTATTTTCTGCCAGAAGAGGACACAGCTTTATTAGTCTTAATGTTTTCTGGTCAGGAGGCGGAAAGATGCACGAAAAATGCAGCTCAAAAAGCGCACAAAGCCACGTGAGTTTTGCAAATTACATGAAAATTGCACTTGGATTAGATCAGTGTAATGAAACCAAAGGCACCTTAAGAGTGAGAATGTGACTTTTCCAACACAATATCAACCCAGATTCCAACACAATTATCAACCCAGATTGCCAGCACAGTAGACTGACCAAAACATCTCCTCTGTGATGGTAATAGATCTTGGTTTATAAACAATGTTTCCACATTGCCCAAAACCTGAACTGACATAAAAAAAAAAAAAATTACTACCTTAAGTCAGTTTTATGTTAGTCACACATTTCCATTTCCTGTGTCAGTAATAAACCACAGGGAGCTCTTCTTATACTGGCAAAAGTAGCTCTAAACCAGAAATTGTGCAAGTTGCACTAAGAAATGAAATGGTGAACTTCTGCACTGAATTTCAGTTGACATGCTGAAGGTATTCTCCTTTAAAATTTGCCCGTTTTGAAATTTCATGAGTAACGACTACAGGAATGTTTCTTGCTGATTATGAAAATCAATTACTTAAGGAAATATTCTGCCAAACACATATGTGAGCACTGTTAATCACTGAAGATAGTACAGAGGAGAAGCTGTCAGAACAGCATCTTTCTTCCTTTCCTGAACTTTGAGAATCTGTGCAAATATTGCTAGTAGTATTTTTTTCTTTAAAGAATCTGAAACGTTTCATTGAACACTGAATTTCCAGTGATCAGCCTAAGGAAATCAGTGGCCATCTGTTGACTAAATTTTACCACTGAAGTCCTGGACCTTTGGAAGGAACACAACTCTTCACCACACTCTACCATTCACTTAAGTTCCATTCCTAAAGATGCCTAAATCCATTGCACACTGTATCTGCTTGTGGACTTTCAGGTGTCTGCTCACCTCCACAATCATCTTCACTGTAGGTAACGTGGTAGCTATGTTCTGGGGGTGTGGAGGTCGAACTGTGATTGGCACACAGCCTGCATACAGGCATCCATAAAATGCGGCAATCAGGTCTATTCCTGTATGAAGAACAAAACAAAAATTCTCCCCTGAAAATCAAATCATCTAATCACAGATGCAGATGTCAGCATAACTATTACTTGGAAGTCGACCTGGAAGGTTAAATGAGCAACTAAGCCCTTTAACAGACTTCTTTTCCAGCCTGTTGTCAGTATTTGTTCAGCTTGACTGATTCCATTCAATGATACTGTTCTAAGCAAGAAAAAACAAAGGTGACACACAAAGCTGCAGCCAGATACTAGAATTTAGATGAACTCCATTCTTCAGGAAGTAATCTGTTAAAAAGACTGATTTCTACAGATCAATTATCTTCCTGAATTTACATTTAGAGACAAATAAGTCTACAAGAGGGGTGCCCCAGCAAAGAGATAGGTAGGATGATGCTTGTTCCCATCAACCGCAGAAAGAACATCTGGCGGCTTCATTAAAAACCTTCTCATGTTCCTTTTAAGCTTATATATGCAGCTTTAACTTATCTGCCTGAAATATTACAGTAAAAAAAAGGAATCAGGATTTTAAAATCCTGCTTCTAACATAAAATCAGGTGTTGTTCTATATAAATACTGACTGCAGGGGACAAATTGTGGACAGCACACTTCAGGCTATCTAAGGAGGCTGAACAGACAGCAGCACAAAAGTCCCTTGAACACTGTTGTTTGATAACTTCCTGGTGCTGTACCCAGGCTGTGATAAGATGACAATGGGGGATGTTTCATCCTCTCAGTGGAAATGGACCTGCAGTACTGGTAGGTTAGTGTTCCTTAAATAAAGTGCTTTATTCATAGGAAAGGAAATACAGACAATAAACCCTGAAGTTCGAAATAGCAGTCTTCTTTTGTGGAAGAGGTTTTCTCATATTTAATGCCAAGAAATTACTCCTATAAAGATTTAACCAGTATCTCACATCCCTTAAAACCCAAATATCACAATACAGACCTTAAACCAGACTGTTTGTTTCACCAACACACGTGAAATGCTAAGGATAAAAGAGCAGCACTAGATCAGAAATAATTCCAGGCATGGTATCAGTTAACACAAGCTTAAAAGCTTGTATGTCAAAGGATGAAAATCCAAGCACAGAGATGTCTCTAGGCTGAAGATCTACAGAGAAAATAGTGACAATAATTTGGTACTTCTTAATCATCTGCATTTATTCATCATATTTCTACTGTAAAAAAAAAAAAGGATTACTAATTAGGTACTGCACTTCCGAGAGGGAATTCAGCAGGCAAGTCTAAGAGCACTCAGCAAAACAGAGTATTTTAGCAGAACTCTGTGTTCATAAAATGGTAGATTTCCAGCAAATGAAAAGCAAAGCAGTAATTAAGTTTGACCACTTGTAAGAGACAGGTCTTAGAAACAAAGGTTAATCTTAATCTGATCCCATGGAAATAATATCCCTGCACATGTGCAAAAGAGAAACTATCTTCAGTATGTGTGATTAAGTTCAACATCATGTACCAAGGCAGAGACTTTGTATTTTGCCAGTTTCATAGGTTGGTAATGCCACCAATGCAAACTTTTGGGACTACCAAGGTAGTGAACATGGCAGTTCTTTACCTGGTGGGTAAACCAAAGCCACGTGGTCTCCATCCTGTAAATGTCCCCTCTCCATCAACATGACAGCTATCTTCTCAGCTCTTTTGTGTAGCTGGACACACGTTAGCGAGTTGGCTATTGTTCCCTGCACAGGAGGAAGGGAAACATCACAGGAGAGAACACAATGCACTGAAACTCCTGTTTTCCTCTGCACTTTAGGAGCTGCTGCATGAGGTGCCACCACAATATGTCATGCGATCAACTTAAACATGGAAACCTTCAGTCTTATGCCAAACTGTAGTTGGAAGGAAAAAACATGTTTGTAAAGCAGAGGAACGTTCTCTGTTCCTTTTTCTGTAGCTTCTGTACTTCCCCTGCTACACACGCAGCATTCCTGCTGCAGCCAGGAAAGTGCCTTTAAGGTCTTTGCAGCAATCTAGAGGCTCTGTGGAAAGCAATCCTGGAAATTGGACTTTGTCGTCTGCACACTGGAGCAAAGCCAAATAGCACAGCAGAAACACTTCAAAAGACAGAGGAGAAAACAATACTTTGTGACAGGGAAAAGAATTAGTCTGGAACAAAAGCTAAGCACACACATATAAATGAAACAGAGAAGAAAGGCATTTGTTGAACTTGAGTCACTCTGGCCAGCATGAAAAAAAAAGGGAAAGCGCCAAGGTGATACAGTTTGGCCCTCTGAAGCACTTCTAATAGCACCAACCCAAAAGGATCAAAGGAGGAAAAAGATGCACACTTAGGATACAGTATCACTGTCCAGGGAGACAGCACTGCAGAGAAAACAAGGTCTACCTTTTTTAAGTATTCCCCACCCTCTGCTCTAACTGGGCAAGGAACAACAAGCATTTGGTCTGCTTGTTGATTTCTGTCCATCATCAGCACCCAACACAGCACTGCAGTTTTTACTGACCAGAAACTTGAGAGAGAGAGCAGTTTGATGTGTCTAGCACTGGAACTAGTGGGATGTTACCAGGCATCACTTCACATTTCCTACCTTTATTATAATCAACAAAGAGGACAACCTAGCTGAAAATAAAAAGGACCAAGTGAGGGCTTAGCTTCAACATCCTCAGGCAATTTTAATCAGTCCTCTGAAAAATGTGGAGATAATTTCACTAAGAAAGCTGCTTCTGAAGATGTAAAGTTATACTGATACTGGACTAGAGATGAGTTTCATCTGAGCAGCCATGATTATGGCCAGAGTGACGTGAGGTCTGGCTGTTCCTGTCACAGTAGACCGGCCAGCAGGAATGTGCTTCAACTTGGAGTTTCTTTCAAGAGAAAGAGAATTGCTGCAAATCCTGTAAAGATGTGCAAACTTTGTTTACATGTAAGACTTCTGGCATGTGCTGCATGTGGACCAGGGAAAGGCAGGGAAGCAGAATCCTGTTGTTGGACAAGCACCATGGGCACGCACCAGGCAACTATTCCCTTGGGGCCTTTATATGAGGTGTCCTGCAACGTGAAGGTGTCCTGCAATGTGAAGCTGTTGCAATCCATGACACAGACTAAAAACAATGCACTTCACTAATGGTGAAATGTTCCAAATTCTCAAACAGCCTGGGGTGCCAGGGACACACTCATCTCAGTGGGTTTCTGTTAGTCATCCCCTGCAGGATGCCTGGCCGGTTTAGAACAACATGTCAGACAATGTGCATGGGAGACCGAAAGGGAAAAGCTACAAACCAGAACTAAAATTCAAGATGGGTACTAACACCTGCCACTATTCCAGATCCCTCCTCTCCTGGAGACCCTCACACACAATGTATGTTTCCCCATTTGGACAGATTTGTCTGGATGTACTGTGGCAGAAAATCTGACTTTCATTTTCTGCAGCGATAAGTAATGAAATGCTGTGCCAGGCTGGCACCTCATGGAAGCAACACAGAGAGATTTATTACTGATCCTCTGCAGACCTGGATGGATTCTGGGCGTACCTCTTCTTCTCTTCACTTCCTTTCTCCAGTCTTACACCATCTTCAGGTGGCCCGATCTCAAAACCAATAATCATTGCTTTACTTAGGGAAAATGCTTGGGCTTTGCCAAGTCTATGCTTTTCAAATTGGAAATCAGGCTGGTGAGCAGTATCAAGTACTCCTCTTTGCTATAGGAGTGATTGGTATTGAAAGAGATCTGCAGTGTCAGCTCACCCACAACATGTATGTGGTGGAAAAAGAAATGAGAAATGTGTAGGGTACACTGTCTGATACAGAAGCAATCTGTATTTTGACAACTGGCAATAATTATTCTCTTTTCCTTTCTGCTTCAGAAAACATTAAATATAACTGCTGAGTATTAAAGGGAAAGGAAACAGAAAGGTCCTGGTTCAGCCACAGCACCCACAGGTGCAATGCCAGCTGAAACGCCAGTGTGCCATTTCCCACACAACAGCCTGGCAGAGCAATGCTCTGAGGTTCTTACCCTGCAGTTGAGTAGAGTGTAGAGCACGTGGTCAGGAGTGGTCTGAGCTCTCCACTGCAACACTTCTGAGAGGAAGAGGAACTAAAATAAAGCAGAGCGATGGTCATGACTCCAAACAACTTCTTCACTTTAAAACCCAGGTAACTATTCTGGCTAGTTTAGCTGTGTCTTTCTCATTTCTATGCTACATTTTACATCTCTATCCAGAACCAAAGATAAATTCATTCTTTTGCTGTCACACACACTTATAGTGAGGTGTTTTCGCGTTGTAGCAGCAGCCTCTCTGGAAGTGAAGCCACTGCTGGGACTATGATCTATTACCACCTCTACTTTCAAAGCAACAAACCAGTTGTTACTGATCTCTCTGCATTTAAGCGCGCTTTTAACTCTTTAACTCCCTCACTTTTTCTTACTAAAGATATACAAATGTTTACACAGTTTAGAACTTACTAATGTAATGACTCACATAAGCCCCTAAAAGAAGTAAAATTCAACGCAATTTATAGGATCAAAATAACAACAACTTAGCTCAGGGCCATACATGCAAACAAAATCCCTTGGACTCCACTTGAACTAGTGAAGAGCTGTCCTCCAGGGTGATTTGGGGTTGAAGCTCTATTAAACCTTTCCACCATGTTTGCTTTGTTGTCTTATGTAAATTTATTTTTAAAAAATACATACAAACAAAATGCAGTGAACTCCCCTCAAGTCTATTCTGTATTTATCAGTAAAAGGGGTTCTGAAATATTTTAGTACGAATTAAACAAATCCTTCAACAAGTTCTGTAGTCACAATTATACAATCGATGCACCACCAAATGTCCTGATGCTAAGTAGTTTAACAAAAGCCGTATCACAAAAGCTTAGCTTACCTTTCTGGCTTGGTCATTATCTTCTATTTGCCCCAAATCTCTACCACTGGCTTGTGCAATTCTTTTTCCAGAGACCAAGTTCCCCACCATCACAGAGGCAGGACCAATTTCTAGAATAAAGCAGAAGTGTGCTAAGTGAAATGAAAACTCTTTGTTTGTGGGTAACAATTCTTTGTACTCTTGCATTACATCATCTTTTCCTCATTGCTATCCACAGCACCAAATCTTGAACACAGCTCTGTTGACACACAATTGGATTGATGGGTAAGAAAGAGCTTGGATGACAGGTAGGCCTGGCTTCATCTTCTCCAAGCAGATCTAAATGAGGAGCACACCTCACATGGGTTCTCTGCTGCCAGTGATACTTCTTTTCTGCCTTGGTGTGATGGTTTGAAACTGTCTTTTTAATTTTTCCTTGCAAAGTTCAGAACAGAGAAAGTGAAAGAATGTAAATAAGTCACTATTGGGTGTAAGAAAGCAAAATAACAATTGTTCTAAACACTTCCATTGGATAGATAGAAATGTTTAAGAACTATTACCCAAAACAAAGTAGGCATTCGGCACATTCTGCGTTCGGCAGTGGGGGCAGTTGCTGGGCTGTCTGGCTGCTGTTTCTTCTTCTCTTCTGGCTGAAGATAACACACTGACCTTGGCAGCTAAGTTAACAACTTTCTGTTTAACTAACTCTGCTTCTCTGTCCAGGGGGGTCTGGGGGGGAAGCTCCTGCGAGAGAGAGGCCCCTTTGGGAGGGTCCCCTTGGGGGGAAGCAAAGGGAGATCAATTGTGCTTTTTCTGTTGATTGTATATATTTGTGAATGTTGTGAATTTTGTATATTTGTACATATTCATTGCATTTCATTGTAGATTTTAGACTCTGCTTGTAAATACAGCTTTTCATTTGCTTCCAGACTGAGCTAGCCTGGTTATTGTTGGTGGGGGGGAATTTCAGCTCACACCGACACACTTTTTTTATTTTTGGCGCTCCAATTCGGGGCTCGATTGCTTGTGATTTATTTCTGCTCAGATTAGGAAGCAAAATGAAGCTGTTTTGGATTTTGAGTAATTTTATTTCATCTATTATCGGTGCAATTGTTTACAGATGGGCTGTTTCCTGCATGATAGACAAGATTGTGAGATATGTGGCATATAAGTCATTTCTTTGGGTTAAGAACAAGTTACTGAATGTTGGTGAATGCTGTTGTGGTCTTATTGGGCTAAGAAGCTATGGTAACTCAACTATGGATCTGTTAGCAGACACATATGAGTTTGTTACTCCTCTTACAACTACAGAGGGTCCTTGGAACCAGTGGTACCCTAGATATCTTGTACTAGCCTTAATCTTAATTGCTTCTTGGAATATCATGGCTACTGATAGCACTGTGTCAAGAAAGACATAAGGCTACTTGCTCTTCCAACTCTGCTGTGAATGTGAAAACCAATCCAGTAAATTTGGTGGCCACTGTAAGCAGAAAGCGTAAAGGAGCTGCAGGAGGAGATGCAGATGCTGCAGGAGATGGTGCAGATGGAGATGAGGGTCCTTCTACTCAGGGTCCCTCTGTTAAGAAAGATCCTTCTGATGAGGAAGAGAGGGTTAGCCTTAAAACTCTGGTAGACCTCTTGAGACCCCACATGGATGATGGAGATGTAGGTCAGGATGTAGACCCTAGTAGATTAGCAACTGCTGGCAGAGCCTCTGAACTCAAAGAAATTCAACGGAGGATTAAAATAGGATTATGGGGACAGCAACCTCAGGATGATGATGATGATGAGGAGGAGGATGACATACAGTCAACTAATGCACCCAGACAGGAAATTAGACATGTGAGGAAGGATTACATCAGAGGAGATAATGAGCCAGTCCTGTCTTGGCTAGCCAGGTGTTTTGATATGGGAGCCCCAGCATTGGTGGTAGGTGACAAGTCGGCCTCTCAGTTGGGGATGCTCTCAAAGGATACAGGCATAGACAGGCATCTAGGCAAGTGCATTGGTAAAGTTTCTCTGTGGGCACGCCTCCTACTGGCAGTCTCGCTGAGGTACCCCAGCAGAGATGATTTACCATGGAACCCTAAGCCTTGGACCACAATAGCTGAGGGAATCAAGCGTCTGAGAGAGTTTGCTGTGAGAGAAGTAATGTATGGAGATCATAAGACTCTGAATCCTGATGAAATTCCTGTTGGAACAGGCCTTGCCAAAAAGCTCATTAAGCTTGCTCCTCCTAATTATGCCACTATTCTGGCAAGCAGGATTGTGGCAAGAAATTATGGTGGAGTGCCTCCTACTGTTGGCCATTTCACTGACCAAATGAGGCAGTTGGAGGATAGTCTTGCACGTACTTCTTTGGTTTCAGCCATTGAAACTTTGTCTGGAGAAATGAAGAATTGCATGAAAGAGCTGAAGGAGGAACTTAAAACCTCCATATCCAACTTGATGAAGGGGGATGATTCTAATTCCTCTTCCTCCAGATGGATACAAGTTTCAGCTGTCAGAAACAGACGTGCTCCAAGAAGGCCATTCCAGAATAGGTCAAACCAAAACAGACAGCAGAGGCAATCACGTGGCAGTATCTGGATAACTCTGCGTGATCAGTTTGGTGAGAACATGAACAGATGGGATGGTCAACCAACTTCTGATCTTTTCAAGAGGTTACAGGAGCTGCAGAGGGGCAGATCCCGAGGTAGCAATACCAGGAGGGTAGCTGTCGCTTCCTCAGTTTCCCAGAACAACTCTGATAGCTCCAACAGTGATCCTAATTCTGGTGCTGGACGTTGTGCCAGCTGTACATGTGGATGTAATCCCCACCATTAGGGGTGCCCTGCCTTCCGCCAGGGGGAGGTAAGGGATAATGGAGATAACAGAATCTATTGGGATGTGTACATCCAGTGGCCTGGCACTTCAAAATTTCAGAAGTACAGGGCCTTGGTTGACACAGGAGCTCAGTGCACCATAATACCATCAAATTATCAAGGGGGAGAATCTATAACTATTCAGGGAGTCACTGGTGGATCTCAAGAGTTGTTTAAGATAGAGGTTGATATAAGCTTAACTGGGAAGCAGTGGAAGAAACATACTATTGTAACAGGTCCTAATGCACCTTGTATTTTGGGAATTGACTTTCTGAGAGAAGGGCGTTTTAAAGACCCTAAGGGTTACAAATGGGCTTTTGGAATAGCAACTGTAGAAATTGATGGAGGAAAATTGAAGTTGTCCATTAGACCTGAGCTTTCAGATGAATCTGCAGTTGTGGGACAACATGAGATAGAGGATGTAAAGCTGCCGGTTGCTTCTCAAACTGTGCATCACAGACAATACAGAACCAACCGTGACTCTTTGGTGCCCATCCAAAACTTGATTCGTCAGTTGGAGAGTCAGAAGGTCATCAGCAAAACTCATTCACCTTTCAACAGTCCAATCTGGCCTGTGAGAAAGCAGAATGGAGAGTGGCGTCTGACAGTTGATTTCCGTGCCTTGAATGAAGTAACTCCACCCATGAGTGCAGCTGTACCAGACATGATGGAACTCCAATATGAGCTGGAATCCAAGCAGGCCAAATGGTATGCTACCATAGACATTGCTAATGCTTTCTTCTCTATTCCCATAGCAGAGGAATGCAGGCCTCAGTTTGCTTTCACCTGGAGAGGCATTCAGTACACATTCAATCGTTTGCCCCAGGGGTGGATTCACAGTTCAACCATCTGCCATGCAGTGATCCATGATGCTTTGGAGAAAGGTGGAGCTCCAGAACACATTCAGTTCATCGATGACATCATCGTCTGGGGTGAGACTGCTGAAGAAGTCTTTGAGAAAGGTAATAAAATCCTTGACATTCTCTTGCAAGCTGGTTTCGCTATCAAGCAAGACAAGGTAAAAGGACCTGCCAGGGAAATCCAGTTTCTGGGAGTGCGGTGGCAAGATGGTCGCCGTCACATCCCAATGGATGTGATAAACAGAGTCTCCACCATGGCAAATCCCATCAACAAGAAAGAAACTCTGCGTTTCTTAGGCATAGTGGGATTTTGGAGACTGCACATTCCTGGATACAGTCAGATTGTGAAACCTCTATATGATGTGACTCGAAAGAGAAACAGTTTCCAATGGGGTCCTGAGCAACAAGCAGCCTTTGACCAGATCAAGCGAGAGGTAGTCCAAGCGATGGGTCTGGGACCTGTCCGAACTGGTCCAGACATTAAGAACATTCTGTACACGGCCGCGAGTGACAATGGTCCAACCTGGTGCTTATGGCAAAGAGCTCCAGGGGAGACACGAGGACGTCCTCTTGGTTTCTGGGGTCGTGGCTACAGAGGCTCAGAGGCAAACTACACTCCAACAGAGAAAGAGATTTTAGCTGCTTATGAAGGAGTGAAAGCTGCTTCTGAAGTGATTGGAACTGAGTCACAACTTCTTCTAGCTCCTAGATTGCCAGTTCTGAATTGGATGTTCAAAGGCAAAGGTTCTTCACCACATCATGCAACAGATGCTACCTGGTCTAAGTGGATGGCTCTGATAACACAGAGAGCTCGAATGGGAAATCTCGAAAGGCCTGGTTTGGTGGAGGTGATCACAAACTGGCCAGAAGGCACAAGCTGTGCTAAACCTCCAGAGGAGAGAGTAACTCGTGCAGAGGAAGCTCCTCCTTACAGTGATCTGTCTGATGATGAAAAGAGATATGCTTTGTTCACAGACGGTTCCTGTCGTCTGGTTGGAAACAAGCGGAGATGGAAGTCTGCAGTGTGGAGCCCAACGCGCAGAGTTGCAGAAGCGAGAGATGGAGAAGGAGAATCCAGTCAATTTGCAGAGGTAAAAGCTGTCCAGCTAGCTCTTAACATAGCTGAACGTGAGAGATGGCCAAAGCTTTATCTCTACACCGACTCGTGGATGGTAGCCAATGCCTCGTGGGGTTGGCTGAAAGACTGGAAGAAGAATGGCTGGCAGAGGAAAGGAAAGCCAATCTGGGCTGCAGATCTGTGGCAAGACATTGCTGCTCGCATTGAGAGAATCCCAGTGAAAGTGAGACACATCGATGCTCACATTCCTAAGAGCAAAGCTACAGAGGAACAACAACACAACCATCAGGCAGATCTAGCTGCAAGAGTTTCCCAGGTGGACACAAACTCTGATCCTGATCCTGATCTTGACTGGAAACACCGAGGTGAGCTGTTCTTAGCTCGGTGGGCCCATGACTCGTCAGGACATCAAGGCAGAGATGCAACCTACCGATGGGCTCGTGACAGATCCATTGACATTTCCATGGATGCTATCACACAAGTCATCCATGACTGTGACATTTGTGCTGCTATTAAGCAGGCAAAGCGGATCAAGCCCTTGTGGTACGATGACCGATGGTCCAAGTACAAGTATGGTGAAGCCTGGCAGATTGACTACATCACTCTACCTCGTTCTCCATCTGGTAAGCAGTATGTGCTGACTATGGTAGAGGCAAGCACTGGATGGCTGGAAACTTATCCAGTTCCTCATGCAACTGCACGTAACACCATTCTTGGCCTGGAGAGAGAAATCCTGTGGAGACATGGAACTCCAGAGAGGATTGAGTCAGACAACGGAACTCATTTCAAGAACAATCTTGTAAAAAACTGGGCCAAAGAGCACGGCATCGAGTGGATATTCCACATTCCCTACTATGCACCAGCTGCAGGGAAGATCGAACGCTACAACGGTTTGCTGAAAACCACTCTCAAAGCCATGGGGGGTGGATCTTTGAAAAACTGGGAGAAACATTTAGCACAAGCAACCTGGTTGGTGAATAGTAGAGGTTCAGTGAATCGAGCTGGACCTGACCAATCAGATTTGTTGCAAAAGGAAGAAGGTGACAGAGTTCCTGTTATCAGAGAAAAGAATCTGTTAGGCAAAACTGTTTGGGTATTTTCTCCTTCAGGAGAGGCCAAACCTGTCCGAGGGGTGGTTTCTGCTGAAGGTCCTGGTCACACCTATTGGGTGATGCAAGAAAATGGTGAAATTCAGTGTATTCCACAAAGAAATCTAACTTTGGCTGAGAGAGGTTAAATTCAGAGTGTTGCGCAGATACAGCATCGCACCCAAGAGGAGAGTTCATGAGATCTACAGTGCACGAACCCTGAGAGCCCTGAGTCACCTGAGAGTCCCTGTTCCTTTCTTCGCTCCATCTGCGAGGAAACAAGCTGTTTGCTGTTTTTCCTGTGATTTGACTCTTTTGAATCATCTACATCTGAAATAGCCGGAATGGACTATGGTCTTTATTCACCTAGTGTTGTAGATATTATTTTAGATTAGATAAATGATAGTAGCAGCCAATGGAATTGTTTAGAAGGGGTGGACTGTGATGGTTTGAAACTGTCTTTTTAACTTTTTCCTTGCAAAGTTCAGAACAGAGAAAGTGAAAGAATGTAAATAAGTCACTATTGGGTGTAAGAAAGCAAAATAACAATTGTTCTAAACACTTCCATTGGATAGATAGAAATGTTTAAGAACTATTACCCAAAACAAAGTAGGCATTCGGCACATTCTGCGTTCGGCAGTGGGGGCAGTTGCTGGGCTGTCTGGCTGCTGTTTCTTCTTCTCTTCTGGCTGAAGATAACACACTGACCTTGGCAGCTAAGTTAACAACTTTCTGCTTAACTAACTCTGCTTCTCTGTCCAGGGGGGTCTGGGGGGGAAGCTCCTGCGAGAGAGAGGCCCCTTTGGGAGGGTCCCCTCGGGGGGAAGCAAAGGGAGATCAATTGTGCTTTTTCTGTTGATTGTATATATTTGTGAATGTTGTGAATTTTGTATATTTGTACATATTCATTGCATTTCATTGTAGATTTTAGACTCTGCTTGTAAATACAGCTTTTCATTTGCTTCCAGACTGAGCTAGCCTGGTTATTGTTGGTGGGGGGGAATTTCAGCTCACACCGACACACTTGGTATGAATAACCCTTGGAATATTCAGCTTCTAATCCAGGCATGTCCATTCAAGTGCCTAAATCCAGAGATGTATCCAATTCATGACCACCGTTTAAGTATTTGCTCCTCCAACACTGTTACTCAGTTTCAGTGGTCCTGTTCCTCTCTATTTCTACTTAAATCTCAGCCATCAAGTAAGATGAGATTTTACATTAATCTGTTTCAGTCTCCATTCATTCTTTTTGAACATAAGTGAGCAGGAATTTGTAGGGAACTCCAGGTGTGGCCTCAGTGCCTTGTAGAATGATAAAAACGTGAAGGTACTTCTAGCTTCTGCCAAAACCAATGATGTCCTTAACACACCTGGAATATTTATCAGTGACAGCTAATGGAGCCAATTCTCACCAGCATTAACAGTACATACAGTACCATGAGTACACAGCTTTAAGTCATGGTCCCTTTGCCTTCACTCATCTTACCTGGTTGTTTTTGCCTTGGTTTAGGCAGGTTTGTGACACATGTGTGGGGACACATCAGCACATTACAAGGATGCAGTGATCCTTCCAAGAAGAGCTGCTTGGTTTCTGACAGGTGTATTCCTCCCAGTGGCGTCTTGGGAAGTGTGTTTGCTGGTACCAGCGCTAAGCAGTAGACTCCCACTTGATGAATGCTGTCAATAGCCTAAAAAAAGCAGGAAGTGGATGTTAATGAAAGGCTAATTCCTCATCATTCTAACAAGCACAAGGTGCTCTGAATTACTGCATAAACCAGCCCTGATCATCAACTGGCAATGGAAAGGCACTTCAGCAGTGTCAGTGACAAGAAGACTCTTTTCAGTGGGAACAGGTGGATGGCAATGAAATACTGACGTTACTCCTTCCAGAAGATAAAAGAGCAGACAAAAAGCTGGTGATAAATACACAAATCTATTAAGCACTGCTCCCTAGGCAGCCTTTTTAGGCACACATTAATTGCAGGTATCCTGGAGACTTATTACCAGGCTGGGCTGGCAGCCCACGTGAACCTGCACAGTGCTCAGAACTGAGGTTCAAGGATTGCTCTGGTCTGAAGTCCACCTTGCAGAGCAAAGGCAAAGGTCAGAGGCTGCACTCTCCCACCACATACCCACTGATGGCTGTAGCTCAGGCATTTTTAATTCTTGTCTAAGGTAAGAGCAGCTCCCCTGCCCGACTGCTGTGCAGGACACAAGCAAGAGTGGGAAAGGACGACATGAGGAACACCAGAAACTCACCCACCTGACCAAAGATCTGTTGGCTGAAAACCTGAAAAACAAGCATCTTTTAATCTTGTAGTAACCATGTTAACTGCCTCACAAGTGCAGAAAAATGCCTCACTTTCCAGGCAAAGGTGACTATCCCTGCACTAAAATAACTAGTTCCTTTCCTTACATTGGTAAAAGACAGCTTCAGTGAAAAATAACTTCAGACATCCATGCGGACTGAGAAACAAATTTCAGACAGCATCTCTAATGAGTAGTTAAATGTTAACAAATATAATTTACTCAATTTGCACTTTAATTTTTAACTGTGAGAGAGGTGAGCGCCTAGGCCTGTCGCCTTGAAGGCAAAAATCTATCTTCTGAGAATCAAATCATCACTTACAGTCATGTGCAGACCAACAAATTACTGATTATTTCTACAGAGATTCTACACAATGCTTTGCCGCTGGCAGCTGTTTGATTAATTGCTGTTGATTTTGATCGCAAAATTTCCTAAAAAGGAATAATAAAGCAGTTACTTATTTTACAGACATTGCAGTTTTAGTAGTGGTAGGTCTCATGGTAGTGGTGCAAGACCTTGCTGCTGGGCTAGATACCTTACGTGAAAGAGCAGTACCAGTGAGACACACAGCAGCCAACACACAACGTCCCCTGTTTCTGGCACTATCTAATCACGATGATGTCTGGAGGTTCTGCCAAGCAGTGATGAACCATGGGATCTTCACAACACCAGCTTGAAGGGAAATGGCTACAGGGCAGTGCAGGGCAGGGCTGGCCCAGGGCAGCATGCACAGGGTCTCACAAACATCATCAGCCATGAGTAGCAATTTGGTTGAGTTTAGTATCATGAATGTCACTAAGAGTCATGACACAAGGGTGATGTTGTTACATTGCTCATTGCTAGCAGAAGATTCAGATACAGCTGGCTGCCACTTCTGGAGATCTGTCATTAAGACTCTGATTGGGAAGCAGGCACAAAGCATCCCATGTGTTCCTGGCTTCTGCCCTCCACCTCTGCTCTCAGCCTAAGTGGAACCAGACACTTGTTGTTCACATACTGCTGCATGCCAGAGCCTCAGACTTCACACCTGGGCGCTGAAAGAAGCCACACACATGTGCAGGTTGTACAGGGACCCTGTCCTCAGGCACTGCCAGGACCTCGCCCTGCCCAGCATAGCAGTGCTGATTAGGCAGCACTGACTTGGCATGTCACTGCCACGGTGTTAGGACTCCATTCTCCTGGCTAGGATGGTTCGAGACAGGATTTCCCACACAAACGCTCAGCTGACAAAAGAGAAGTGGAAGCCCAGAATTTCCATGTTCTCTTTAGGAGACTGCTGCTTGATGAAAATGATGGGAGTGTGGGTAGGCCAAAGCCCTACGTGCTACTGGGTACTTCACAGGCTGTGTAATGGACAAGCTCAAGTTGCTAGCTTTTCCCAGTAATAATTTAGATCTATTGTAAATGTGAGATGCTCCAGCTGCATGAAACATAGCAATCTTTTAAATCAAGAGAGCAGATAAACTTGTCATGAGATGGATGGAAGCTTATTTGTTCACTTTCTTGCTGGATCCAGCAGACAGATTCTGTTTCTTATTCACTACAAAGCAATATGAATAAAAACATTTCTGAATTGTAAGAGATCTTTTTCTTTGGCTCTCGTGTAAAGTGATAAAGATGTTTGCAATACATTTTGCTGAGAGGAGTCCTTGAGGAAGGAGAGAAAGGAAGGTAGGCAAGGGAAGTGGAAGTAACAGATGATCAGGTTTAAACAGAGCTGAGACCATTTCAAAAGGTAACCACAGACAAACCTGAGAGCATTTTCACTCAACCTATGGCTTTTGAGTGAGCACAGGCTTATGGACAGAGGAGATGGAAGGTGGCTGCTATCTACAATATCTTTGTCTGTGTGTGTGTGGACATTAGAGTTGAAAAAATATATGGTGATGATATTGGTAATGGTGATGATATTGCCTTAAACTGGACTGCAATATGCAAGGAGAAGATCAGAATTTTTCAGTGTTCAGTTGTTTCTGTCTTCTGGTTAAACTGCTAGATAACAAACATCACCAGAGTGGGTGTCATCACAGTGCTTTGCATGATCCACCAGGCAGCTGGAATGGAATTCCTTGCAATAAGTGTTCTCATCTCACTGTAGATACCTAAATCTGAGCTAATCAGTCACCTCCCTTCATTTCAGTGTAGACAAATTGGCATTTTTAGGCTGTTTTTCTTTCAGTTTATTTTAGCTATCAACACAGTGCACTAAAAACACAGAATTAGCTCCTGCTAATTAAAAAAAGTAAATCTGAAGATTTAGCTCATATATGCATGGCTGCTTTTCATGAGGTCCACTCCATCACTGCCATTGACTATCTAATAAGAGACTTTGGTAGCTTCTGGCAGTAAGAGTATACTACAATCATCACGAATCATCATGAAGGAATGGATGACTATACACTAGAAACCATATGCTACTTTGGCCTTCCTATTACTTACTTCATTTCACCTCTGTTTTCTTACACCATTTTGATTAGGAAAAGGATCACACTTTGGCTACGTGCAGCCCAGACAGGAGTTGTCATTCACAAGATTCTAATTTTGTGCTTGTTGGGTGCAAGTACAACTGAAAGTGGACACAACTGAAGGTGGACTTACAATTACACAAAGACAAATGTCAGTTACCTTGGGAGGATGAAAAATCAATAAAAAGAATATAAAGCATGGGAAGAATAGCTTCTAAACATACGTAAAGAACATTACCTGGAGAACTCTACTCATCCATTGGAAGCTGTCTTCCTCTGTGGAATCTGGCCTCTGCTCAGCAACAATGACTATCCTCTCGTCGTGCAGCACGCTCACTGAAAACACTGCTATTCTGTAGAGCAGAGGGGAAAAGGGGGCTTAGTGCAGGCAGGTGGAAGAGCATCCACCTAGATCCTCTATAGCTCTCACTTTGTTATTTGTTACTCAGACAAATGCTGCATCGATTAGTATTGTATTTGGGGGGAAGGCAATAGGAACAGTTCTGGGTAACATCTGGAGGAGAAAGAGAGAGCTTTGTTCTGCACTCATGTAAATACAGGCACCACACCCAGCAGGGCTGGAGAAGTGAACATTCTTGGGATAAGGAAAGTGCTAAATCTGGGTCACAGGAAGGGTGTTGTTAGGCTGTTATGCTGGCATAAGCATCTTTGGCCCAACTTATAAGTAAACCATTGCAACATCATTTTGTGAGAGGCATGCCAGGTGATTGAGTGTGAGCACATGCTACAGCATTAGACTCCTCAGAAGTTTTTGATGTCTCCTGCTCAGTTTAAGCATATGGGGAAGGTCACACAAAGAACTGCTGTCACCTTTAAGAACTGCTATGTTAGGTATATTAGAAATATTAAATTTAGAAAGGACCCTCTTGAGTCAACACCTTCAGAATTAACCAGCAGTTCTACTGGAAACATTAATAATCGCAGTTTTGGACCTTGATATCTAAAGTCTGCCTCAACACTGTCTCAGGTTTCCCTTTGCTGTATCCTGGTTCTAGCAACATGAACAGCAACAGAGGGGAAACCACAGTGACAGATCAGGCAATGCCTTCTGAAAGCACTTCGTGTCACTTACATCTGGGCTAAGCAAAACAAATGATTTCTACATAATAGAAGCAAAGAAAGGATCAAACCTTCCCCTGTAGACAAATTTCATTGGTTCTACAGCCAGTGCTGTTGCTACGATGTCATCAGCATTATGTCTTCTTCCACTGACAACCATCAACCCATCCATTTTGCCAATGACAAAGACAAGTCCCCCTGGGCCTATAAAGCCCAGTAGTCCAGTCCTTATAAAAGGGTATTCAGTGATAGGGCCACCAGAATTGGTCATAGGAAACACCTGTAAGACAGAGAAGCACAGCTCAATTCTAGACTGCAGAGTATTCAGGCATGGTTTCTCAGATGGCTTTTCTGGAATGAAGTCAGTCAGTCACCAGTGATGCTCATGGCCATAAAGGGAATGTCAGGAAACCCTCAGACTAGTCTGTGCCATTTTCAGTACCTGAGCAGGAACCAGTTCAATCCCACTGTGCTTACCAAATACATTTTCCCTAACCATGGCTCTGGGAATTATTTAGCTAGCCCATAGACTTGTACAGTATCACCTTTTTAATTCTTCCTGCTTTCCTTGTGATTGCTGCAGCCCCTGATATTCTTTCAAAATTGAAGTAAAAGCTCTTCAGAGCCACAACTAAACCCACATAAAGGTCTACTATTTCACTTAATGAAACAGCCTTCAGTGCAGATTATTTGGCTAGAATACAGGTCCCAAGCCACAGGCACTGATTATTACTGCTATTCTATATTATTACTGGCAGTACTTTATGTCAAATATGATCTCAAAATAGAAAAAGTTTAAAAGGAAGGATTTTATACAGCATTTTTAGGTCAGCTTACCTCAAAAGTATTTTTGGTCATGCCTGAGAGTCCATAATATGATGTACCCGTTGCAATAGCACATACACAAAGTTCTCCTATTTCATCTGTTTTGCAGAGCTGAGGAATTCCATCTGGCTTCACTGAACACATTATAGCTAGAGGGAGAGTAAAGGACTTAAAAATATTATAAAAGGAACTACAGAGTAACATCAACACTGTAAGAAAGGTATCACAGTGGAGCTGACAAAATATATGCAGACTAATGTCTAACAACTGGATTCTTAAGTATTAAGGTGTTCAGCATTATCAGGTGTTCTGTTTCTATAAAGAACGTAAAGATCTTTATGCAAGCTCAGTCTTTACACTGATAACAAACCCTAATTTGCCTTGCTCTCTGAAATTTCAGGAAATCTATAATACTGCTGTGAAATGTGACTGTGTTCCCTCCTTTGCACACCAAAGCACAGATTCACTGCAGTCAGTGCATAATGAAACACCAGAATGGAGTTCTTGATGATAGCTGCACTTCTGGGGAGGGAGGCAACCAGAAACACACCTCTCACAAAGCAGCAAGTACTAACACAGAAAAGACCAAGATATTCTAGCAGCCTAGTGTGGTAGTTTTACTCAGAGTTTATCAGAGCTGAGACTCCCTCTTGCTGGTCTTAGAGGACAGTAGAGACAGCAGGAGCAAAATAGGAGGGATTTGGAAGCACTGGTCTGAGGAAGAAGCACTTCTTTCTGTCAACCATGTAAATAAGACTCAGGTATGCTGCTTTATCTATAAACTGGAGTCTGGCATGTGTAGACCTTACAGCTGCAAAGAGGGTATGATGGAGATCAGAAATTAATAAGAACATCTTCTTAAGTACAAGTGTAGAGAGTCCTGAATGATCTTTGTCTCACTCTAAGGATATGCAGCAGTGTGTACTTTTATTCAGATCATCAGACTGCAGTAAGAAGTGCAAGATAGCACACCTGTAACAACTGTTAGACAACAGCCAATCTCATCTTCCTTTAAGCTGTTCAACTTAAAATTCTGTAAGACGCATCATTACATTTGATTCCTCTGGTGCACAAGAGACATTCTCTAATGCAAAGCTACAGCAGTATCCCTTCCTAGCTTCTGTCACATCTCATCTCAGATCCAGCTCTCTTATGAAAACATCTATTTCTCATTTAAAAGCACTGCTTTCAGTTTGAATTCATCAAGGCAAACTGCTCAGTGACACCTTCTTTTTCTAATAACTGGGTGGCAGCACAATGGAAAACCATTCTGCAAGCCTACAGACAACAATCCTTAGCACAGGCTGTGAAAACTTTCACTAATAAGTCTCATCTGGGTCAGGCTTACAGATATTTATTTACAACTTCTAGATATCAGAATCCAGCTCTCATTTTCTGTACCAGTACCTCCCAGTTAAAGAATGGACGCTCTGATGTGGTGACACCTCTAACACAAGTGAAGACAGCCACTGAAGTCAACAGAGAGAAGAATCTCGGGTTTTGCAAAACATGAAGTTTTACAAGGTGATGCTTTGGGTCTAAAATGTTTTCAAGTACACATGTTCTAACCCCAAAGCTTGTTGTCTACGCAAACTATGCCCACCTATGACTTTCTACAGATGATTAGTTAAATTGATGAATCACAGTAAGTTTAAATACAGTTCCTTACCTCCTGGCATCACTAAGCCAACATCCTGGACAGTCAGAACAGAAAGCTTTTCTTCAGAGTCCACTCGAATCACTCCATAAGTGAGACCATGCATAGACAGAACTCCTCTGCCTGGTGGCTGATTGCTGTCATCTGTTGGCCTGCAATCATGGGTTATAACATCAGTGCTCCAGCAGGCAGAGGAAGAGTTTGCTTGTTCTGAACAGACCACTACTTGCAAGCACTCCTCTATCTGATAGTTTCAAAGTTCGCTTTCTTTTTTCCCCTGCTAGACCTGACAGAATCCTGGGTTTTGGACATTTCCGAGTAATCATATCTGACAGCTCTCCTGTTAAATAGCCACCCATATGTATTGAGCTGCAGAGATGAAATCTAGCATTTACCCCAAACAGCTTGCCTTTAATTTTCAGATAGATTTATAAACACTGTTTGGTTACCCAAGTAGAGGCTTCTTGCCTTGTTTAAAAGAATACTGAAAGGCAGTGAGGATAATGTGGAGGGAAACTGCACTCTAAATATTTTCAATTGATCAGTTAAACAATGCTCTACATGTTACCTGCTTTGGGGAAACCAAACCACCTGCCAGACTAGCAGCCTGACTCTGCCACACTGGGATCAATGTGAAGATCAGAATATAAGTTTGCTGTGTTTAAATCACAGATGTGAGTTCCCACTCCCAATATTTTAGTATTTAAAACTGCTGCACAGAAGATACTGGGATGTAATAGATTCACTACAAAGTACCTGTGGAAACCACAAGGACTTTACCATCTTTATTTAAGTGCATGTAATTGAATTCTTCCAATTCTAATTTACCCCCCATGGAAATGAAAACAAATTACACCTTCATCAGTCATGGTCAAAATATGTGGATGCAAGCTCTTTGCAATGCCTGTGTGTGCTCAGGTTCACTGCTGCCATGCCGTGCAGTTCTGCAGCATCAGCACAAGCTGTCTGTCAGCTTGGTTCAACACAAACCCTCCTGATGTATCAGTGGACACCATTGTACCTATGCAGAATGTGGCTTGAGCAAATGAACATTGCTGTATGGAAGCTATTGAGTCAAGGGAGCATGGCAGGGCTTTCCATGTCTGGAAGGATTCTCACACTGTCCTACATTTTAAACTGCGAGCCCAGAAGCTAAGCTGATGCTGCCTGGAGCATAGACAATTCCTCTGTGTACAGCAGCCACACTCCAGCTATTTTCAAGATGGATAAACCAGCCAATATTTAGTTAATGATTCTGCACTTTTTCCTATATAGACCATCACAACACAACTATTTTCTAATATATGACATTTCTCCTCTCCTCCGTGCTTCGAACACCAGCCAGGCTTTTGCCAATCATGCTCCTGTGAGCCTTGCAGCGACTGGCACCATCCATTTCAATTAATAGTTTGTACAAGGCATATTTCTCAAGTGACATTGCCAACAAAGAAGGATGTGGGCACACTTGAAAATGCATTAGAGCACTACAAATGGTGCTAGTAAACAAGCAGGTGTAATAAATAATAATCCCATCGTGTAAAAGGAACTTTCAGCAACATTATTCATCAGCTTCCTCTCATCCTTGCTCCCAAAACACATGTCTGCCCAAGAGAAGAAAGGCGCACACAGCTGCTCACAGCCTTCTAAGGACAGAGCCCACCTGACTGTCATTTTCTTGCATCACTCATCGCATCCAAAGACTGCTAACAAGAAGAGTGAGCACAGCCTTGAGAGACATTGGCTGCGTACAGGATGGGGGTGCCAGGGAGGGAAGCTGGAGTCATGAGGCCTGCAAGGATCATGTTGGGAGACATCTCAATAGAGTTACAATGCTGCGGACTGGGTTAACAGCTTCACCTGGGTCAGCAACAAGTGCTGTGCAATAGAAGCAGGTGTGCAGAAGGACAGAGCCAGTACTGAGGACCTGGGATGCACAGGACAGGCATTTCAGAGTGCTTCTGGCATCCTTAGTAGTCTGAGGTGGATCCTTGATTAAAACATCAGCTAACTGTGCTTGAGTCTCCTCTGGTGGGGAGCTAGTTATCCGATACTAAAAGCAAATACAGTCAGAGGAGAAGGGTGGAGGAGTGAGGGAGACAAGCACCTGACGGTAGCTGTTTGATTGGGAAGCTAATCGAACATCCAGTTACATCTCACTTGGACAGTGTGTTTTAAACGTTGTGGCAGGAAACATTTCGCTCAGTGCTATTGCAGTGCTCTACAGTTTTATACTGCCTGTTCTAACAGATGGAACAATTCTAAATGGCTGCAGAAACCTGAACTTAAGCACAAAGTCCCTGCTGTTCAAGGCACGATGTTGGGAAGACTCTGCCAATACAGACAACAGTTCTGCCATTTACTGTTTGCTACAACACTTAGGACAGCTGCATTTTGATGTTCAGGTACAGAAGGCTTAATAGTTTTATTAGAATTTATCCATTCTGTTTCTTGGCACAAATTGTCCAGACTCTAAGGGCATTTCCAGAGTATTACTGAGTGTCTAAGAATGGTTCAAAAGCACCAGTCAGCCAAAAACAACCTGGAAAATGTAATAATTTTCTTTAAACAGACTACTTTGAAGCATGCTTTTCCTTGATAGCAACTCCACTTGAATTCCCACATTTTAATTAGTTTTATGCTTACAGTGGCATTTTTCCACTGCTCTTTACAGAATTAGCTTTTGCATTTCAGACCATTTTTTTAAAATGAGATAGAATCACAGAAATGAGAACTAACTACATTATAAAGCATTCTCTACAAATTCTCTTTGTCTGTCTTGTTTGGACACACTCAAGATGAACCCCATAATGTCACTCAGAAGTGTGCATACTCAGAATTAGCCAATCTTCCCTTGCTGTCCGGATCACCACATCGCTCAATGCCCCTGAACTGACACAGTACCTTCGAATAGCCACAGTGAGAGCTTCCGGAGAACTAGCGCAGGGACAAATGACCTCCTGTCTTAGGCCTTTACTTTGGAAGACATTGAGAAATGCATCACAGGAAGAAATAGACCCTGGGGTTAAAAATGAAAAAGAGGAGAAAACCAATCTGATTTCTGAAGTGGTGCTATTCAAAGTACAAACTTACTATTGAATAAACAGACTTGCAGAAGCAAAAACTCCAGCAGGACCTGTGTGCACTGGAAAGCAGTCATAGCTGCCCCAGTGATATGCATATAGAGTTGTGCATGCACAGAGCATTGAGCATAAAGTCCTTTCACTATGCAGGAGAGCCATTACTGCCAGATTTACAATATGAATTTCATTGCAATTTTCTTTTTTAGGGTGAAGCAAATTAAAGACATACTTCAGAAACTCTAAGCAAACTACTACACACAAGCAGAACATCTGCATGCTACTGTCAGCACAAGCAGTTTGTGCTATGAATTGTTCTGAAGTGACGCAGATGTGGTTCTCTAGAGCAGCAGACATATTCCCCTCAGTCTCCTCAGTTACTTCTGCTTCTGGCTGCCACCATTTACAAGAAAGGCTCTAATCCTCTCTGTAGCTTAAGGTTATTTACTTCAGTTTGTCCCACTAAATAACACTGGATTTACTGCAACTTGCATTCTATGGACTATCAGGTTTGTTTCAGCATTAGTTGAAGAAAAACATATTTTAAAATTCCCTCATTAATTAATTTTTTCATAAATGTCATCTAGTTTGCATGAGACAAACTCTGTAGCTATTTTAGCTAGGATGTCTGAAGACAGCAAGCACTCCCTGTTCTCTGCTGGCCTGCAGCAGCAGAGCTTACATGGGTTTGCACCATCAGCCACTATCAGCATACGCAGTGAGGAGAGGTTGATGTCTCTCTGATCTCGGTGTGCCACCAATGCCCAGTGCATGTCTCTGGATTTTACACAGGCAACTTTTGCTGCAAAAAGAACAGGAAGATTACTAATACACCATATAAAAGCTGTGCAGCTCTATTACCAGTTTGCACCTTTGATTCTGACTGTTAAACACACTTTTGTATATTCTTGTTCCTTACCTTTGTATTGACAGACTTTTTGTATCCATGACAGCGGATTCACCTTCATTAAGGAGTATGGAATACTTATAACATGCATCATGTTCATGACACTCTGAAATCAAATGAGATAAATAGGTTTTATACAATAATTGTGGTAATTATTGAGATGATGTTATGGGCAGGTACAGCAATGCAAATCACTCTGCGCTTGTTTTATTGTCATAGCTGGCATTAATCTTTCCCTATCTAGCTTTCTACATTAAGATGAAACAGAGGCTCAACATGCTAGTGCTTTAATTAAGAATTAAGCATTTAGACTAATCAGATCATAACTTTGAAGTGGGGCTGAAGAAAAGGAAACCTTTTCTTCCCATTTATACTCTAAGCAATTCACTTTAAACAGAACAACTAAGCAAACACTGGATGAACGATGTCTGCATGTTTGCTGTGTAGTTCAGTGTCACCCCCAGGCCTGCTAAACTTCACGATACCTGAAGAGCCTTTACTCAAAAGGACAAGTAACAGCAATATCCTGTCTAAAGAAATCCACCTCTGTGAAGGCTCAAGATCTGCTAGTGGTAGCAGGGCACAATTTATGGAGAAGACAGTGGAGAAATTAGAGTCACAGAGATCAGTTTATTTTAACAGAAAATAAATGAATGAGTTTTTAGTTTTTCTCCAGGTGAGCTAATTCCAGTATTTTCAACATAGTCATGAAAAGTTGATGAAGTTTAGAAAAACCAGCTGAGTGAAAACAATGACAGATCCCAAACTGATCTCCCAGGTAGTGTGAGGTAGTCAATTTCTTTAGTGATTTCTCAGTGTTACTGCTATACAGTCTGTAAATGAGTCTCTGCACAACATATGTCTTCTGAGGGCAACACATCTCCACTCATAGCAGTTCAGGTTAAATACAGGTTTTGGAAAACATAGGCTTGAGAAAGGTTAAGTGTGCCAGTGGATTAGTCATCTACATACTTGTAGAACTGCAGAAGAGTTCTCCTTTCAGTCTGGCACAAGCCTAGGTACAGTAAAAGCTCTTACAGACAAGTAATGAAAAAAATGAAGTTCATACAAAGACTGACAGCAAGGAAGGCACAGAACAGCGCTGCTAAATGCTTGCTTTCAACTTCAGTGATAAAGGTGTTTTTCTTACTATGAGATACTGATGGGTATTAAACCTGAGAGACCGTTTCTGCTTCTGAAGTTCTATTATTGCCCTTTGATACTGTGGTGGTTTGAAACTGTCTTTTTAATTTTTCCTTGCAAAGTTCAGAACAGAGAAAGTGAAAGAATGTAAATAAGTCACTATTGGGTGTAAGAAAGCAAAATAACAATTGTTCTAAACACTTCCATTGGATAGATAGAAATGTTTAAGAACTATTACCCAAAACAAAGTAGGCATTCGGCACATTCTGCGTTCGGCAGTGGGGGCAGTTGCTGGGCTGTCTGGTTGCTGTTTCTTCTTCTCTTCTGGCTGAAGATAACACACTGACCTTGGCAGCTAAGTTAACAACTTTCTGCTCTAACTAAACTCTGCTTCTCTGTCCAGGGGGGTCTGGGGGGGAAGCTCCTGGGAGAGGGAGGCCCCCTTTGGGAGGGTCCCCTTGGGGGGAAGCAAAGGGAGCTTGGTTGTGTTTTTCTGTTGATTGTATATATTTGTAAGTGTTGTGAATTTTGTATATTTGTACATATTCATTGCATTTCATCTGCTTGTAAATACAGCCTTCATTTGCTTCCAGACTGGGCTAGCCTGGTTATTGTCGGTGGGGGGGGGAATTTCAGCTCACACCGACACAGATACTAAGAACAGTATCGCACTGAGTGGGAAATATATATTGGATCCCAGGGAACCATAGCATGTAGGGTCTGTACATCCTTGGACCCCCCAAAATGCTGTCAGTTCTTTAAATAATCAGTGACTAGCAAGCACTTCATGAGTCACCAAGAGCAGCAGCCCTTAAAACTGTCCACTGCCTCTCACATCAATCAAGGAAGACATCTGAAGAGCAAGCAAACAACTTCTACAGCTCCAAGTATCAGAAATGATTTAATGCTAGCAAACTCATCTGATATGAGTTATGGCAGAAAAGCTAGGCAGTGGCAATGCAGCTATGCCATTGGACCACATCCTTACAGAGGCAAGGACTAACTGAATTTGCTCCTGACAGAAAGTCTGATCTCAGAATCACACATCAGTAAGATCAGGGTACGATGGCAAGAATGTGGCCAGAGTATTTGATAGGATGCATAAAAACACATTGGCATCTTTCCTGTGCTCATTATGGGTAAGTGTACTAGCAGAAGACCATGGGTTTAGGTCATGTAGGTTTTGCTTCCAAAGCAGAAAAATTTGTATTAGAAGAAACTGTAGGACATGGCAGTTTGTGAAAGCAATAAGCATATGAGGTTAGTTTATTTTCAAATACACAAAATAAAAAACATACTTACTGTAAGAATCCCATGCCATAAGCCAACATCCTTTTTGAAATCCAATACATTCACAATTGTTTCAGCTGTCCAACAAAAACAAAAGAGTTTATTTTTTAGAACATGGCTTTAGCCCAAGGCGAACCCACTCAAAGGAAGGAAGCTTCAGAAAGGCATGATTGATAACCTCGAAGTTCTACTTCCACAGTAAGTCTCCACTGCAGGATCTGTACTGGCTAGGACAATTATTTGTATCTCTCAGAAATATAATCCAAATGTGCATATTTTCAAAATAATTAAAGCCCCAAAACTGAGTGTTTAAATCTAGGAACCCTCAGCAGAGATCTATGTAAAAGGTAAGGCAGGAGCCTGGTGAGAAGCACATTGCAATTCACACTTGATGCTAAGGAGGAAGCAAGAGACGTACTCCATACCTTCCGTGTACCCACATGCCTGGGTCAGAGCTTGGCAGTGTGTCAGCAGTGCAATCCTTGTCACAGTCACCCCAAGCACACTTCCATCTTTACATGTTTTGTACTAAAAAGAAATAGGCAGGGGAAGTCAATGTGCAGTAGTTGTCCTATTTCTGCTATTTAACAGCTATGGCATAGGTGAATGATGCACACAGGTAATGACTCTATTTTAGGAAGGCAGCAGTACTGAGGAGTTTGGGAGGCTTTTTTTTTGTTACAAGACACTGTTTTCAGCTAGGCCTTCTCTTTCTGACTGAGGTTGCCCAGGCTTGGTACCAGAAATCCACCTGCTGTTTGAGTACAGGCAATATGGAAAACTATTTCTAACAGCTGTGATCAGGACTGGATGGATTTAGCAACCAATAACCCAGCTGAATCTGCTCATGGCTCACGTTAGATTTTGTAGGCCAGCCAACAAACCTGAGCTTCTCTCTTATGTGTCTGGTACAGCATAGAAGGAGAGCTGGTCACAGCCCTTGCTGGGTGCTGTTCTAACAACCTGTACGTGCAGTCCAAAAGACACAAACTTTTTGATCAGAAGCACGTGAAAGAAGAAAGTGGCATAAATAAGAGGTAGTTCATTGCTGATGACTGCAATAATTTTTGCAACTTTGTGCAAAGTGGTAATTAAAGTAAATTGAACATTTATCTTTCTCCATGATGAAGATAATTAAGATTGAAAATGGAGGCATCTCTGCTTCTGTAGCCCAGTGTTCTGACTGTGTGAAGACAGGAAAAAACCTTTGCTCCATTCACTTGAGCTTACTCCCTTTGAATAACCATTTAGATTAAAAACTAACATCACTGAACTCAAGGTTTATAAGTCTACACAAAAGAGGCGAAAAGAATGTGGGGGGATAGCATAAAAATTAAACTTCAGAGCATAGCTAATTTTCCCTTCCTGACGCTGGTCTTTCAGGGGGAGTATGAGTCACAAAGCAGTAAGTGACAGGCAAGCATCTGAACAAGAAGTTCCTTCTCCTTCAAAGGGTTTGAAGGTTGTGATACGAAAGCCGAAGCTTCACTGTGAACTTGCTCTCTGTTCATCTCCAGGCTAGCGGGCAAGCCTGCACTGTGAATGAGACCGAGACTGGCCAAGGCAAGTTTAATGTAAGTTTGTATCAGCCACACAGGTGACATGAAAACAATAATGCTAGAAACGCTCCAAAGGCATTTTACCATTTCATTAACTTTTCTGAAATCAATGCCCAGTATCATTTATTAGAAAATGGCACTTGTTAACAGGCTAACCCAGGATGCTGTTTGCCTCTGTGACTAGTGAATGAACGATGATGTTTACCTAACCCAGAAGTGCCATCTGCAATGACTCGAGGAGAAGATGCATCTTCATTAACTCACCTCAATGTAAGCTGTGTCATTGTTTGCGTCCTTGATGTGTGGGAACCAGTCACGAGGTGGCTTGGAGAGGTGTTTAGACTCTGTGACAAACCACAGCAGCTTTGGCCAGCCTGAGGTACAAAGAACAGCCAGCTTTTGTGGAGCTTCTGCGGGACAAGTCAAAGCTCCTCTCTGCCAGAGAGTCACCATTACCTAAAGACGCTTCTTTTAAACCTCAGTACTGCATGGGAGAGGTGGTCCAGACCTGCTTTCTTAACGTGGCTGTTTGCTGCCACTCTCCTGTCAGAGGCTACTGCCCCTACCACCCAGCTATGGGACTGAATTGTATGAACACTTTTCATCTAGTACGGTCCAAAGTCTGTTGGCTCAATCCCACTGGTGGCCACAGCTGATGTCAGCAGTGCCACAGAGCCAGCAGAGGATCAGACCAGGAGCACTCACGCTGTCCAGCAGCCATGAGGTTGAAGCAGCGATGTCCAGCAGCCTGTGGCACACATAGCTGTGGCAGCTGCATGCCACAGCTGCTCCTGTGCCAAGTGTTTCTTCATGTGCCTGATCATCACTCGCTACACCCAGAGCTGTGCAATGTCCCCTGACGCCCCTGCTCACCTTTAAACTGCGGGATCTCCCCTGTGGGGCTCTTCGGCAGTCCTTTATGGCAGGCATCACTAGTCAAGGCCACAGTAACTCCACAGCTTCCAAGCAAAAAGCCTATCTGCTGGCTTCCTGCATCCTAAGAGATGACAAAATGAAAGCAATACACATAACTGAAGTGACTACAAGCTGAAAATGTTATTGTCCTTTGGCACATTATCTTGAGAGGAAAACAGTCCCTTTCCTTTAAGCACCTTATTTGATTAGCAAAACTCATTTGTGCACCTCAAAAGATATCCTCTTGTTTGTAACCACATCAATCATACAGACAACCAACGCCATCGGATGGTGCCTGCTCTCACACCTCTTCACAAAGGACAAGGAGTGGCTGGGAGGAGTGGCTGAGAGGCTGGAAGGTTCTGCCATCCAGGGGGATCTGACAGGAATCTCACAAAGTTCAACAATGGCAAATGCAAAGTCCTGCACGTAGGGAGGGACAAGGCCAGGCACCAGCATGGGCTGGGTGCTGACTGGCTGGAAAGCAGCTTTGTAGTAAAGGACCTGAGTGTCCTACTAGACACCAAGTTGAAAATGAGCCAGCAATGGCCCTTGCACAAAAAAGGCAAATGATATCCTGGGCTGTATCAGGCAAATACTGCCAGCAGGCTCAGGTGGTGATCACTTCCCTCTACTCAGCACTAGTGAGGCACATCTCAAGTGCTGAATCCAGATCTGGGCTTCTAGATACAAGACATGGAGCTACTGGAGAAAGTGCAGCAAAGAGTTGCTATGATAATTAAGCAACTGGATCATCTTTCCTGCGAGGAAAGACTAAGAGTTGGGACTGCTCAGCCTCAAGTAGACAAACATCTGAAGGAAGGGTGTAAAGAAGACCAAGCCAGGCTCTTTCCAGTGGTGCCCAGGGACAGGACCAGAGGCCATAGGCACAAACTGAAACTGAGAAGATTCCCTTCGAACATCAGGAAACAGTTTTTTACTGGGAGGGTGACTGGCACAAGTTGACCACAGATGTTTTGGAGTCTCCATCCTTGGATATATTCAAAAGCCACCTGGACACAGTCCTGTGCAATCTGCTCCAGGTGGCTCTGCTTGAGCAGATAACTTTATGAGTCCTCTGCCAATCCCAACCATTCTTGAGTCTGTGCCAGTTCTAGGAGATAATGCTAGGTATAGATGCTTCCTTCTGGAGAAAGCTTTCAACCCTTAAGATGTTCTGATGGGCAAACAGTGGTGACAGTGTCACTATTTATGCTGATCTAACCTGATCTGTCAATAACCATTTCACTGAGTAGTCACAGACACACTTCAGGAGTACTACAGAGAGTCAAGTGCCCATTAGAGAAAGCAGATTTCAGTTTAGGGAAGCATCAAGGAGATACAGGCAGTGAGGCCAAGAAGCCATGTAATGATTTGCAAGACTAGGCCATAGCTAGTCTTTAAGAGGTGCTGTGCTTTTACAGCATTATGCCAGCTTGATGTATGTCTTGTCATTACTCTTTCATGACCCTTACATCTGCCCACTAGCCTCCTCAGCCGACTAAAGCCCTAGCTGTAAAGGCACATAGAAGCATTAACCCGTTCTTCACAGCATGATTCTACAGCCTGTGGAGTCTTAAAAGATCACATTAAAATATATTTCAAGCAAGCATAAAGCATCATGGAAGCAACCAGAAATATAGAACAACTGTCTTCATCTACTGACTTACTCAAAGCAAACCTGTGTGATGGAAAGAAAACTCCAAAGCCTATCTGACTAATTTTTCATGTAGTCAAACAAAACAATCGAAAATGTAGGAGCAGTGAGATCAGAGGAAAAACAAAAGCTTACTTGTTTTCCATACCACCTTGAAATATGTTAATGGCATCAATTATTAAGAGTTTGATAGCTGAGCAAACAACGTGGGACAATTAACTGCTCTGTCAAAACTCTGCCATGTAACTCCTTCCATGCAGCACGACTGCTTTTGCTCTAGCAGAACCAGCAAGCACACAAAAGCAGGAGAAGCTGACAAAGTACTTTTCCAGGTTTTTTAAATGAAGCTTCTGCATCATCTTCTCCAATAACAAACCAGACAAGCCTGAAGAGTGCAGGAGGGATGGCTGTCCTTGGAGGTCCTGCAGAAGGAATGCCAGGAAGATGAGGGCTAGAATGCGCCATGGAGAACATCATTCCTTGGGTAAGTCATGGCCTCCAAGACTTGCTACTTCATCAGGTACAAGGGAGGTCATCAGTTTCTTGAAATACCAGATCCATACTACCATGAGCCAAAATTTCCCACGAAGTTGGTAACAGTGCAGGTATGTGTGTGAGCTCCAGCAATTAAAATCAATATTGCATGGAAATGTCATAACTGAATGCAGCAACTGCAACACTCTCGATATTAAATTAAAAAGGTGTTGTAGCTGTCTGCCCTATAGAAGATTGCTAGCAAACTGCTTCCCCACTGTAGCAAGAAACTGCCAATTCTCAAGCAATCAAATGCTACTGACTGAAGGACTTCCCAAGCAGAAATTAACCAGTCAATGCCACTAAGAATTCTAATATATGTAAGCCACTAGAAAGTGGAGACCTTAGAGTATCAGTATATAATGGCCCTGGAGGATGCATCAGGTAAGAAATGATCTGTCAAGCTCTTCTCATAGCAAAAACCCCAACAAAACAACAGGAAAAAGAAGCTGCTGCCACTGTTTGAGTGCTTTACATAGCAGAAGAAAGAACAACTCTGCTTCAGCTCAGTGCCATTACCAGCAGGTTTAGGGCCTGGCCACGCTCAGAGAGAACCATGGACAGATTCCTTTGTACAACCTGCCCACAGGTCACAGTCTCTAGCAGCAGACTGTGCTACATCAGGACAGCCTCCATCTCAAACAGCATTGAAATCTTCACCCAGTTCTTCTCTTTATAGGTTATTCTTCCCTTGTAGGGGCACCACGGCCAAACAACTATGTGATATAACACAAAGACTTTAACCATGCCTGGACAGTGTCTGGTGTGTTCTACAGACTTTCAAATCCTATGCCATGCCCTTGGTGTCCACACTAAATCCTGCCTCAGAAGGAAAAAAATGAACCAAGACATGGCAGCAGGGGTACCATGACAGACTCTCTGCTCAGCAGTGAGCTGAGGATCTCACATTATCAACACAGAAAAGCAGTCTGCTCCATCTTTCCCACTTCCAGTCTCACATCTCCGAAGCAATTATTACCGCCGCCTGCCTGCTTCTGGTGGCTTCACCCTGACTTAGAAGCCTAAAGTACTGCACAGAACAGAGATGTAAGGAAAAAGTCAACACCCCTCACCCTATGCAGGTGTCCCTGCGATACCTAGTGCCCCGCAGAAGCAACGGTTTCTAAGTACGAAGTGGTGGTAAGATACTGGACTGACAGCCAGGAGATGGAAGATCCGAAACCACCTCAAGATGAGAGTTTTATACACCTCCCAGACACCCTGCAATCTTCCCTGCACTCATGCACATAAGCACAATACTCTGTGTTGTTCCTCACACCTCAGCATGACAAGCCTAGAGCAGTGAGGACCTTGGAGAAAACTTCCAAGCCTGACAAATTCAGTTTGAGTTGAAAACACAGTTATTTGTGTGAAGCAGTCAAAGCTTCCATGTGGACCAGGATATAGTCAGGAGACTTTAAGCTATTGGCTTTTGAGCAATGTAAAGAGAATGCCTGCAATGCTGAGAATGCTTTTCTAAGTAGGAAAAGAAACCAAATCATCTGCTGCCAAAACATAATTCCGAAACAGCCATCCCCTCCCCTTAGATAAAAACCCTCTCCTGCCTGCAAAAGGAAGAGATTTCCAGGACACACTGTTTTCTCACAGTGTTGTTTTCTATTTTAGCAATTTATGTTAATCTGCTACTTTGGCAACCCCCCACTTGCCACAAACACTTTATTTTGTGAGGTTAGAAAAACCGTTATGAGACTGGTGGAGACCAGGTGAAACAACTCAACCAGCACAGTCCCAGCTGCATATGGAGCAAGACTTGCCACTGATGCTCATTGTCAAAGCCTTCACAATCCACAGCTTGAAATGTCTTGTAATGCAGGTGGAAGGCAAAAGACAGAGCTGAGGTATTGTGCTATGAGGTTTGAGCTCAGCTCATGACTTTGGAACTATCATTTTACATTTCTTGAAGGCACAGCACTCGCTGAGGTACGAAAAATGAGGTCTCTATAGCTTTACACTATGGCTGCACACACCTAGAGAGATCAAACTTTCAGACGAGGGATCTGGAAATCCTCTCTGCTGTAGGTATCCATTCAAGGTTCTCTGAAGACTTTTATTAAAGTTTCCCTATAGGTTTTCATTGGTACCTGGAGGCAAACTGTCTTCCTGCTGCAGAGAGTGATAATTCACTGTCAGGATAAAAAACCTATGTGTGGCTGCATTTCAGCTTGCTGTTAATGTTGTTTGATAATGCTGTGTGAGTGTGTGTGTGAAGCAAAGCAATGACGACCCCTTCTCAGTGAGTGAGAGTGCATGTCCTTCTCTAATAAGGAAGGAAGGAAGAGGCAGCCTGTGCAGAGGCTGCTCTGATAAGGGGTACTCCTGTCCACTTGCAGATCCCAGACTGCCTTCAAAAGGAGAATTCTGTGGTGAAGTATCGCAGCCTGAACTGATCTTGTTTTGTGTTATGATGCTGGTTTGAGCTCTGCCTGCTCTTACCTTACAAAACATCTGCTGGGACAGAACAGAACTCAGGCACAGCATCTGGAGTGGCACAGAACTGCCTGCTGGAAGCACATGTGGCATTAAACCCAACAGGGCAGGAAACAGTCTTCTGACTGAGAAAGAAATTTTTACATGCTTGCATCTCATCCCCTGCTACAAACATTCAGTGCTTGTGATAAGAGGCCACAACGATCTGTGTGGAATTGCTTTGGTTCATATGCTCACAGCATCTGATTGAACACAACTATGAATGTGCTTGGAGGACAAAAAAGTTATTTTCATATTACAACTGACTAGTTCCCCTGACCGTATCAGAGCAGACTAATAATTTTCATGGCACTCATCAAATGGAAAAAAACATTAACCTAAGCAATAGAAAGCAAAAGATTTGAAAAAACACATTTTAAAATCTTCTCATTAGGGAAATAATAAATCACGATTTGAAATAGAACTTGACATGTTGGAAACCCCCTCTCATCCACTCTGATGGCACAGTCTGTGATGTATAGTCTGCAGTTCACATCATATCACCCAATTTGTGATACTTCAGCTTCTGACAAGATGACCAGAAGTGGCAGCTCTGAAGGAAGAGCTGCTACATGCAGCACACTGTGTGCTAATGGATGGGAAACACAAAACATTTGGAAAAAGTGACACTGTTCTGAAAAACCAAAGCCTACAGTCCCAGATACAGGCATTCCAGTGCCATTAATGCAGGGGAAGAAGAAGAAACAAAAGATGCTGTTTGCTCTGTCACTACAGTGAACCCCTGACTACTGCTCCTAGAATAAAGAGCCTGGGATCTCAGGTTTTAGTTTTAGAGCTGGTTTCCCAAGTCTAAACAGCCAAAGCCATGCTGAGGCGAATGCCAGTGCCCAGGGTTTTGCTGTCCACAAGGAAACACTCTGGGAATAAAACTGAACTAGAAAATGCTGCATGGTTGCTAGGTACCCACACAACCCACTCAGATGCTGTCAGACTGGCCTTCTGAAGGTCTTGGGGGAAGGACAACTCATTCTAGGGATTCTGTCCATGCAAAGGTGGAATACAGAGGGCAAAAAGCAAGGAGAGATGGATCCTCATCTAATCATGAACTGGAAAAAAGGCCCTGCCGAAGTCTTTACAAAATAACAGTCATGCTACAAAGGGAAGGGAACACACAGAAAATCCAGGGGCCTTGATTTCCATGTGGCTATAGATGTCTGCAGAACGATACACAAGCCAAAAGACTATCTGGCTGCAAATATTACTGCTCAGTTTTAAACTGCCACGCACAAAAAACAATTGGAGAGAGCCTGGAAAAACTCTTCTTTATGCAAAAATAGAACAGTATTAATGCTGCTAATCCAAAACTTTAATATAAAAAAAAGGGCTCATAATATAACTTCCTGAAATAGCTCTTCCTGTATCACCTCATTATTCTGTTAATTCTGTAGGAGCCTGTAATATAATTTTTGGCCTATTTTTTAATTCACATCTCTGTCTTCCAAAAATTAAACCAAAAAATGACCACTGCCAGAATGTACTGAAGCCTGTAGAAAGGGGAACAAATAATGGGAAAGCATAAAAGAACAGTCTAGGCCACTAGGCCATTGTGTGGTGACACGAATGACATCTTTCCATGGATGCCAGAAGCAATCTGCTGCCATTTGACCAAGCAGAGATATTGCTTCTGGAACTACTCAGAATATGATTTTCATCTCATTCTTTCCACTCCAGATCCCATTCCATGTAAACAAATGCAAAAGTATGTGCAACAGTATATACTGTGAGACTGCCTAGCTTTATTTATAGATCAGAGATCATGTTGCCTCTCTAACTGTACAACCAACATCTCTGTTATGTTTTATTAACTCAATACTGAAACATTATGGAACAACCTTGGCAATCGTTCAGCTGTCCAGGACTGTAGATATCTGTTAGGTATGGTCTGGGTAAGTCTACATTTACGTATCAACATATACCCACATATTTTAAAATTAAACAAGAAAAACAACCACCCAAGAGATTCAGACAAGTTAAGATAGGAATATTTACTGGGACAGCTGGATTTTATAGTTTACTGGATGGATGTGGTATCAGATGTTCAAAAATAAATCAGATTTACACCTCTCCATGTAATTTAAAATGCCATTAAACTGGAGAATACATTATTGCACTTTTTATCCCTCCAAGCCAGGCTGCTCTGTTTTGAGTAATGAAAGCAGACTTACCGTGTGAGCACTCTCTCTGACATTTAACACACACACACATATATATAGTGTGCTCCTGGCTTTTCTTGCTACATGTGAACTCTATGGTTTATGCTGAAATCATGTACCCAGGTTAGGCAACTGCCTCAGACTATCTTAGGGCACTGCAGTTGTGTGTGAAAGCCTGGTGACAGCCTGACACAGACCCTGAAATCATCATCCCTGTTCCTCAGCCATGTCTACCGTTCAGTGCTCTCAAATACAGCATCTCACAAATGAACACCACTCTGTTCCCCAAAGCAGGCAGACTAGTTGAGGTCCCATTCTCTGTCCTTGCATGGCCTTTCTAGTTCAATTGTACTTTTCCTCCAGCCTTAACCAGTTAAGGTGGGGCACTCCTTCTCTCCTCTTTGCCTCAGCTGCCCCTGTCCCTCCACCTGCTTAGTGACCCTCCTGTCTCCTCAGCTGGACTGTGGCCTTTTGTTGCCTGATCCACTCACTGTCCTCCATCTCTCTACTACTTCACCGGTTCAGCAAACTGTCCTTTCCTCCACCTACCAGCCCTCCTCTCCCCTGCCAGCTTCTGGTTTCACCATGGCAAGGGTACACCACAGATGTTGGCCCGGACATGTGTGAGCATAATGGAGGAATGGTATCAGCTCAGCTTATCAGAGATGAAGAAGGTTCAAACACACTCAGTTAGGAAGGAATCTCCAGGTATTTTCAGCTGATAAATTGCTATGTGAGATGTGCAAACCCTCGAGCCTTTATGAGGGCTTACAGACTTTTTTCTATAGCTCTTCATTTGAAAGGCAGGGTACCTGTCCAGGAAACAAAGACTTGAGCTGCTGCTCCATGGTGCTGTGACACCAGAATGTTTCAAAGAAAAGCCCTTGACAACTGAAAAATTGAAAATGTGAGTAAAGCAACACACTTTTTGAGCCATTTGCCTGGAAACAGCTCATGGTTTCAGTTGATATTCTCCAACAGAAAGTTTGTAAAGATTAAAGAAAACACTTTGAGTGCACAACTCCAGACCAAGGAGTTAAAGGAAGGCATTATTAGTGCTAGCTAAAAAAAAGAGGGGTTATATAAAAGGGTATTTGGGAGAACCTCACAACAGACACTGTGGCTAGCCATGGTAAAGTGAAAGGGCTATGACAAAAAGAACTTGTAATGAATAAATACGTTTTGCTGTGGTTATGGCCTTCAGGGTATGCATCCTGAAATACAGAAAAAGCAAGTTCAGCAGCATCAGTGCAAGCTTCCCAGCTGTGGCTCACCTACAACACTGAGCCCTCTGCCTCATCATCTCCAGGCACTTGTTCTTCCTGGAACTGCTGAAACAACCCTGGACATGTCAGCTTTTGATTAGCAGTGGTCAGGTTTCTCAAGGAATGAATCTTCTGTGGCAAAAATTCCCAGCTGTAACTTGTTCAAGTGCCACCCTTGGCAGAGATGACCGTGGTGACAGAAGCTTCAGGACATATGCACATACAGACACAGGAGAAGGCATTTCCTAAGTGCTTGGAAGTTGCACATCCAGCACCAGTGGCATCATAAGCTAGCTTGGATTGCAGGGACAGATGGACGTGAACAGTTGTTGCCAATGATTCTTTGTCAGTGGCCAACACTAGAACACTTTGAGAAATAATCCATCCAGGACTAGCAGAGTTGTTCTGGAATGTTTTCCTCTTCTTTTCTAGATGGACTTGCACTTGTTGAATTTGCAGGCACATCTTCAGATTTTCCACAGCAAAGAAGCAACTATTTATACCTCTCTACACAGCACTGTCTTTGTATCCTCAGATTCAGAGGTAGTTAACCACAAAAAATACTCAAAAGCTGTGCTCAGCTGGGATTTGTTCTGCCGTGAGTTTTAAAATGCAATCTAGAGAATAAATTCATTTCCCTACCTTTCTTGTAAGTGGCACTTCGATAGGGACGGGGACGACTTCCGCCAGCAGGCAGCCATAGAACGCTACCATGAAGGCAGCAGGGTCGTTGTTAGGAAACACGAGTGTCACCTGAAACGAAGGCAGGGTGCAACATGGGTTATCCTGGGCTTCAGACACCGGAGTTCCCATGCTTCCTGCTGGGCAGAGACGTTTCTCTGCTAACTATTCAAACCCTTCAAGACAGGCGAATGAGGAACGAACAGGAATTTATTCTGATTGCTGTTGCCTTTGCCAACACTTTCACTTAGGATGTACTTGAATATTTTCATACTGTATTGTTTCCCACACTGACAACACCTTTCATCTGGTTCTCAATTTACTGATTGTTTTACAGATGTTAAATAATCATGTAAATGGAATTAATAGAATTTTACATTCTAATTTAATAATTTGCTTGATGTTACCTAACCCAAAGTGCATCTGTGACCAATTCAGATTACTCAGACTTATGCCATTGTGTCGATCATTTACACAATCTGCATTCTCAGTGTCAGCAGATGCCAGTGACTGCTGCAGTAAAGTGAATACAGAGATTGGAAGTTAGCACACAACAGATAGGGAAAGGTACACATTGCCCCATGTGAACTTTACTCCTTTTTGGAGCTTTCTGGGTGGATTGTTTGCGTATATACACTTGAACAATTGCTGCTTCTGCTGCTGCTCAGGAGACATACTTGTAAGTCAAGTAAAAGAGATTCTTCAGATCCTACTCCTGGCTAAATGCCATTGCAGAAAGCAATTTAGATTAAGGATCCAGAGAGACTTTAGCTATATTCTTCAGGATTTATTTTAAAAAAGAAACATAGGAAGGACTGTTAGCTTTCATTCTTCATTTTTTTTTCTTCTGGGAATCATTACTGCATGCTCCCATTTCTGGAGCCCTAAGAAATGCATACCACAGGCATATTTCTCACATGTGGCACAAGGGGACCAAGTGAAGCAACAATTTTAGAACTGGTATCAGTCCCTGGGGGAGGAAGAACTTAATCCCAAACTCACAAATCTAAGCACTAAGGCAGGACTAAAATCTGCATTTGTGAAAGATTAGTTCTGGAATATACATTCCTCAGCTTAAAGACAACCTGGAATGGGACCCATTGAAAACTCTACAGAGGCTCTGGCAGAGAAAAGAGGCAGCAGGCTCATCCAGCCTTGAGAGATGAAAGAATAGGTTTGTAAGAACCTCAGTAGCAAAACACAGGATGCTCTGGACTTCATTTAACAGCTTCAGGTGTTACCTCTGTAACCCTCTTTGTGGATTTAACCTACAGACCCACTCACCTGGATTCAGCCTCTAGCAGTAGCTGCATCTGATTCAGGAGCCAGGAATAGAAACACTCTCCATGCTACCAGTCACTGTAATCTCTTTGTTTACCTGCCTACAAAATATGATTACTGTGCTTGTCTTTGTCTCCCACAATGCTTCTCTTGTTTCTCAACAACTACTAAGTCATTAGTGAGTAAGTTTTTTTTTTACCCACATGACACCTCCAGGCTCCATAAGCAAGCTTTTGCTAAACGGACTTCTGACAACCCCAAATATTTCATTCTGTCTCTGTCAATGGGGGATATTAATTATTAGTAAGCAAAAATCACAGAGATACTCACCCTGTCTCCTGGTCGTACCATTGGTTCTTGTTTCGTGCCTAATTTATGTAGTATATTGTATGCAACCTTCATACTTCTGGTCCAAAGTTTGCCTATTAACATAAAATTTTCGAAATTAGAATTCCTCTTACATTTTACAAGATTATTAAAGAGAAAGAATACCTAAGCAGTGAAAAAAGAGTAGAGCAATTATATTAGTTTCCAACTAAATATGACACCACTACTGTGACTGGTGGAAATATTCAAATACTGATCAGAAGCTTTCTGTGAACTTTTTTTTATTTTTTCAAGTAAGAATGGTTTTCTTTATAGCAGAAGTTTCTTACTTTGGAGAGAACTGGATCTTGACTCCAAATGTTTAGAGGTTGCTGGAACATCAAGTCCAGAATGATCTTAACACCCTTAGCTGTAGCAAGCTGGACAAGTTGCATTTCTGCCCAGCCTGACATCTGAGGGTGGCACTCAGATTTCCTGATGACACTTCTCTCACTCCAAACCACCCAGAGAAAAAGGAAAAGAGTCCCGAGAAGTAGAGACAGAGAAAAAAAATGCCAACAAACAGAAAACTCCCCAGAGTCAGAGGGGCACAGTGAAGCAGCAGGGACCCTCTGACACATAGCACATCCATACAGCTGTGCTTCACGTATAACTCTGGGCATTCTTACATTTAATTTGTCTTTTTCTTCTCACCTGCTCCCATGCTCGCCATTCTCTCAGTTTCATTTCACTTGGCCCAGGTTCCCTTCCTTTTTACTGTTCCTCTTCTCCCCTGCATCATCCCTCCAGCTCTGCATTTAGCTAATCCTTACCAAGACCTCATCTCATTATTCTTTAGAGGAAGATTACTTCATCAAGAGCTTGCTGGCCATGCCACATGCCTTTCAGTAACCCCTCCACTGATCAGCAGCTTCCAACTATCCCAGCTCTTGCAGATGTGTCTTTATTCAGAGATCTTGTGACTTCCACTTGAACACTACGGAGCACAACAGCCCTGGGCTGGCCCCTGGGTGCTGGCTTTAAGCAGTATTCATTCTGACAGTAACAAATCTTCAATTCATGCCTGCTGATAACTGAAGGGGTAACAGGTTCTGACAGCAGACCACCTGTGGGCTCAGCAGCTCAGGTTCCTGAGCCTGCTGCATGGCTATTTATAAACAAGACAAGCACTTATCACCAGTTCCTCCACATCCTGGTTATAAAATGCAACACCACTGGATGATTTCAAGTGCCAATCTGATGTAAATACAACTTGTGATGGGAAGGTGAGATCTTCCTTCCTCCCCTTCAGGAAAACTGCAAGGGTCACTGCTGCTTATTACCAAGTAAGCACTACACACAATTACTTCTTATGAAAACTTCTTAGCATCAAACTGTGTTTTCCAAAGTCTTTAATTGAGTTAAAGTTACTCCAGTACTTGCAAGCTGAACTGGTTGATGCTAAGAAATAAATATGGCCCAATTCTGTGCTGCTGGAAACTGAGCATGGGTACAGGACTACATCAGCAGCATTAATCTTCACAGCACTATGGCAGAGCTACCTGCATGTGATGGAAATAAAGTTTTTAAAAGCATCCCTGCTGCTACAGTCAACACTTGAACTTGACAAGCAAGTAGGATAAAAACAAGGATCCCTTCAGAAAGCAAATGCTCTTCTTAAAGGTTTCCAACATTAAAGTTTCAGTGGCAACTAACTTAGAAGAGCAATCAGCAATGATACAGAAGGCTGGAGAATGGAAATCAAAATCCTGGCAAAGGTTCTAAACTGCAAGAAAGAACCATCTTTACACAAAACACTTTCAACTTAAAATGAACATTGAATTTTTAATTACTTTTCAGAGACATAAAGGATTGCTGTGAGAAAGTTCTGTCTGAACTACAGAGATTAAATGTTACAAGTCTTAAATTTGCATTTGTGACACATCACAACTAGTTTTTCATCTATTAAATGAACCATCTTACAATATTTTCTTTACAACCTAAGGTACATTCATATTAAATACTTTTAAAAGTACCAAGGTATGCAGCACAACCATTCCCACATAAGTGCTGTGAGCAAATGCAGAAATCAAGTGCCCTCAGAGACTAAGAACATCTAAAAGGGTACTTTCTAGCGAAGTTTTAAATAACAAAGCCTTCAAATACACCTTTTCATGATGCTCTTTTATTATCCAAATTTTATTTCAGCTTCTCAAACAAAAAATATAGAAGTTTGCCCCACTGTGTGACCTCCACAGGGTGCCATATCTGTGCAGTGGGAGAGGGAAGCCTTGGTGAGGAGCCCAGCTGTGCTTCATCCAAGGTTTAGTGCTGCTGGGACAATCCTTGTGTGGGGTAAAGCCTCTACACTCCAGGGGCTCCAGGTCAATGTGGCTGCTTGGAGCTGCTGCAGATATGCCCTGTTGCCCTCAGTCGGGGTGCAATGAAGCACCGGGAAAGAGATAAACGCACTGCCCCTGGCATTCTGCTAAGGCAGCTCGAAGACAGGAGGGCAGATGTAGGAAACTCAAGCAATAGTCTCATGCCATAGTGAGCAGAGCAGCCCATGGTTCAGCTCAGTGTCCTCAGCCCTGCCTGCAGCCTGAGCAGACTGGGAAGCGTCCAGAGAAGAGTTTCCCAAGTTGATTTTGTAGAACAAAAGTCCAACAACATCCAGCTGACACACCTTGCCACTACCACAAATTATAACCTTGTCCTCACCAATCATCAAGCTGCTAATTGTGAGGCTGCTTTCCAAGATTTTTTGTAACTCCACAAGGTAGTAAGAAATGGAGCTTTTCTCTGCATATGTTTTTGTCGAACTTATTTCCTGTAATACATCTTCTTTTTCTAGAGATGGTCACCTCTTCCTGAGCCACTTCTGTCGTTCGCACTGAGGGCTGCTGCCAGACTTGCACACCCTAGCAGCAGGTTTATGCAGGGAGGCCTTCAGAGCTCTTTGCACATTTGCAAAGTAAGCTGAGTGTTGCCCCTGCCCAGCAAGCACCAGCAAGTGTGGCTGTCCTTTGAGTCAGAGCCAGATCTGGCAGCCATTGTGCACATGGATATTGTGGGTAGGACCAGACGGGAAGCAGCTGTGCCAAACACTGCTAACACCTGTGTGGGGCAAGGCCCTCTTGTGCTGCTGGAATTTGGATTTAGTTGAGTAGTTGCAAATCTACGCCGGCAACCATATAGTGCCCATTTTGCTCATATTCAGTCTTGTTCATTTTTGAATAGTCTATTCAGAGGGCAGCATCTTTCACCAACTAAAATTTAGCAAGCCAGAGTTAGTTAATAGCCAGATCCACCTGGTTATGCTGTGCAGGGTATGGGAAAAGGAAACCACCAGGTCTTACAAACAACGCTAGAAGGGTAAGGCAACAAAAACGACATGCTTTCCACACAGCACTGAGAAGTAAATCCCCTTCCTGTTCCTTTGCAAATCTGTAAGAGGACTACACCCTTGTGTTGAATGTAAAGAAGGTTATAGGAGAAAAGCTGTATCAGGAAGAAAAGAGAGAGAAAACAAACCACAGTTTCCTTATCCTCAGGACACCTTTCAGCACCACCCAGCACTAACTCAGCACAGCCAAACCAGTGGTTGCTTACCAATCTCCACGCACAGCAGGACAGCCAAAGTTGAACTGCAAATGATTTTGTCAAACATTCATTTTCTCAGTATTATGACATTTCTTATATTACAGAAACAAGAGTATTTATTAAATCTAGTGTAAATGGCAAGCTTCCTCATGCTAGGTAGCAGGATGCTTTTTCCACTTTGTAAAGTAATAGCTGCTGCTCTGTTAATCCCTTATTCATAAACTCTTTACATCCACCCTGAGAAGCAAATGAAGTTCTCTTTTGGAAGGAAAAGGAAAGTCCAAGGAAAAGTACTCCAGAGAATGAAAGACTCCTGACACACTCAGAAGGGAGGTGACCTTGCTCTTACAGTGCTTGATCAGAGATTTTTAAAGTAATTTCCTGTCTTTTTAATAAAGAAATTAAGGCTTATAGTATACAACAATCACAGCATTGATACTTATCTAAAGACTTGAACCATGACCATCTATACCTCTGCAAGCACTGAGTTTTTTCAGAGATAAAGACAGTCTGATTGTGCAGCTACTTGGTGGGAAGAGTCTTGACTCCATCTCCCTCCTCCTAATAATTGTGAAAATCCTGACACGTGCAGGGTCAGGTTGTATGCCAGGTACATCATGGCTTGAGGTTGGCTGTTTCTGGTCTGCTGTGAAGTTTCAGCCATCTCTCCAGTATAAGCTACATCACCTTTGCTGAGGTGGCATGACTTAGGCCTCAAAATGCTTACAGTTGTATTGAGTAGTTTTTCTAAGCAGCAATTCATTTGTAATAAATAAATAAAAAAGGCTGCAATTAGAAAGATCAAAACTTGCTCATTCTCAAATTATTTTCAGCTTTTTACTTTTTCTTCTGCCTTTCTGATTCTCAGCATTTTCAGTAAGAAGAGTAACTGTGATAGCATAAATGCTACATGGGATTTAATTGTTCTCTATTCACGTTTCTCCTCTAAGAAATGACTAAAAGCTCCTTTATTAACACCAGCAATAGGAAAAGCAGAAGTCTGACTACTCTGATTAACTCTGAGTCAGAAATTGTCCTCTTTTCCTCAAAGCACATATTAGGTTCCCAGAGGAACTAAATGTTTGAGAAATAAGTAATATTCAGTGTGTTTCATTCACTAGAAAGGGTTTAAGAATTTCAAGCACATTAAATGAAGATTACAGCTGGGGCACTGAGAACAACTGCAAGAACTAAGGCAAACCACTTCAAAAACTTGCTTGGAAATAAAACCTCTCTACAGTGCAGCTCTTCATTTCTTCTCTCCACAGCAGTGTGAGAACAACCTGCAAGATCTGGACTCAGAACAGCTGTACAAAACTAATGAAACGCATGGGTCATGTAGGACACTCAAGTTAGAGCCTGAGGGACGGGCAGGAAGGCAGTACTGTCCACAATGATCCAGAAAGGAGGAGATGAAGATGCTTTGTGTTAAAGGCATACTAAGATGGGCTATGATGACCTAGCTGACAACTACTGAGACACCCCTGGCATTCCAGTTTGGAAAGACGGAAAGAAGATTCATCCATGCAGAAACAAGAGACTGGAGATCAAGATGCTGTGTGTGAAAACAGCAGGGATCAAGAGACATCATGTGGGATCCTCCTCTTAACTGTAAAGTTAGAAGATGAATAAAGAGGATTCCCATGAAGAGACAAGACGCTGTGAGAGAAGACTGAAGAAAAAACAGTCAAAAGATGCAAAATAATCAAGAAGAGATGCACAGTGCCCACACTGATAACATACCAAAGACTGAAACTGCTGACTATTTGTCAAAACAGTGATGATATGGAAAAATCCTGGTAACAAGGTTTCCTTCGATTGGTAAACAACCTGAAAATAACTAGGATACAAACTAGGAGGCTACTGAAAGTCCTTAATGTTGGTATTTTGAAGTTTTAGTTATGCAGAACAGGAGATGGAAGGGCACATTGGTCCTGTGTGGTAGGACTGTGAGTTAACTAACCGTATACAAGTTTATTACCACAGGGACCAGTGGCTATACTATGAACAGGGCTAAAAACTGATGAATACAAGTGTCTGTGCTGAGTTCAAGGCTTATTGCCTATTAATGTTCAACTTGAAAAAATGCCACGCTCACAATGGCTGGAAAATATTCCAGACATAAAAGGTGGATTAGCTACAGCAAAATCATTCATAAAGTCTCCAGTGACATGGCAGGTGGCTGTAATGTTAATGGGCATTTCAAAAAGAGATGTCCTTAAGCCAAGAAAACTGCTGTGGCACAGGGAATGTCAGCCTGAAATCCAGCTAGCAGAGAACACACCAAATCTCTTATGGTTTGTGATTTCTTTTAGCTATAAAAGGAAGCAGGAAAAAAAAAATAAATAAAAAAACTGATTTTTTCCTGACCTCAGGAAACTACTGAAAGGCAATAGCAAAAACCATATCCAAATTAAAGTATCAAACCCATGACTTTTAGTCCCATTTTTTGCATGATGTGGACAATTTAGAGAAGTGTTTGGAAAGAGTTAGCTTAGGAGAGAGAAGCAGGTCAGGCAGCTCTGCGAGCCATGTGGATGAGTTCCTCAGGTTGATCTGCTAAGCCTACCAGCCCTTTGGGCAAAGCAGGACGTACCGTCAGATTCTCTGGACAGAGTCCCATGTTTAAAAAATGGTCTGATTCCCACTACCATCTTCATTTCCTTTCCTGTCCAATTCATTTAGGGCATTCAGTAGATGACACAAATGTTCTGCAAACATGGAATTGCTATCTTTGAAATTCTTTTGCTTTTGCAGAACAAAGCCTGGGGAATATTCAGGGGCAATGGATTAGATGTTAATCTTCAGAAAAATCTGCCCTAGGACGTATTTCTATTTTTAAAAAGTGGTTTTAATTTATAATCTGTGATCCCATGGGTGTATCTTCTCAGTTCTTTTCCTCTTAGTGAAATAAATCATACTATAATACCTCAGCAATTCACAGACACCAAGAGCTTCAGAACTGTCTTTACTGAGACATGCAACAGATGCATCATCAGAGGGCTTTTTTTACTCTGTATTTATGCATTCACTACACATTCAGGCACTGTATGCAACATATAAATGCAGAAGGAGACTGGAGAGCGCTCACCATAAGTGAGGATGTAGAGTGGCTTCCCATTGGTGTCCATAGTGGTTAGGCAAGGAGCTTTGGGTGAGATGGTTCCCCAGCGCTGCAGAGCTGCTTCCAGTGAAGGTGGCCAGTTTGTAACCACACCTAACTGCTCCCCACGCATAGCCAGCATCTGAGCTCCTTCTGGCTTTGGCTGGTTTGGGTCTGGCTGTTGAACTTATGATTATGAAAAGATAGACAGTTACCATGTAAATTCTACACCTTGTGTACACCTATGTAACCAAGAGAGATCCCGAAACAGCAACATGTTAGAAGGTATTGAGAAGCAGCAGAGAATTCCAACAGAGTAGTTAACTTTGAACTCTAACAGAGGTGAAGCAGCTGAAGCACCTCAGGAATGCACATGCTTATCCTTACCCTAGCTCTACACACAGGCAAAGGAAATGCTGAAGCAGCATGCACATATTCATTTCTGAAATAAAAACTTTTCTTTACTCCAGAAGAGAGATGGAGAACACTTTTTCCTGGCACAACAGTGGTAATGAGATAAATTGGAGAACAAATAAAGTACATTTTTTCAGTCAGTCATCAGTAACAGACTGATCCAAGCTATGTTCTGTTACACTGCTTTCTTACAAATGACTATGAAGACTACTTGGATCTCCACATCCTGGCAAATCTTGACTCTCCAAGCACTGGCCTCCTTAAGAAGTCTATTTACTGACTTTATCTTTGTCTCTACACAAAGGACGTATCAAACATTTCACACACTCCCTCACTCATATTTTCTTGTATTGGTGCTCAAAAGCAATGGCTGTGACCCACAGCTGAATGTTTCAAAGCAAAGCTTCCCTCCACTCTCTTCTGTTGTTTCTTTGCAAGCAGAACCAGGAGCTGAATCACACAAAAGAGACTTTTGATTCTCTGGCTCTAAGTCCAAGCTCACTATGAGCAAATTCCCCTGAATGCTGATGCTTTTTAGTACTTTAGGGCTTACGTAGCTTTCTAGGAAGTCAATACCTGAGACAAACATTTTTACAGCATTGTGACAAGAGATCCCCAAACCTTTTGGAAAAGTCCTTTTACCTTCTAACAATTCCTCAAAGTCATCTACAAAGAACTCTCTCAATGGTGGTCGTTTGGGCCGTTTTAGTGTGTTGACCAGCTGCTGGATCTTTGCTGACACTCTGCTGCTCACCGGTACTCCTGCAGGACAGGGATCAGTGCAGACATCAGTGCTGTGCTGAACACCACCAGATGTTAATTTGGGTAAAAGAAAGTCTAGCACTTCAAGGCCACCACAACTACAGTTTCATGCCATACTGTGACTCAAGTATTCAGCATTAAGAACATTTCAGCAAAAAGGAACAATAGTACCTAGTTCAAAAGAAAGCAGTACAACAATGACAGAAGAACTTTGCATGATTAGAGGAAGAACATCACATGGACTGAGGCCAGAGAGGAACAGGGAAACGCCTGCCCTAGAGCAAACATCAGCAACCTTAGGGAAGTCTCCCAGGCTGCACTGGCAATGCTCAGTGAGAAGAGAGGCACTGGTACCCTCCATGGTCACAGGACATACCAACATTTTCTAACTGGTCTGCAGCTCAGCAAAAGGAGTGTGGGTTACAGGCTCTACCCCATCACTTACTACACTGTCATAGACATCTGCCCACATCTTTGTATTACTTCAGCATCACCCTGTGTTCTCTGAACAGCCAAATGGCTTCCTACAGCCAATCCCACCAGCTAGCAATCTCCGAAGGGAGTGTTCTTGTGCTTGCCCATACAGCACTTTGAAAAACATCATCCTGAGTGACTCTTTTACAAGCCAAACAAGCACCTCCTCCTTCCTCTTCCCTAGAGGAGTGCAAAGTCTCTGTGATGTTCATCATAGAATCAGTCAGGGTTGGAAGGGACCACAAGGATCATCTAGTTCCAATCCCCCTGCCACGGGCAGGGACACCTCACACTAAATTAGGCTGGCCAGCGCCTCATCCAGCCTGGCCTTAAACACCTCCAGGGATGGGGCCTCAACCACCTTCCTGGACAATCCATTCCAGGCTCTCACCACTCTAATGGTGAAGAACTTCCTCACTTCCAGCTTTGTTCCATTCCCCCTAGTCCTATCACTACCTGATATCCTAAAAAGTCCCTCCCCAGCTTTCTTGTAGGCCCCCTTCAGATACTGGAAGGCCACAATAAGGTCATCTTGGAGCCTTCTCTTCTCCAGACTGAACAGCCCCTGAGCAGATTCTGAACTAAGAGCTTTCTGTCACTGCATTGCAGGAGTTTCAACTTCCTACCCTTCCATAAGGTTAACTCCAAAACTTTGTTGAAATTTTTATTTAGAGCTGAAGCTGCTAAGCTTAGGTGTGATACACCTGATCACAATTCTGCATCTTGCTGAAATACTGCTTAATGAGTTTCAGAGAAGACGAGCAGTTAAGTAAGAAAGGGTTTACAAATAATGTTTTTTTAAGAAGAAAAACCCTCAGAAAATGAAATTTCAAGCATGTCATTTTTCAAGCCACCCTAGCGCATCACTTTGCTATTTAAAGAAACAGATGAGCTGTAAGCAGGCAGCATGATAAAAGCAGATCTGAAGAGATCCACTGCTTGCTTTTGCCAACCAATTTCTCCAGGGAATAAGCTCTGCTAGATTAAGAAATATTTCTCTCTGTTGGCTTCATTTATACCTCTCAGAACTGTAAAGGTGCTGCAGCCTGGGACATGTTCTAAGTGCCCAGAAGAAACAAAGAGCAGAAGCATACAGTAACCACTAAAAAAAGTGACAGTAGTTGAAAACAGCCCGGTTTTGCTTTGTGACATACCATCACCAGTCTCCATAAGTTCAGCATTTCCATACTTTGGTGCCACCCGTGCTGTTGATCCTTGTGGTCTTTCTACTTGTATTGAGTGTTCTGAGGTGTATGTGGTAACATCTGGAGGGGCAGAATGATTTTCTGTGAAAAACAAGTATAAAAGTTTAACCATGTACCTCTGGTGTCGATGAACAGAAAAGCAAAGGGGAAAAGCACCAACATCTGGACAAGTGTTAAAAGCCAGTTCACAAAATCTTTGCGGCTATAACGTGCAGCATGATTTCAATAAAGTTTCCACGGATTAAAACCGGGCTTGCCTATCTGCAGTTATACAAACAACAGGCTAAAAAATTATACAGTTAGGTTGTTCTCCACTTGACATTTCATTTTATACTGCAAGAGCTCATGAACAGCCCCAGACAAATACACATCTGATAGATTATTGCATTGTTTTTTCTCCAAAGAAAGAATACAGCAGCTGTCAATTACTTGCAAGTCAATATACTCATTTTAGTTAAGGAAAAAAATTAGGCAAAAAATTAAACCATAGTAGGGTTGGAATCCAGGGAAAAGAAATAAAAGGTAAAGAAACATGAAGTTTGCATTCTGCATGGACATTTGCTTGTCTGCTCTGTTTAGCCAGAGCTATTTCAATTCTTATGCATCACAAGGACTTGCCTTCCAGAAGGCAAACACAAGCTGGCCTGAGTCATACCAGCAGTGCTAGACAACTCCCCAGAGCTAATGGCTGTCTTTCACAGCCTGGTAACTCAGCATGCTGCCACAGCTTCATGAGTCCTGAACTTTGGATGACTGTAATTCTTGTACATTCATTCCCAAATTCATGCACCATCAAAACAGCTAAATAATTTTTATGGCTACACATACAGGAACACGATGCCATATTAGGTGCCTGTTTTACATATTCCTCATTTGAAGGACAATCATCATGAAAAATTAAGAGGCTCTCAGTGTCTATAATTGCTACATAATGTTTGTATTTCTGAGCAACACAAGGAGTCAACCTTAGCACTCAACCTTTGTATCTAGTTGAGGTGGCTTTTATTGTGTAACACAAAACCATCTTGCATTCTCCACATATCCAACTGAGCCTTTGGGGTCTGATCACATCCACTGTTATGATTTTACTGAAACAAACACCTCACATTGTGCTGTAACCTGATGCCTGAATAATGTCTTCACTTTAGAGGATTTGTCATTGTCAACTATTTTGGATTAGGCACAGTTTTTACCCTTTCTTGCTAACTAGCAAGAGCTTTTTATAGACCATGATTGCATTACACAATAACCAAGTCAATTAAAACTGCTGACGTTTGCCTTTTGCTTTTGTTAGTTGTAATGCAGTTTTGCCATGCACACAGGAGAGCAGATCGTGACTAAGAAAAGAACTGTACTTCGGCAGCTATTAGTAACACGAGCAAGTATTTTTAAAGCTAGCTGTAATAGTTTACTTCTTTCCAGTGAAGTATTTCCATCTGCCAGGCTGTACAAGGCAAACTGAGTTGGAGTTCAAGTATCTCCTTTCAAGATTTAGCACAGATTCATTTTCTTTAATGTGTGGGAAAGGAGAAATGTGAGCACAAGCAACATGGAGCAGGGATGCTTCCCCCTCAGATTTACATACTGGAAACCAAAAACTTCTTTGTAACACATGGTGCCAGCAAGAGACAAATGACATAGGAAGCTTCTTGCTCTTCTCTAAAAGAGTTTCTTTTTGAACTGGCACCTGAAATTAAATAAAAGTCTTCACAAGGTGGTCACACTGGCTGGCCAAAGATTGGGGTTTTAGCACCCAGGCTGTCCATCTGCCTTTTACATTTCCATGAAGAACTCTTATCTAGCAGGACACTAAGGTTTATCTTGCCCTGCTCCTTTACAGTATCTGCTTAACAGATGTCTTATCATGGCAGTACCTACAGCTGTTAAGTTCCATCCATTAGATTTAGAAATCCTCAGTTGGTTCACTTCTCAAGATGCAAGCTTGGAGAAATGACAGTCATACATAAAAAAACTGGTCTGAATGACTTCTAAAGAAAAAGATAATTGCTATGTTTTGTGAAATGGGCTTTTTTTTGGTATAGACAGCCAACATCAGCTCAGGCTATGGCCACAATCTGTGTAGAGCTGCTTGGTCTTATGTCAGGTAACTTTAGCACTGGCTGAGGTTTAGTTAAGAATAATGATCCTCACATATCATTGCCTAAAAGGTAGAAATTGTGACAGCTGTAGTGACTTCAAAGCATTGCCTCCATCAAACATACACAGTTGAGCCACCTCCTCTTCCCATCTCTTCCAATATTCTTGCATTAGAAGATCACATACAGAACACCTGTTTCTAGTTAAGGCTCTCTTCATTTCTGCCACTGCAGTGATATAATTCACCTCACATCATGAAAAGCAGAAAGATGTAGTTTTAGGCTGTGCCTTTAAGATTTTTCACAGATCTTGAGCAGAAAGGAGTAAAATGTAAATAAGTCACTATTGGGTGTAAAAAGGAAAACAATGATTATTCTAAACAATCCCATTGGAGAGAGACCTCCCATAAGATTCGGTTCCCAAAACAATCTCTCTCTTCTCACTGCTTCTCTCTGGGAGAGGCTAACCGACTTTACTGACCTTGGTTGCATCACTTTTGGCTAAGTCAAATATCCCTGCTTCTCTCTCTTGTCCTTTTTGTACAGGGACATAAGGAGGGGGCAGGGAGGGAGAAACTATTGCAGCTCCCCTGGTCTTTGAGCAGGGGGGGTCCTAGTGCTGTTTGTTAATTGCAAATATTGTATATTTTGTACATCCTCATTGCATTTCATTGTAGATTGTAGTTCTGCCTGTAAATACAGCTTCCATTTGCTTCCAGCTGGGCTGGTCTGGCAAAGTTAATGTTGGGGGGAATTTTCAACCCACCACAAACCAACAGCACAGAGCCTGGGGATAGAGTGTATGCTCTGACAGTGCCATATCTGAGGGGAAGGAAAGAGCTGGAGGCACACATAAATGCTGTGTATTTGAAAAGTGTCTGGGAAGTCCAAAAGCACCCCTGCAATACTACACTTCAAAAAATGAAACTTTTACTCTCAAACAAGATGGCTCTTCTGGTTGCAGGGAAAGCAAACTTAGAGCTGTGGCTTTTTCTATCATTTGGGTTTCTCCTGTATTGATGTCCAGGTGACAGAGAGTCTTTTACACTAGTCTCCTGTATTTTAAGTTAGTATTCTCCTTCAGAAAGTAAGAATGTGAGGGTTATTGGAGAACTACCACTCAAGTCTTAGGCTTTATATTTGCTTTATTTAAAAAAAAAAAAAAAATTAGCCTCCAGTTTGGATAGACACCTTTGATTTTCAAACAGGAACATATTTGAAGCATGCAAAAGAAGCAAATGCAGTTACAGGATAAAAAAGTTTGCAGTGAGATCTTTAACTCTTAATATAAGTTTAGAGTCAGATAAGCAGTGTGTCATCTGAAGCTGGATTACTCTTCTCTTGCCTCTCTCCTACCAGAGAGGATTATTCATCTATGATCACTGGCACACAGCCTCTGAAAGAACAAGGCTATATGTGGGAATGCTTCAAATCTATCACCTCTTAGCATGCATTTAAATGCAAAATCCACCTCCTCAGATTGGAAAGAAACAAAAGAGACAATTTCGAATTCTTACAGAACGCAGCTCACCCATGAAGAAACACATCTTACAGTTACCATCTTTCCAGTTTCTCTCACATTTCCAGTGCTCTTGGCAACCATAACTGATGGTAACCTTAAGATCACAGTCTCAATGTGTTAGTAGGTATCACTCGTGTTTTGTTCCCAAATGACCTTTACAATTGCTGCCTTACCACTACTGTCCAATTAGAGATGCAATTTAAGGTATCATCAGAACAAAAAAATATGCATACACTGAGGTAACTTAACTGCTTCCTTCAAAGGAGAGATCTTTCTAGCCAGTAACAACAAGACAAAAAGTAAAAGAAGCAGCGTCCTTCCCCTTCTGCAGAACACTGCCATTTTCATTTAGCTCTATCAATGTTCTATTATTTACCACAAACTCAGTGATTATAAAAGACGACTTACCATGCCAGGTTTAAAATTACTGAAATGGCACATTATAAAGAAGCTATATTTAAAGACACATTAAGATTTGGTGAATGAGTAATGCAGCCTTCTAGAGTCTGGATAAATTTAATTCTCTATGCTATAATTTCCTCCAGCATTTCAAGATGAAGTCAGAGAAAATAACCAAATGCAATGATTAATGTGTTCAGAAGTGTGTATGTATCTAAAACAAGGTTCTAAGCTATTAATTTATTATGAATTTAAGAATACAATAGAAATTCTTCCCCTGACTGCAATTCAGCAATTCCAGACCATGGTGAGAGAATTACTTCTCTGAAAATACAGGTATTACTTCAAGCTACACTCAGAGCAAAAAAGAGGGGATGCAGACTATATGGAGAGGTGGTTCTGGAACAGTAATCTATGCAACAGAGAAAGAGTTTATAAAAAAACACAGGGAAGACTTTTGTAAGACTTCACAGAGCAGCATCAGCTGAACGTGAAGGACAAAAATCAATGTTAAACTGTCCACACTCACAATATCTGCTTACTAACCTATGTGTGTTTGAGCCATAACATCAGCTAGTCTGTGTGCAGCACCACTGCCTCCACTTTGTGTTGAGGAGGAGGAAGTGGTTGACGTGGTAGAGCCATGGATCGCTTGACTGATCCAGTGTTCCATATTTATACTCCCCTGACTTGAGGTGGGAGTTCCCTGGGAGTCGCCTTGTACGGAGCCTTCATCTTCTGAACCAGAAGAAGTATCTAGTAATTAAAAACAGCCTGTTAACATGCAGTGCTCTGGGGGTTTCTTAACAGAAGTAAGGTACATTCATATTACAGATCTAAAGAGAACTCTATTAAGAAAAACTCATGAAGGTAAGCAAATAGAATTTTCAAAGTCTGTAATACTGAAAGCCCTGAAACAAAGTGAACTGCTAATGGTGCACCGAGCGAGCTGTCTCCAAGCCCATGGCTTGTGGATTACTGTACAAAAATCAGGACAATTAAAAAGTCTGCCTTTGTAATGTGGTTTGAGAACTTTCTGAAGATCTCCAGCCATGTTTAAGAATACAGAATACCCAAAATACTTTCCCAAGCTCATTCACACAGCCTGTGAAAAACTCTTCCAGTTGCAGCAATCCCACCTCTTATGAGTGCCAGCTGGATTCAGCACCTGTGAGCATGCAGGAGGTATTTTTCACAGTCTAGTAGCAGATGAATTTTAAGAGGAATGGCACAACTAATTGTAAAGACAACATTCCATCATAGTGTTAGGGAATAAACTAGAAACTTTGAGTCTCAGAAGGTATGAAAAGCTGTCCATAGTTAGGTCCTCATCAGACTGAAAGGCCCAAGGCAAGCTGAGGTACCCCCAAGGGCAAAGCAACCATGTGAATTGCCCCAGCTGGCTTCCCAACCATTCAGTTCCCCTTCTCTTCAAACATACCTCAAGGTTATGCCCAGTCTACTTAAAATGCTGTTTCCATTACCATCTCTGCAGGTGGATTGCTAATTCATAGCAGCATAAGGAAACATTTAGACAGTTCTCATAAAACAGAGATATGCTCACCTGGAGGTGTGTAGGCATCCATTGATGTTTGGACCACCAATGAACGTCGTTTTGATGGCATGGGGACTGCCATTTTCCTTTCTTTATGTTTAGCAAGGGCTGCCTGAACTGCTTCTGTGTGGACATCTGGAAGGAGAGAGAGGTTTCAAGCTAGCATTCAGACAGGAGCAAGCCAGGCCTTTGATGCAGGCCAGTCTGCAAGCTGGCCAGGCCCACAGCACCCATCCAGTGCTGCAAGGCCAGGAACGTGCTGGGACACGGAGGGACTGCAGCAGCTCTCCTCACCGTGGAGATCAGCCTCACAACATGCCCGAGAAACAAATAAGCCCTTTGAGCTCTACAGAGTGCCCAGAACAGTGCTGCAGTATGGGAAAAGCAGCAACTCTACTCCCCAAGAGCAAGGCTCTGTTTAACCAAGAGCTGTTACTTCAGCAACCTGCCTGTTCTCAGTGCAAGCATGGAAAGTCAGTGAGGTTTCCAATTTACACAGAAGGCACACAAAGTGAACAGGAACACTCGCTTGAAGGTAAGAGGGATGTGAAACGTCACAACACAAACAGCAGCAGGTCCCCCGTTCCCAAACCCTCCTCTTGCCTTCTTCACTTGGCTTTATTCACAGAAAAGCAGCACAGGCCTGGTGCTTTGCAGGTGTGTGCTACACAGCTCACGCCAGCCTGCTGCAAAGCATCCAAGCACATCCCTTCTCCATGGCCACATCCCCAGTGAAGACCTTCTCTGCCTTTCCCCTGTATATGCAGTTGCCTGCCTCCCAAAGTCTGCAAACAGCCATTTATCCTGTCTAAAAGACATTGGAGACACATTTTGGTTAATTGGTTTGTGCAAGTCTTTTAATTACTACCAGAATTATACGTAGAAATAAGATTACTACCTTCTCTTCTATGGGTTTGGGACAAGATACACCTGAGAAAACTATATGCAAAACACATAGTAGCCAAGAAAAGTCACTTCTGGTTAAAGAAGCTGCCACACACTGACCATCTAGAACATAACTGGAAGCACTTCAGTCAGTTACAGAAAATGCAGCAGGTTGTGTGTTATTCATCTGTTCCCATTTATCAAGTGGGAGCATCGTGAAGCAGGCTCAATCCAGAATGATTCCACATACTGCTGCTGCTGAATCTGTTTGAAGACCAGCCTTATAGGCTGGTTTGGCAGCACACAGCCTATTTCCTACTCCTGTGCTGATGTAGTGGCAGCTCTGAACAGGCAACGTTCCACAAGTAAAGCGGCAGAAGAGTATAAAAAACTTTACATCAAGAGCTGTTGGTTAGATCATATCAGGAGGAACAACTTGTTTTAAGCAACAACTGGGATGGACGACGGGAAGCATTAGATGATACAGTCTGTTGCTAAGTCAAAGTCTCATTTTTAATAGGAGGGCTATCTTCTGCCAGGAATACTTCTCTCACTGGAAGACTGCAAAGAAGGGCAAGTAAGAAAAAGAATGTTATCAGCTGTTTCAGTGAATTGTTTCTTGCTTTTGTTTTAAACCACGAAAGGGCTGAGCATGTCAGCAAAAGCAAAGCTGGAAAAGCAGACTCAAAAGATAAAGGAGTCGTGGCTGATAGACCAAAACAGAGGAAGACTGCAGTGCTAACACCAAGCTAGAAGACAATGTCTCTCATGTCAAGACATTATTTTGAAGCAGAGGGTTTAAGGTCTGTCTTTAATTAAAACCTGACAAAAAGTTTGTGAAACCTACTACCAGGCTAAGAAAATTAACTGTAAGTCTTTACCCAATAGCATGCCCCCAAGAAAAATTCCTGCCTGCTCACTCTACACCAATGCTGATAAGGTATACAGGACAGAATGTGCTCACTAGCACTTTGTTTCTTATCAAAGCATAGTAATTACATATCAGCCAGGAAAAAATGAGATCTTTTAAAAAAATCCAAAAACTCTAGAGCAATTTTTGAAAGAGAATAAATTTTGCTGATCAAGATAGGAGTTATTTGTATACTATTGTATTTAGATCTTTTTTTTTTTACAATCTTAAATTGTGAAAATAAAAGAAGGGAGATGAGCTATAACTCAAATTCTTTAGAAGTCCTTTTAAATGAGGACAGCTGGCAAAATCATTAAAATGATTAGTTACTGCTAGACACTGAACCAGTACTTTCAAATTACTTTTTTTTTTTAGATGTAAGAAGGTAAACTCATCAGCTTAACACTGCAGTGTTTTGATTTTCAAATGACTCCATGGGAGTCCAGGAAATCAACTTTTTTCTTCACAAAGCACATGGCTGATATGTTTATTTGCAATGGGTTACTGTGCAATAAAGCAAACTATAGATTACTAAAGAAAAACCAAAAACGACCCAAAGCCCCACAGGAACACAAAAACAATGGAAAAGGTAAGAAACTTTACAAACAAGAGGGAAGCTGACTGGGGAGCAGGAACATGCACACCTGTTCCCAGCCTGGCCTGCAAGGTCAACTGTTCCGCAGGCATTACTCACAGTACAGAGCCTACCAAAGAAGGAAGACACGTCTAGAAAAGGCTGAGGAAAGGCAGTCCAGAGATGGCCTAGGGACTATCAGCAAGAGGTTACAGGCTTCCAAGGGAGAGGCAAAAAACAGCCAGAAGAAAGGGTCAAGCTTGGATGGAAAATATTTTCACAACCTCCTCTCTCAGGCACAAAGCTCTTGGTTAAATGAAGAGTTTAATTGTATCAAAGTCAGATAAGGATCAGATAAAGCACCAGTAACAGCCTAAGTGGTTTGTATGGTCTTTTTGAATGAAAGCCCATCTGAAGATGCCCTTCAATCTATTTTGACAGTCCTGTATAGAGAGTTGGACTTTGTAAGAACTCCATGGATTCTGTCCTTGACAAGTGACTGTCATCTCTTCAACACCATCAGGAAGTTAATGAACACTTGTTAAGCTAATGAACAGCATTCAAGTTCTTCATACCTACAGAGTAAGTTCCCAAGAACTGAGAATTCAGAGAGGTGAGGGAGTCAGACTAATACTTACAAATCACACTTGAGAACAACACATGGGTTACATCCATTCTGTAACTGCAGCAAGACAGAAACAGCAAACAGATTTTTCTTCCAGCAAATAGCACCTTAAGATATGTACTTCCCATAGAGATGCTTTTCTCCATAGTTTAGCTTTGTTTTTCTGATCTACAAACCAACTCTGCTGATGTTAACAAGGAATACTAACCAACACACAACTAATAATCTCTTTTCATTCCTCACCAAGGAGTGATGGTGGTGATTTGCTTCTCATCAACTTCAGCAAGAGTCTGGCAGCTACGTGCCATTCTCTTTGTGAAAGATGGGTCATGATATCTATTATAGGGCACTGGTGACCCATTCTCTCCCACTGCATGCCCACAGCCTGTCCCTAGCAGAGACTTGTCACAGGAACTGATACAACAGTAATTGGAAGCTCTTTGTTCACTAAAGGAAGGAAACTACACTTCTGATACACACTAGGGCAAAGCACAGTAAAGGAAGAAGACACATCCAAGTTCCCACAGGACAGGAAACTTTATCCCCCACAACCTCATCAGTACAAAGCAGTTTGTATTCTCCACACCTCGCACAGAGTGTCAGAAGAGATCAGCACATTAGCATGTCAAACTGTCTGGCATGGCGATGCCCCTTGTATTGTAAGCCTGACAAAAGCATCTGAACTGTCTTCTCAATCTACCCTGGCACAGTCAAGCCAACTGAATTTATCACACTGGGACTGCAGTGTTTTAAACCAAATATTTCTTGTTACATTTTCCTGAAATTCTTTGCATAAGAAAACATTGTCCAGAAACACCACACAGTTAGGAGCTTACATCAGAAAAAAAAAAAAAAATCTCTGTCTCTCCTCTCCTTTCCCCTTGTGTGGCATGCTACAGTGTCTCACCTACTACAACCTTCCAGCAGAGTTTCACATACAGACACACCTTGATCCAGTTGCACTCAAGCCTTCTGAAAAAGTCACATCTCTAAGTGGAAAGAAAACACTTTTAGACAAAATGTCCTTTGATCTAGAGGTCTGTGACATTCTAAATATGCCTTTACAGCTCATAAAGTGACTCCAGCTTCTGACCCTTCACTTCAAAGCACTCCTATAGGCAACAAAATCTTCTTACCCTTCCCATCCATTTTCTCCACAAGAAAGACTCAAAAGTAAAGTCTCTCATGTTTTCTCTACAGCTGCTAGGACACTCTTCTGAAGTAAGCATCCTTGTTTAGCATGGAACATCCTCCTGACTCACCTTTACCCTTACATCTCATGGACAGGGATACCCCACTCCTTACTTGGGCTAGATACAGTGTACTTGAAAGCTTTGAACTCTGAGGCATTTGAAATATGCTGCATGTTCCTAGTCCTCCAACAGACTTTTGCAGCTTTCAGCAGAAGAATGAGTTTGCTCCCTCTTGTTCAGCTCTTTTTTAAAAACCAAAAACCTCTTCAACAAATTCCAGTTGCATTCTTCCTCCTTGTGGAAAGGTTCTAAATAGTTTTTGCTACATGAGTTTAACATTCCCCAACAGCTTCCTTCATTCAGTACTACTTGGATTTGCTCCATAGGCATGGCAAACACTCAGCATAGTGCAAGCATAATGATACCTCCTCATGGATCAGGGTGCTAGTTTGCATGGATCAGGGAGTGGGGTGCACCTCTCATGGTAAGCATCAGCTACAGTAAGAAATTCCACATTATAAAACTGTTTCTCAGCATATCAGAGAAAAAATTCTGTAGTTAGACCAGGGCTTGCAGTTACGTGGGAAGCAGCTCTCCTGCAATATCACAGAATCATAGATTTGTCTGGGTTGGAAGAGACCTCAAAAGGTCATCCAGTCCAACTCCTCTGCAGTCAGCAGGGACATCCACCACTAGATGAGTGTTGCCCAGAGCCCTGTTAAGCCTCACCTTGAGTATCTTCCAGGGAAGAGGCCTCAATCACCTCTCTGGGCAACCTGTTCCAGTGCTCCCCCACCCTCATGGCAAAGAGCCTGTTCCCAACATCCCATCCAAATCCACTTCTCCCCAGTTCAAAGCCATCGCCTCCAACCCTGTCACCACAGGCCCTTGTAAACAGTCTCTTCCCATCCCTCTCCTAGGCCCCCTTCAGGTACTGGAAGGCTGCCATTAGGTCTCCCCAGAGATTTACCTTTTGAATGTAGACAGGCTAAGCAGTTCTGATATTAAAAACAAGAGATTTAGCTTAGAGGATCATTCTCACAAAACACTTAATCCATAGAAGGGATAGCAACTTTCATGATCATGATCATAAGTTCCTCCCTGCATCTATTTTGTCACTCCTCTTAAAACCAGATTTATCAAGGCATTTTCCATTCTTCTAAATAGTATTGGAAAAAAATTGTTTCTTTTTATACAATTCCTTCTAATTTTCATAGGCCAAGTAAATCAAAAAAGAAATCTCACATACTTTTAATTAGAAGTCCTTTGTCCTTAAGTGTGTACTGCTTTGATATAACAATAATACAGGAATCTATTGGAGCCATAATCATACTATTCCTCATGAGAATATGCCTTCATCTCCCCACAGCAGCTCCTGCTCCCCCACCATCACTGGCCCTCATCTCCCCACAGCAGCTCCTGCTCCCCCACCATCACCGGCCCTCATCTCCCCACAGCAGCTCCTGCTCCCCCACCATCACCGGCCCTCATCTCCCCACAGCAGCTCCTGCTCCCCCACCATCACCGGCCCTCATCTCCCCACAGCAGCTCCTGCTCCCCCACCATCACCGGCCCTCATCTCCCCACAGCAGCTCCTGCTCCCCCACCATCACCGGCCCTCATCTCCCCACAGCAGCTCCTGCTCCCCCACCATCACCGGCCCTCATCTCCCCACAGCAGCTCTTGCTCCCCCACCATCACCGGCCCTCATCTCCCCACAGCAGCTCCTGCTCCCTCTACACCATCCTCCAACGTACCTAAGCAGCTCCTGCTCCACCACCACCATTACTGCACCCATCCCAGAATATGAGGCAAGACCCTCAACCAGCCAAGATATCACACAGAGAAGCTCAGCCCCAGTAAGGAGGGCCAGCCAGCACTCATAGATGATATTGGAGTAGTCATCAAACCTAGCTCTACCTTGCTGGGGGGCCACCAGGCCCCCCAGCCTTTGTCCCCCCCCCCAGTCACATGGTATACACCATGGGTACTCACCAGTGATGAGTGGAAGATCCTCAGCCCAGATGGGCTCAGCTTAGGGCTTCTGCCTTTCCTGGTGGAGATTAAAACGGGGACTGGGAGAGGAGGGCAAAGTGTCCCCACCTCGGGTGGGAGGAGACTCCAACAGAGCCCAGGTGCTCTGGGCTTTGGGGGGAAAAAGGGGGAAAATGAGGTGGGTGGGGTGGAAATGGCCATGCTTTTTCAGCTACGGTTCACCAGCATTTCTGTATCCCTGAGAAATTGTCCCTTCTCCCTTTGTTCTGCCACCTTCCTCACACCAGATCTGCTAAATCAAACTCACACTGGCTGAAATACCAGCAATAGGATCGAGTACTGTGCTTGTGAACCAATTATCACTAGGAATCCAATATTCACCCCCTTCCTGAAGCCTAAAATAGCTGACACCTTCTGACATTCTGACATTGTAGTCTCCACAGAATAACAAATACAGGTTTTCCACACGCAACATTCATCCAGAGAGTGGTGGTGGATGGTGCCACTGCCAGCTGGCTGCTAGTCACTAGTGGTGTCCCCCAGGGATCCGTGTTAGGCCCAATCCTGTTTAACATCTTTATTGATGATGTGGATGAGGAGATAGAGTCCACCATTGGTACGTTTGCAGACAACACCAAGTTGGGGGCAGGTGTTGATCTGTTGGAGGGTAGGAAGGCTCTGCAGAGGGACCTTGACAGGCTGGATGAGTGGGCAGAGTCCTACATGATGAGTTAACAAGTCCAAGTGCTGGGTGCTGCACTTTGGCTACTGCATCAATAGTGTGACCAGCAGAAGCAGGGAAGTCATTCTGCCCTGTACTCAGCAGTGGTTAGGTCACACCTTGTGTCCAGTTCTGGGCTCTCCAATTTAAGAAGGACATTGAGATACCTGAACATGTCCAGAGAAGGGCAACAAGGCTGGGGAGAGGTCTTGAGGTCCTATGAGGAGAGGTTGAGGGAGCTGGGGGTGTTTATTCTGGAGAAGAGGAGGCTCAGGGGAGACCTTATTGCTCTCTACAACTCCCTGAAGGGAGGTTGTAACCAGGTGGGGATTGGTCTCTTCTCCCAGGCAACCAGCAACAGAACAAGAGGACACAGTCTCAAGCTGCACCAGGGAAAGTTTAGGCTCGAGGTGAGGAGAAAGTTCTTCACAGAAAGAGTAATTGGCCACTGGAATGTGCTGCCCAGGGAGGTGGTGGAGTCACCCTCCCTGAAGGTGTTCAAAAAAAGCTTGGATGTGACACTTGGAGCCATGGTTTAGTTGTCAGGAGGTGTTAGGTATTAGGTAATAGGTTGGACTCGATGATCTGTGAGGTCTTTTCCAAGCTGGTTGATTCTGTGATTCTCAGTACAGTCTTAACTGCTTTTTAGCCATATCAGCATAAAAGGTATAGTTTCATTATGAGTTCACCGTGCAGCTTTTTGGAGTCATGGGGAATGAGCTGAAAAACAAGCCTCTGGGCACAAAGGGGTCTGTTTGACAGGAGAATCTAAAAAACCTGTCAGAGGCAGAGTACTGCTAAGTTATTGCTGCTAACCAGTCTAGCTGTGTTCCTTCTTGAGGATGGTAGAGTGCAAATTCAGCAAGACTGATGAGACGTTAGGATGCTCTGTTTTCTGCTCAACTAGCAGGCACTCAGGATCATGAGTGTCTTCCAAGAACCATATAGACTGCATTGCAGCTGCACCCTGATGTCAGCAGTGGTCATCCAAAGATCAGGGTGCTACAGAGGATATGGCATTTTGACCTTTGGTCTTTGATCTGGCAAGCTTATTTCCGTACAGGGCACTGTGCAGAGCAGGTTGCAGCTCTCAGACCTGCAACACCATCCCAGGTTTCAATTGTGAGGGCATCGCCAGAACACTGGAGGTGGAGAGAACCTGGCATGGGGACCTCTGCATGTGGAGACCAGCTATGTCTTAGACATAGGTTGTGTGACTCCTTCCACTTCTACCTTAGTTTTCAGCAGCATCAGACCTGTCCTGGCCCACACGCAAGCAGAGTGACAACAGAGTGTGCTTTGGACAACAGCATGATACTTTTACATGATGCCTTTTTTGGCAGCCAAGTTTATTTTTAAGTCAAGAAATTAGACTTGCTGCAGGAGTTGTGCACTGATAGAATCAAGACGGCAGAAGCCTGCTTCTATCTGTGTTTCAGAAAAAAAATATTACTTCTGTTGTTTTTGCTTGAATCTTCAGTTTCCCAGTAATTGCCAAGCCTTGATGCCCAATCCCCAGCTGTTTAAGATACACAAACATGGAAAACCAAGCTGATGCCTGATTTTTATTGTACGGATGTAGAATTATCTCACAGTCCCTATCATTATGTGCAGCCTGGTTTTCCAGTCCTCAAGTTCTTCCATCTATCCTTTTAGGGGACTTAACCCTGAAATAATAAAACTGCTGGGAGACATATCCACATGTGATCCAAATTAACCTCTTTCACCTTTTGTTTCATGTAATTCCTCTCTGCTGAGATATTTTTGTCTTTTTTAACCCTTGGAAAGAATCTTTCTTCCTCGCTTTACCAGCCAGTTCCCAACAGCTTCAGAGTTATTACAGGGAGGAAACCGACACTGTGGGAGGAGAGCTGCCCCAAGCCCTCCTGAACTGTCGAAGCTGAATTTTGGCTGAAAATAGATAGGCAATACTAAGTATAGCAACAGTAAGGGCTGCAGTTATGCAGAGCAAAGGTTAGCAATTGCTGCCTTACAGGAAACTAGCAGCTGAATGCATGAAAGTTGCTTATGAGTTTAATCAGACCTTTGCTGGAGCTACCATGGAAACGAAGGATACACTGAGAATTCATTTCCTAATGTGTGGTCTAAATACCCTGAGTAGAGATAATTTGTTAGCTACATCTATAGAAAATGCAATCAGGACATACTAAACAGGCTGAGACACAGTAAATGTGATGTCAGCAGAACAGATTAGAGATAGGGTTTGTCTTTTGATTGTTCTGGGCTGACAGCACTGACTTGTTTTCAGACAGATAGAGGGCAAGTGATTTACACAGTGCTGTGTTTCCCTAACATGGATCAGTTCCTGGCAAATCACCTCCCCCTGGGGAATGTAACACCGGCTCTGTGTGATTCGTGATGCTGTAACGCAGCAGCTGTCTCAGAATCATTTCCCCATCTCTTTGGGTGTCAAGACAGGAAAGCACAGAGCCCAGCCAGTGTGACACCTAACTTTTCTGCAACTGCAAGCAGGTGTGCTGTTACCCCCGGTCACACGCGACGAGGGCCCCACTGAACGCGAGCACACCTGCTCCAAGGGCTGAGACAGAAATTAACACTGCACACAACGAATCACGTGTCAGGTTCAGCCTTTGGGGTGGTCAAACCATACGTACTGGGTCTCTGCTTTTACTAGGGAGTTTTGGGGTTCAGGGATGCATGGATACACAGAGGAAAGTTCTACTGTCTTCATGAAATTGGGGCCAAATTTTATTAACCTGCAAGACTCTGACAATGCAAAGTCAGCTGTTCAGAAGAGACCTGCATGCTGCTGAATGTGCCCCTGAAAAGGTCTGGCTGTTCTAGGATGCTGCAGCCAACGAACTCCAGTGGTGCAGAAAACCAGTCTGTGCGCTCTGCAGAAGGCTGAGCTGCTGTGCCACTGCTCAGCTTCTGATGAGTACTTCCTGGGCATCTTCTGTCCACCTCTTGGTGCACACGTGAAGAAGCTAACGGCCTATATCCTTGCGTGCTCAGAAAGCTCAGCTCGAGGAAGGAAAGCATGGCTGCCATCTCCTCCTTTGGATGGCAGCAGCAATAATCCATAATTCTGTGTTGAAGAAAGGTAGAAACAGAGGGCACAAACACAGAAGAGTGAACTCCTTATGACTCCACTGCTAGTTTTGCTGAAAGGCATAGTTGTGGCTTTACTTTGGATGCTTCAGATATTACACTAAAACCTGAAGTGTTTTTTCTCTATATTAATTCTACTCATAAGTGAAATAAAAAAGCAACATGCAGGCCTCTAACTAATAAGCTCCATCCTTCCATTTGTTTATTATCTCATCTGTAATGCAATCTTGAAGCCAGCTTCACACAGTGACTTCATCTCAGGCCCCTTCATTATGCGATGTGAAGTAAATCAACTTTCTATTTGTTTCTCCCTGGAGATCCTTGAGCAATTTTTCCTTGAGAGTTCTGCAATTATCCTTACAAACCTTTCTGCTGGGTCAAAACAAAGATGTGGTCATATAAATTATATCTTTGCATAAGTTTTTCTTGATCTTTTTGCCCTGGTTGCATTGCAGCTTGAAACTGAATTTGAAAGTAAAATAAATCAAGTAGGAGATCAATTAATTGGTAAGCGTGTCTACAGCCACCTTAACTGATTCAGCTTAACCCTTCCAAAGAGCCCTGAAGATGAGCCAGCTTAATACCTATATGCAGTCTCCTCTTGCTACATAGCACATTGATCACATTTTTCTTTCTCCTTATTGTTTGGAGGAACATTAAATGATAAGGATTCAATAAAAATGATTCCTCAAATCTTCCCATTCCAGCCTTTCCTCTATTGCATACTACAACTCTTACATTCTCATTGAGTAACTATTTTTTGTCATTTCTGGCAAGATGCAGAACGAGATCTTGAATCACCTTTCAAAGCTCTAGAGCAGAGCAGCTCAGCTACCTAGGGGCTGGTGCCAGCTCCTCTAGGATTTTGGTCTACAGGGGATGTTCTTTCATTGCTAGCTCTCTTATTCCAAATGCTCCTCAAACCCAGGCTAGGATGATTTGTTTTGAAGCTCAATGATTCCATGCTCCGTATAAACTGTTCAGTCTTTTCCCTACTGAACCACAGTGTGGGAAAGGTAACAAAGAATCTGAGCCAGGAGAGTCGTCATCAGGGTTAGTTTTGGCAATATCTCCAAAACTATCCTATATTAAGACATCTTTTAAAAGGAAGGCTGCATGCTCTTGGAAAAGGAGCTGTGCTCTGCAGTGGTGGGGATCTCTGGGGCAGGGGCTGGCAACCCTCCAAGAATGGTGTGCCAGACGGATTTTTTTCTTTCTCATCTTTGGAAGTTAAACATCCTCACAGAAGTAGTCCCTGACAAGAACCACGTTACCAGCAGCAGCCTTCTCTGTGCTACCAGCTGAGAGATGCTGACTCCACGTATGGTATTTCTCAAAACACTCCATTTCTCTTCTCCCAGCTCTACCCTCCTCCACCACTGTGCATTTTAAAATCTGTCCATATAATTTCCATAGCACATCTGCTCTTGTTTGATGCTCTTTGCTCTAAGACCTCAGAGACACAGGCAGTGCAATTTCATTTATGCTGCTACTTCCAGCATCATTTCTGACATCTGGAAAATTCCGGGCATAGACCTCACTGGTCTCATTTTATCAGGGTGTTACACTTGGTCCAGGCAGTGTGGAACACTGGTGATCCTCAAGGCCTCTTGGAGACCTCACAAGAAGGGCCAACCCGTCTGTCATACTCTCATCTCACTGGAGGAGAATTCTACAGCAGAAACGACAGAGGCAAGAGCCTCACTCCTAACACACACACATGCCATTTGACCAGATTACACCTCCCTCTTCACCACTTCATGCTGCTTTAATTTTTGTTGGTGCATACCTGGCACATGAGAAGTTTTCAGCATTGGGGTGGAGAACTAATGCTTTTTTGTGTTGGTGTAATTTAAAGGCCACAGCAGTGGAAGCTGCTGTGGCTGGGATGTCTCATTTCTCCACGTGCTGAAGGCTCAGCTGAGGGATGGTAATGTGCTTGTTCTCTGGAGAGCAGTTAGAAGAGGTGTTGAAGGTCTCTAAAGGAAAATTGCTCTCTGAACCTGGGAGGCCACAACTGCCTGAGAGATCCAGATGTGGAGGATATCTGTGGGAGGCCCTGCCCGGCTTGTCCAGGGGGAATTTGTTTAGGCAGTGCCACAGCAATGCTCGCTGCTGTACTGTGCTGCAGACTTTATGTGGCACTAGAGCCCAGCTCTGCTTCTGGCCACAACAGCCACAGGCAAGGGGCCAAGCTCTAGCAGCAGCACCACTGCAGGGAGGGGTTACAGAACATGTTCAAGCACCAGATCAGCACACTGTTCTTCCAAACGCAGGGCAGCCCATAGGAAGATATTTTAAATAATGGTGGCAGAAGCTTCAGGTCCTTCTCCGAGGGATTTCAATGTCAGGAGGAGCAGAAGGCAGCTAACAGGGAGCAAACATGCCCCGTGACTGTACGGAAGACATGCAGGGCTAACATCCTCCACAACTAGAGGTCCCTGCTCATTGTAGGGTGCTGGACCAGATGGCCTTTAAACGTCCATTCCAGCCCAAATCATTCCACAATTCTATGATAGCACTGCAAAGGCGAAGCCATTTAGGCTACCTACTGGTTTATTCCACCATGTAACTCCTTATCTAAACGAACTATACCCAATCCAAGGATTTGCAGCTTCCAAAAGTACCTGAGAAGCCCAGTTTCTGAACTGCACTAAGGAAACAAAGACTTATGTGCAACTGCAGGTCCATCTACATGACCATTATTAACTACATGCTCCAGTCTGTGCCAGATTTTCCAGTCACATCACTTGAGCTGGATCGAGCTGAAATCTTTCACATACAGAGGCTGAACTAAAGTGCAAGCCAGTTTTCAGGTGACTGGGTTTTCTTGCCTGAAAAGCCACTGGTCAAAAGGCCTCATGGCAAAAGCAACTGATCGGGCCTCCGATGTACAGCAACATCTGGCTTCCACCTCATCTTGATTCCCCAGATAATGCTTTATAGTACAGGGCACCAGCTAAGGAATAGCAGCTGCTAAGAGAAAAACATTGCTGTGATCTACATGTGGCAAACCTTTGCAAACACTGCTTCTTAGGGAGTAAATGCTAAGAGAATTTTTGTCTTCAGTAGTAAACAAATAAAACATGGTTTTTAATTAATGTCAGCTAACCTAGCTGCCACAATTGTATAAAGCAAGTGATATATCTTAGCCATGCACTGATTCAGTTACTACACTTCTAGCATTATCTATTTCTTTAGACATCTGATAAATGATCAAGATAGCTGACATTTTCAAACAGGATGATTTCAGGATCCTTTCCTGTAGAAAAGAAGCAGCCAGGAAATTTTAAACTTTTTCAGAATTAGACTAAATTCCCATTGTAGACTGAATTCTAAAATCAAATTACCTTAAACCACAAAATGTGCCAGGAATATATATGGGAAAAAAAAAGTTTCCATAAACTCAGAGCCCATTTTATTTAGAGCAAAAAAGGCATGGAAATTAGCTTTTCAACATTACAGTGCTCAAGAATTCTGTTACAACATTAATGAAATAATAATAATAAAAAAGACTGAAGTGAGAAAATAGTTAGGGATTTAAAATGTCACAGTCTGACATTTCCCATAACATAAGAGCATGAGTTGAAGGTGATATTAGTGGCAGCAATGATTTTGAGTCCCAAAGAGAGTTCATTAAACAATCCTGGCTGACATCTGAATTTATGTAAAAAGCAAACGCATGGAAAGAGAGTTGGATGACTTTCAGGATGTTAGACTTCCAGTTAGGAAAACCATAGCAAAAAGAGACAGAAAAGGACTTTGATCAGAGCAGAGGATTGTTTGCAGATGTTAATTGAAATAAATTGTGCAAAAAAAATAAGGAAGGGAAATGTTTTCCTAGAAGTGAATTACATCTTGGTTAAAGACTCCACATTCATTTCGTCTTGGGCCTGTTCCAAGAGGATGTGCCTCTTGGCTTATTGTATAAGCAGCACTGAAAGTGGGTAACAGCTAGGATCCAATAATCACAACCTGATCAAAGCAGAAATGCTGAAGTACTAAGCACTGCAAAAGAACAAGTGAAACAAAGGCTTCTACCTGAAGCCAATCTGAATCTGAAGACAAGATAACCAGAAAGAAATATGACTGCCAAGTGACAAAGAGTCGTGGGACCAAAAAAGAGACTCCTGATCCCACAGAGGCAATGCATAGAAGAGGAGAACATCATTCAGGATAGGAACATTGCACTGTGTCTTAGCAAAGCTCCTCTGAAACTAAATTTGAAGATGACCTGACATATCTTCAAAATTTAAGCTGAAGTTTACATTTCCCTTCACTGACATTTGTTATTTTCTTCTGAGCAAGTGAAGATGCAGTCAGCAGCTGTTCAAGCCAACTTGCTGTCACCTGCTGAGGAGTCAAGGGAAGAATTCAAAGCCCTGCCAAAAGCCCCCACAATACTGTCAGCTTTCCAGTTCTAACACCAAGGACATTTTCAGAGCAGCACAGTCCTAACTCTCCTCAAAGAGAATCCTGCACTCATAAGTTTCTTGGCAGTGTGGGTTAATAGCTGGACTCAATGATCTTAAAGGTCTCCTCCAACCTAAATGATTCTAATGCTTCTCCCCATTCCTAAGGCAAGACCTTAAGAAACATTTCAGTGAACAAACACCTCCCTTTTAAGGCAGCAGGCAGTGACTGATGTGCAAGAGGCAGCAACCCAAGCTCAGAGCACTCCTGAGGTACCAGGAGAGGCACACGGAGAAGATGTGTATGATGTCTGCTCCCACCCATCCCCACACTGGCTCCACATCTTGGGTTAGAAACACCAAGCAGGGCTCCAGCAGATGACACACAGTCAAATGCATGCTGTTAGCAGAACAGCCCAGCAGAGGCACAGACTGGAGGTTTTAGGACCATGGATTTGCTAAACAATTCCAGGGAGTATATCTTCACCTGTTTAAAAGCATTGGGTAGAAATCAGATGATTTTTAGGGTAATGTGGGGAAAGCTTCTAGGAGTTTAAATATTGAGGAATTATCACACAGCTCACACAACTGTTATTCAAAGACAGAGTGACAGCATCCACAGCATGAACCCAAGGGGAGTTTTCACATTCATCAGAACAGTCTGGACTTAGAAGGACTTGCTCTGCCAACACTTAGCACTTCCTTTTTCCTTTCAATGGGACTGGCAAGCTCTTTAACTAATGGAATGAACCAGAGATACGTTACAAAAGGTTTAACACAAGAGTTCTCCATAATTTTCCAGCTGTGTCAGCACAGTGACTCTGACTGCATCCTGCATTTCTCAAGCACAATCCACAACTTGCACAGCTCTGCGTCCTCCACAACCATCAGTCACTGGCTCCTGACTCTCATTTCATTAGGGTCTATCTCTGCCTTATCTGTGCCAATGGCTGATGGCTCCTTTATTCTGCAGAGGTAGCAGAAGAAAACCAGCCTGTGGCCTCTGTCGCCTGCAAAGGTGGCTTATAATGCAGCAGTCCCTGAAGCAGTTGAAGCAACAGCTGAGCACACCTACCCTTCATCCAGTTAAGGTGTAGCATATGCAGCATGGCCTGACAAACCTAGGGAGTTTATAAACCCGTGATGACTATCCAGATCACTTCATATATGTAAGAACTGTTTCCAGGATTATTTGATGCACCACCTTCTCAGAGGCCAAAGTGAGGCTGACTGGCCTGTAGTTTCCTACTTCTTGCCATTGCTGAAGACAGGAATGAATCTTGCTTTCTTCCAGTCCTCAGGAGCTCCCTCTGACTGCCACAACCTTTCAAAGAACTGGGTCACCTCACAATGATGTTGGCATCCCACTGTGTCCCACAGATCTGTCCACGTTCAGTTTGTTCAAATGTTCCTTCTCCTGATCCTGCTTCATGGAAGCTAAGTTTTCTTGTTCAAGACTTTCCCACATGTCTCAGGGGCCTTGGATTCCTGAATACAAGTCGCACCAGTAGAGACCAAGGTAAAGAAGACATTAAGTATCTTGGCCTTTCCCATGCCCTTTGTCACTTGTTCCCATGCCCTATTCAGCAATGGGTCCACATCTTCCCAGCCTTCCTTTTGCTGCTGATGTGCTTGCAGAAGCCCTTCTTGCCCTGCACACTAATTGCCAGAGGCAATTTCAGATGTATTTTAGCTTTGTACCTGCACCTCTATGTGCCGGGCTGGTGTCTCTACCCGTACCACAATCATTCCCATGTATAGCTTCTACAGAGGCTTACAACAACATTCCTTTCAAAAAGCCAAGAACAGAAGCAGCTACTTCAATGTTTCATTGTAATTCTCTGGTCTCCAGCTCTACTCACCTGACCTGTAGCGCTCATCCCGTGACCCTGAGGACCTGCGGCGGTGGTATCGAGAGGAAGAGGAGGGAGTGACAGGTGTTCGGCGTTCCTGTGGCAGTGCCTGGTCCACCCCTGCAGCAATACAACAAAACAACAAGCTCATGCTGGTTGAGTTCCACAAGTTACCAGGGAATGGGAGTTCAGACCACACTAGGCACAGACAAACATTCAGTGGCCAAACCATGTCCCGTCACAGGTTACACAGCACTTGCCTCTGGTCAGATTTTCTGCTGTGGTTACTTCCCTGGTTCTCTCTAAGACAACCTTTGTTCCAGGACCACAGACTACATGAGAGGAGCAGGCAGCCAGTAAGATTAGCAGTGGGTTTCTGCCCCAAACAGGTGACCTTTCATAAAGCAGTAGCCAGGAAATAATTTAACATGCTAATAGATGCTTCCCTGCAGACTGGTTAGAAACAGCTCCCACGAAGAATTACATGAGTGATTATTATCTAAAACCTTCTGTGGCTGGATGATGTTTGCTAGTGACAACACAATACTGACCTATGGAAACAAAGTATTCTGTGGAAAGGGAACTACATGAATACCTACAAGCATTTTCAGCCAGAAAGCAAACAGCAATTGCTCAAAACCAGGCTAAAAATAATAATCTTTTCCAGCAAAACAACAAAAATAGCTCAGTCTTACAACAGATACCTGCAGCACCTAAGTATGTCAGGCCTAACCACACAGTATTTAAGATTCCAACCCTCTATTCATCCCTTTTATTTTTTAAATAGGTATTTTCTTTCAGGTTCCTTCAATGACAGTGGCAGCATAACAACAGCATTGTCTATAAACCCCTGAGAAACCAATGCTGCCTGACAGCTTCCAGAGAAGAGTGAAGAGGCTTCTGCAGGACAACTCCACCAGGCAACAGGAAAAGAAAGCAAACCTAAGCTGCAACAGTGCCAGAATAAGCTGCCCTGATCTCTTCCAGAGAAGGACTTGAGCAGCCAAGTCCAGTTCAGCCTAGAGCTAAAGAGCTAATGAAGCAGAGAGCTTCAGGCACTGCCATGCACAGGGCTAAAACCCAGTAGTACTCAAAGGAATTAAATTCTTTTTTTTCCTATCGTCTTTTATCTCTATAAAGATTTACACACTACACATAATTGTAAGGACAGAAGTAAAACCAGCCTCTTGCATTTAGCAGTAGGAAATACCTGTTGAAATTACTTACTCAGATTATTAAGAACTGAAATGGATGACTAAAAAGTTGTATTTGGAGATGCAAAAACAATGCTTGGCAGTAAGTTCTCTTATCCCTGTGTCTGTGTGAAATTTTTGAATCTAAAAAAGCTGCAGCGTCTAATTGACAAGAGATATTAGTAGACACAGGCTACATTTATTGTTCTAAAACTAACTTACAGTGTGTGTCCCATGAGAAGAGCTGCAGATGAACCCAGAAACTCCTACTGCTACACTTGGTTCTGATGTCAAACAACACACTTGCTTCAGACTGATCCTCTTTCCTTATTACAATCTCCATCTTGCCTTCAGCATTCCTTTGAAAGCTTTAGCTTTCAGTTCAAGCTTACCATGGCAGCTGGGGGCTTCTTTTTCCTCTCCATTATCCCAGTGATGTTGGACATCACAATACAGCTCCAATCTTCATGTGATATTTGATTTCCACTTTACACAGTCCCACAGTGACACAGTGCCGGTTGAAGATTCTTTTAGGAGCTTATGCAAAAATCCACATAGCAAACACATTCACCAACGTTCTGGTCACACTACACTGCAAACAGACTCAGGCAGCATTGTGAATCCCAGCAGTTTCTCATCTTACACAGCTCTTCCCATGCCTCCACTAGCTCTTCCCATGCTTCCACTGGCTCCAGCACAGGAGTTTTGTTTCACAGCCCTCAGTGGTGTATATCCTTTCCACCTTCCATGGCTCATGTCTGACTGAGACATCTCTGATCAATTTGTCTGACTTTTACACCAACATCTTCATGCTTCCTCCTACGTTCTTATATTTCAGAGATGGTTTCCATGAACTTCAACACCCCAACTAATGTATACTAAAAATATCCTCCCAAAAAAATCCATCATGCTGAGTGCTGGAACTGCTTCTCACATTACTAATTCCATGCTCTCATTTCTTCCCTTGCACCCATTTTTGGCCTTAGGGTGAAAAGTCATTGAAGGGAGAGTGTATTTTGAACAAGGTTTAATATGATGAGCTGATACTGCAGGGTAGGAAACAAAGGTGCCATCATCAATCCAAAGGATGTGTGGAACAGTAACTGGGCTCCTGGACAGCATGGCGAAAGCAAAGCCATAGCCATCAACTTTAAGCGATGGCAGGAAGAGGTGGTTCTCAGATGCTTTCAGAACTTCTCTTTTTACCAAAGTAAGCTCTGCAAGGCAACCATCCATTCAAACCAAAACGTTTTAAACCCCAAGACTAACTAAGCATTCATCTGCATGCAGATCTCTCATCTGTGCAACATCTGCCACACTGCTCTCAGAAACATCTCCGCGAATTGTGCAGCACAGGCGCTCTCCAGCCAGGCCTGTGCTCTCAATCCACACACATGGAGTGCTCCAGCATGGCTAGCCCTGGGTAAGGTCTTTAAGGATTAGGAAGGCAGATGTGGTAGGAAATCCTGCCGTTAATAACGGAGTACACAAGGAGGGTTTTTTGTCCAGATCCAGACCAAGCTTTGTTTTAACATTTTCTTGCAACCCAAGCAATGCTGCAATCTAAGTCATGTCTGTGAAAGAGAAAACGAAACTGCAATTGCCAAGCTTACTTTGAGTGCCCAAAGGGCTAGCTGCAGTAACAGGTGAAAGCAAACGTATGCACACACAGACATAGAAAAGTATGCAAATGGATGCATAGATTACAGATACATCTATCTATGTCATGTTAGTAACAGAGGCTACAGAAAATGGTCCCTGTAATTCTACAGAAAATTGTTTCTTCTTAGGACAAGGAGATCTCCTGCGCTAATGCATTGTTTCCTTTACACTGCATGGCTTCAAACCTCCCCCTGCTGCTGCTGGGGCTCTGGCAGCAGGAGGTGGAGTGCTCTGTCTCTGGGCATGTGAAAGGAGCAGCAGGTCTCTTTTAAACCCTGCATCACACAGATTTATTAGCCATAATAAATAAAGCGCTGGTGACTGGTCTGACAGTTACGCTACTAATAGAGCCGTGCTGTGGGTACTAGCGATGGGAAATTACAGAAAGTAACCTGGTGTAGACACAGCACTTGATTAAGAGAGAATGAACCACCCATGTCTAAGCAGTTAGAAGCAAAGCTTAATTGATAACAACATCTCTGTTCTGTGAATGAATAATCAAATTTCCTGGCAAAAGACTGCAAGCAAATTGGGCAAGTCCACAGCTTATGGGGGATGCAGGTAATTCAGTGACTTCTAGGGAGCCTTTCCTTTAGTAGTGTGCATGCAGCTCTCCACTTGTTACCTTACCAGAGCTGACTTAGCTAATCAAGATAATCTTCAAAAAGCTATTCTGAAATAAATGTCTCTAAGTCAGTAGTGACTCTGGCTGTCACAGCTCCTGAACAGAGGCAAAAGAGAAAGGTTGTGTCACAAGAGCTTGGGATCCACAGGCAGATGCCGAGGTCCAGACCCACTGAGATTTTTAGATGTCTGACATATGGGCAGGCTAAGAAGAGAAAAACTGCTCTGCACAGAGCATCTCCTGCCACAAGCTGACCTCCTGAAGATGAGGAAACAAAGCTGTACTTCTGTCTGCCTAAGCAGAACATGTGGGGATTGAATGGGACAGAACAAGGGGACTCCTCCTGCCCCTTCTCCCACTCACACTGCAGAATGCAGCGTATCTGCTCTGGACTCCTGGATGTTCAACAGCCTCTCTGGAACAGCACAAATGTCCTTTGCATATGAGCAGTCTCTGAAGCACCTGGATGTGTCAGACCTGCTGTCTGCCTGCAGGCATGCAACCTGCAGACGTGCAGCATGTCCAGCACATCCCCCAAGTGCCAGACTCACCGCATGTTTGCTGTGCAGCATGTATGGCAAGATACTCTCCGGGCTTATCCTGTCAAAATTAGAGTGCTTAAGAGTGGATTCCCACATCACCTGGTAGAGCATCAACCACATGGCTGCCCAGCTTCACCTTTCAAGAACCCCATTCCAGAAAAATAACAGCTTTTCCTTCCTGAAATGACAGCACCCCAACACATATGGATGTGTGCTCCCACATGGAGATGGCCACGCCTTCTACTGCCTACATTTCAGACCTAGGTGATTTTATATCATTAGTTCTGTTAAACCTGAAGCTGCCATTTAAATGTAATCATTCCTATTTTGAAAAACTTTTAAACAGAGGAAGCTAGTCATGGCAGACTGAGGGAAATGACTCAGAACAGCCCTATGTAAGAGAAGTACTAAGTACAGTCAGGATCCAAGACAGAGATCTCCTCCACAGTATTACAGTGAATTGGTTTGAAAATGAGCAAGGAAGGCTTCTCAAAGGGGTCACTCTTACAGGCACCTCTTCTCCTGGTAGAACCGCAGATTTTATCTTCCCTCTAGCCATCTCTTGTCTCATGTCTGGACTGCCTTGTGGGAGTGGGTACAAGCACATAGGCAAGAGTATGATGTCCTCCATGTGCTCATATGGTTGCAAAGAGAGAATCTGCTGTCTTGAGAGGCTCTGAATCCCCTGTAGCATTGCTACAAACCCAGAAAGTAGGAGCAGGATGCCTGTCACCAGCCACAGGTCACCTCCAGAAGGCAGGATGGGTATCTGCTGAAGGGCCTTGCTGGTCCCCACTGCAGACACATAGCCCTTCAGGAAGTTCTTCCTCCACTCTGCTCTATCAGCCATATCCTGTTCCTGAACGGTTTGAGTAGGAGCAGAGCTCAGGCAGAGATCCCTGCTTGAAAATTGCACAGAATTAGGGGTGCTTACACTTTTATAGCTTCCTCTGGGTTCTGGTGGGCTTGGACCTATCCAGAGCTCTGTACAAAGCCAATGCCAATGCTCTCCAGTGTTTCACCAGCTTGTAGCATAAAGCTTCCTGTGAAGCATGCACAGCATGGAAGCCAGAGAGACTCTACCATGCTCACAGGTTCTCTAAGGACTATTCCTTCTCCCTTCCCATCACTTCAGTCTTAGACAGGTCAGTCGGTAATGGCTCTCCAGATGCTCTTTGGCTGGCCTGCCCTGCCACCAGCGGCTCCTAGTCTTATCGCATCGATGTGGGTGTCCACCAGGGGCTTCCAGATGAGGCAGTTACAGACAGATACGGACTGGAAAAGAGACATTCATTGTGCTCACCAAAACGAAAATAAAAGAGAGGCCGGGTTCCTGCCGCGCTGGCTGCTCTCTCTCTAGCGGCTGCTTCCCGGATGTCACAGACACCAATGTTGGCAGTGCGGAGCATTCTTCTGGCAGCTCCTTCACTGTGCTGCAGTCTGCACCGCACCGCCGCAGCTCCATTCGCTGCTGTAACAAGTTGAAAAAAACTAATTAATTCACGTCTAGTTTTGTTTCATCTGTTACAGCAAGGAATGGAGCTGCAGCCCCCATGCAGTAGAGCACACATGCACACGCACGCACAGACACCACAGGACGCTGGCAGGCCCAGGCGGGGCCATGTTCCACGCTGCCAACATGGGCCTCAGCTGCCAGCAAGGTGCAGCCAGGGCACTGCCTTCACACCTCCCTGATGCTCCTGAATGCCGGCACAGAACGCAAAGCTCTGCCTTACACCACTGCCTCCAGTTCCAACGAGAGAGCCATGTCCGTTTCCCGACTGGGTTTAGGTGTCTCTGAAATATCTGTTGCCTTTTAAAAGCAAGATCCAAACCACCAAAGCTTATAAAAACTTGCGGTCCTCCATCAAGCCAGATTATGACAAAGAAGCAAAAGACTAATTGGTTGTGCATGGGATTGTTGAGATATTAATAGAAGCTTTCAAAAGGCCTTCTTGGAAAGGATTCATCTCTCCCTCCCTAGTGAGCAGGGACCTCAAGTCATTCAAATGAGTAAAGTCTTAGATTATCAAATTGCACTGTTTCAAGCTTTGTCCAGCAGGTAACACACCAAAACAAACAAAAAGTACAAAGACAGCAAAGACTCAAGCACAAAGAACAACTTTCTGGAGGCAAACCACAGTAGAAGCCGTATCTTCCACTATTACAAAATAATTCATTTAGCCATCAGCTAAATGTCTGAGCCTGGTGTGTGGACAAGAAAACAGTGAACAATACTTCAGTGCTTTTCCTCTTCATCCTATTATCATCTTCCTCCACTCATCCATTCCCCAGATCCCCAGTGCAGGACTTTCTGCAAAGTGGTAGAGTAGGAACCATTCACTTAATTTCCTCCCATCTTTAAAATATCACTAAATCAGCTTTATCCTGAGCCACAGCCCCTTCAAATTACTGGATGGACCTCACTACAAGGACTGGCTCATAGTGATCCTCTGCTTCCTGTTACACTGCAAAATTTCAGTGACACAACAGACAGCTTGAAAGGCAAAACTCAGAGGCTTCTCCACCACCCTTTCTCTTTCATCATTACATCCATGATGGATCCTCAGCAGTTTCAGCCAAGCACACAGTTTGACCAGGAGACTATGAGCTCTCTGGAGAAAAAGTTGCTATTTTCTTGTATGAAGAAAAAAAGGCTACAACTAACTACAAACAAAATCCAATGCCAACCACACCACTGCCTTGAGAGTCACTGTGAGGTAGCAGCTTCTCCATAACTCAGTAAACCTAAGTCTCATGGGAACATGCTGTGAAGACTGTTGGAATGCCTGACAGTCTGGTCAGACCAATAAATACCCAGAAATTTAATACCTGCACCCCCGCTATTGTAATTCTGTTGAGCTGATTTGTTTCATTCTCTAATGATCTCCAATGGTTGCAAAATGTCATGGACACCCTCAATGCAGGCTGTATTACTTCAGAAAACAGAGGTGTCTGCAACACTGATCTCTTTTGTGGGGTTCCCACAAGTGGTGCACGCCTAGTGCAATACAAGGGCAGAAAATAGCTGCAGAGCTAGCTAACAGAGAGAGAGATGAAGAAAAGAAACAAGGGCAGTGCCTCCTCATGTGAGCAGTTCAAACAGAAAACCATCAGCTCCTCCAGCAAGGGAAGATTTTGCAAGGAAGGAGGAAGCTAGCTCCCAGGCCCTCAATAAAAGCACGGCTCAGAGAACAGCCAAGCCCACAGGAAACCTCCAAAAGGAGAGTGAAATGCCACGAGTGTGTCGGGCACACTCCTGTGAGGTTGGCACAAACTGGAGGTTCACAGCAATCCACACAACTATGTGTCAGACTTCACAACCCAGTGCCTCAGAAGAATTTGTATATAAAGTAATTCCAAGGAAACAGTACATTATTAAATTGAGACTGAAGGGTTTTCGCACCTTCTGGGCAAATTCATGTAACCCATCCCTCTACACTGAGCCTAGGCATGCATCAGCCACTCGTGTTCTAGGGCAAGCTGAGCTCTAGGGATGTTGCTGATCTCTCTTCAGAAGGGAGTTTTGGACAGAAAACCTGGAAATGGAGGAAGGCACAAACTCCAAGGTTCTCTTCCACTCTTGTGTATAGCTCTGATCAGAAAGCTTTACTTGACCAAGGTCTCCAGGAGTTAGGACATCAGGTGTTCCTCTGCACTTTTTCATCACCCCTAAGAATTGCCTCTCTACCGAGTCTAGGCTGACTTGGTTTTCCCAGAAGTGACTCCCAAACCCACAGCAGCAGGTGTAAAAAGTGTACACACACATCAAAGCAGACATATATAAAAATAGACAGGAAAGGAATGGCATAAGCTGTTTCTGCAGAACAATAGCTCTGCTTCTGCCACAGGTACTTCAGAGAGGTGGCTGTTCACTGTGCAGCTATCAGTACATTGACATCTTCATATAGCACGAGCACAGGTACACGTACCAGGAGGCTGTGGCAAGTAGGCCCCAATTAATTTTGATCTCTTCTTTTCATATCCCTTCTGTGTGATGTCACCTGACAAGAGAAGAAAAGGAAAATCAGTAATACAGGGATAGACGACGCCTAGCCGCTTAATGGCAGTGCCATCAGCCATTCATCACTGTTTGTCTGTCTTGACAGTTACAACGAACAAATGAAAAGCACAGGATGATGACTCCACCCAGAAAAGCCTCATTTATGCCAGAGCCATTCTGACAAGCAAATACCCAGCCCTGATTTATTCCAGAACCAAAGTCCAGTGACACAGAGCTTTAAAACCATTTTGAGATGCTAGTCACACAAGCTTTCAAAAGCTACAATGACCTTCATTAGGTTAATAAACAATGGATTATACAGAATGTGTGGGCCTATGTTGGCTGGCAAAACACATCACTGATTAGCATTTGCTATCATTAATGGGATTTTCCTAATCAAGCATGGAAAACACAAAAGACTTGAAACTGCTGCATCATTTCTGCAATATAAACACTTCAGCTGATTTCTAAGCAGTCTAAGACGAATAAAATCAAACCAAAAAATCTACAACTCAAATCCATTAGAAGACAGCAGCATAAAGACTCTTTCTCTGACTTTCCAATTAAATCTAAAAAAAAAAAAAAAAGAAAAAAAGAAAAAAAGAAGAAAAATGTTTGAACTTCTTCAGTTAATGTGACCCTTCATGGTGCCTGCAGTTTCCTCAGGTAACTTTTTTTTTTTCCCCTTAATGTGAGGATTAAAAAAATTCTGCAAAAGTTTCCTAACAGCAATTGCTGGATCAGCAGGTATGTGGAACAAAGCAGACTGTTAGTCTGGCTATGGTTTAGGAGAGCTTTGGAACTGAAGCTGTGATACAGTTCTGGCTCTGGAGCTCTGGATCTACCTTTAATGGTTAAGAAACTTATTTAAGTGTAATTCAGATGTCCAGATTCTTTTTTCCCAAGGTGTGAGCAGGGATGCACACACATCTCTGCATTTTTACATTCACATCAGGCTATTTTGAATGCTACCCAGGGTGACAGACTGTCCAGTTACAGGAGTTTTGAACTAGCACCACACTGCCTGCCCTTTCAGTAAGCATCTCTACTGCTGTGGGACTTGTCATGCAGGGAAATTTCAGTCACAACACTGGATTTGTATTCTTTTAAAAGGTGGAGGGTTTAGGAGGGCAGAAGCCACAAAAAGAAGCAGAGCTCAGGGGAGACCTTATTGCTGTCTACAACTACCTGAAGGGAGGTTGTAGCCAGGAGGGGTTTGGTCTCTTCTCCCAGGCAACCAGCACCAGAACAAGAGGACAGTCTCAAGCTGCGCCAGGGGAGGTTTAGGCTGGAGGTGAGGAGAAAGTTCTTCACAGAGAGAGTGGTTGGCCATTGGAATGGGCTGCCCAGGGAGGTGGTGGAGTCACCATCCCTGGAGGTGTTCAAGGGGGGATTGGACGTGGCACTTGGTGCCATGGTTTAGATAGTCATGAGGTGTAGGGTGACAGATTGGACTCGATGATACTTGAGGTCTCTTCCAACCTTCTTGATTCTATGATTCTATGGCACCTATGTCCAACTAGATACAGCAACCCATGCCTGTTTGTACCCTTCCGTCCCTATCTTCAACCTTCACCATAGGAGACCATTTCCCAAGATAACTACATCCACATTTCAAGCCCACCCACCTTGGTAAATGGATGCTAAATCAGCATCAGCCTATAGACAGAGCTTCAGAGCTTCCTGTGGGCTGCTTTGAAATCAGTAACTACATAAAAACCTCTTTAAATGTTCCTTTTCTTGGGAATGGTTCCTACAAGAATTAAGGAGGCAAAATTCTCCAAGTCTCTCTGTCAGTGTCCTGAGCCAACCTCTTGCTCCAGGCTAAAATCAGTGCTCAAAGTAACACCTGCCCTCTTCAGCAGCGCCTCTCAAAGTGCTTCACAAAGGAACTAGCTAAAGTAGCTGTGCTTTTAAATGAGAACAGGCAGCATGAAGCACTTCAAATGATAACCACTCCCTGTCTACCCAGGGAAGAAGTGGTAGACTTGGCAAGAGGGCCTAAGCCTTTAAATTTCAAACCCACTGACTCTTCAAGCACATTCCTTCCACTCTGCCCTGTTCCATTACTTCTCAGCTTCATCCCACAGATGGTCCCCAGGCCATCCTCCTCCTCGCTTCCTTTCGCCTAGGCTGCAATCACTTCACTGCAGCCACTTCACATTTGCATCAGCATTCTGAGGCTTCTTCCCTCTGGACATGTTTCTCTTTTCCTCCTCACCTCCACTGGTGATCTGACAGGTTTCCACCATCGGGGGACACACAGATGTGTACCCTGGAGAGTCAGCAGGAGAGCATGAGCCTGAAAGATCTGAACCCAGCAACAGTGAGCAAATTTTACCCTGATTTTCTTCCCTGTCCTTATTTAAAATTGACTCTTCAGGACTGTTGACCACCAGGCACACACTACACTGATTACCTTTGCCACAAGACCAGTTCAGTTCTTGTTTCTCGTCTTCCAGAGCCTCTTCAGGCACAAGAGGGTAAATGCCTCTTCTGCAATGCAATGGGCAGCACCCACTGCAGACCATCCAACCCCCCCAAGGAAGGAGCCCGAGCTAGGTCCAGGACCACGGCTCTGGGACTCTGTTATCCTACTCCCATCTCCTTGTTTGTGTTTTGTGCCCAGGCTGCAGATGGCAACGCTCTCCTACATCAGTGGCCACAGACAACAAGCATTTTGTGCCTATATTTAGCAAAGCCACACTGGAGCATAAGCTCAGTCGACTGTGCTCACCACAACTGCTACTGTTTGCAGGAAAGCCTCCATCTCCTTGGAACATTTGCTCTGATTTTGTCTTTCCTTCAGCACTGTTGGCTTTCTTTACAAAAGCGAGGCAAAGCAGGAAGAGGCAGGTCAGAGAACACGACAGCACACACTCCTCACAAACAAGGGAGGAACTCCAGGTAATGAGAGCCCCTTGCAATACTCCACATTGAGTAAGACATTCTGAGGAGTAAAAAAATGCCTGTAAATGTTGAAATGGTTGCCATTGTCCTGTACCCTTTCCTGATCTCCCTGTGAGTCAGCTCCACCCATTTGTGTCTCACGCTGTAGGCTGACCACAGCATTTAATCTTAAAATGTAAATAATCAAAAAGGCACACTTTATGTAACCAGCAAAATATTAACCTTTTAGCTTTTTGCTAGTGGAAGGCTTTGAGCGATTGTAGTATAAAAGTTACTTTTCAACTAAAGTATGGATTAGCTGATCTATTATCCCCTCCTGAACACAAGATATCCTGATGGACTGCTACCACGATATATGAAGTAAATGTATTCAAGCAAAATTCAATTAAATTACACAGAGCAAAAAACCACTAAACCAAATCAAATTTATGATAAAATTTTCCTAAATCATAGAATCAGTCAGGGTTGGAAGGGACCACAAGGATCATCTAGTTCCAACCCCCCTGCCATGGGCAGGGACACCTCACACTGGATCAGGCTGGCCAGAGCCTCATCCAGCCTGGTTGCAAACACCTCTAGGGATGGGGCCTCAACCACCTCCCTGGACAATCCATTCCAGGCTCTCACCACTCTCATCGGGAAGAACTTCTCCCTCACATCCAGTCTGAATCTCCCCACTTCCAGCTTTATTCCATTCCCCCTAGTCTTCCCTTTTTTTTTTCCTGGGAGAGGCCAGCACCTCTCAGTGATCTCAATCTTTCAAGACACAGCACAGGTAAAAAGCTAATGACAAAACCAGGGACTACAACCACCTTCTCCAGTCCAGTGAAAGCTCAGTTCCATGCTCAGCAACCTGGCAGCCTGACTGATGCTGCTGGTTTTCACTACCCATGCATGTTTGGAAATGGAATTTGAGGCTGGGACCTTGAATTAGTTCAAGACACTTATGGAAAAACCCACCCTGGGAAATAATGTACTCGATAACTCCTCTGAAACACTGACTACCAGCGAGCTCCTGGTGAGTGCCTTTGCCCAGATTTTATGCCCTCTAAAGATCCGTTTTTCTGTACAACTTGTTTATTGCTGATGACTCAAATTCAGTGTCAGCATCTTGGCAAGAGGGATTTGAATGAAACAAAGCTCCTCGTGAAGAGAGCTGTGACTCATTCGCTTCTCCCACTCATGATGCAGACAGTCGCCCTGTCTGGTCCCAAAAATACACCAAGAGACAAAAGATTTTGTCTGGGATGATGCACATACAGAGATATCAAAGCTGCACAAATATATCTCATGTAGCACGAACACAAAATACACATCAGGAGACGTTTTCTTTTGCAATGCCTTTTTAAAAAGATGTTCAACCTTGCAAGCATCTTGGAAACCTACTCCGAACTACAACAGAGAAACAAATGTAAACCATGGCACTGGGTAGAAAATTAATGGGATCCCACACCTTCACTGCATAGAGTTTTGCAGCACTGCTCAAGAGCCTTTCAGGGGAGTATGCTGTAGCTTAAAGCATTCAATGATAATTTTATTCCCAGATACTGAATTCCCTCCTTTCCCCAGGCATACATTTTGTTTCTGTATGTTGCAAGCAAAGCAGAAAATGTTTGAATTTCAATGACAGATAAGGAAGAGTGCTCCATGTGTATATTACAGCTTGTAATGTTTTCTAAAGAGGCTTCTAATACAGCAAAAAAACATTTCAACAGATTATGCTATTAGCACATAAGGTAAACTATACCATCACTGCTAAACACCAGGCACAAGGGCTTTTGAACTCGGAAAGTTTTCTTGCGCAAAATGAATACTTTCTGCGCATTCTTCTTGATAGAGAAATTAAGTATCTAATTAAATAGTTGTGTGCAAGTTCTTAGTCTCAATTGAAATTCTACAGTTTTAAACATGTGAGCAGCAGATCATTCCACACAGAAGACATCTCTCAGTATCTCCACCTTGAATCCCCCCTTAAGAGTTTCCCCACTTACTTTCAGGTCCCAAAGTCTTCAGCACATTCTTTCAATACCCAAAATACTTCTGGGCTTCAAACAAAAAAAAGAAAGAGAAGACTCCCCTGAGGAGCCCCCTGAACACTTAACTGAAGCCAGGGGAAGCACTGCTGGGGACTTTTTTGGCTCAGACGTTGCATCAGCAGCAGCTGCCAGCAGCCTGGCTGCAGGCCAGGCCCCGGCGTGCAGAGCCCCCGTGGAACGGTGTGGTCCTGGGGCACCCCCAGCTCCCCCAGAACCCAGCATCTGCACGGCACTGCTTTTATGGCCTGGATTATCCTAAAATAAACAGAGACTGGCTGAAGAGGGAAGGTTTCCATGCTCAGTGTCAGGAGTTTAGTTCATTATTTAAAGCTTTAACGAACACTTTACACGATGAAAGCAGTCCTTGCCATTTTTGGAATTTCATGGCTGTTGGGACCCTTCCTAACGTTGTTTTCTTTCCTTTATGGCTTTATAAGGCTTATAGGGCACCCTTGAAGTGTATATCCCTTCTGCAGCAGCTGGAAGCTCATCTTTCATCTCTCCACTTGCTTTCCTGTTGCCTATGGGGCATTTGACTGTTGGACTTCTTCTCCCTCTCCCTGACACAAACCGTGCAGAGACAGATCTGGCTCGAGATAAAAATAAAATACAATTCTGAAAAGTATGTAAGGAAACATTCCTGATAAATGTTATTTAATAGAGAGCCTTTATATCTCGAGTCAGAAATGTTCCCTAAAGAAAAATAATTACAGTAGTAATTCCACTTACTGTTTAGAATGTGCAATACAGAGCAAATCAGACATTTCCATAAGCACTGTGTACTGCAAATTTCTGTCCCTATTTTTCCCCAGCCCTGAAAATGGCCCAGTCTCTTCCCACAGTTTTTGTAAAAATATAATTTCTTCTGGGCAAAAAACCCTTCATGCAAATGCAAATTTCCACACGCTTTGACAGCTGGATGCAAAAGGCAGAAAAGTCCACACTGCTTAACTACTGCGGGGAAGCCAGAGCAGAAATCCTCCTTTTCAAACAATTAGAAGACTGATAATGGTTGTGGAAGAACACTGGGAGTTGTAAGGACTTGTGAACAGGGAGTTGCATTACCATAATGACTGTGCCAGTGACCAGAAAGGCTTTAAAAATTCATCACTGGGGAGGTCACTGATGTGATGGTTTGAAACTGTCTTTTTAATTTTTCCTTGCAAAATTCAGAACAGAGAAAGTGAAAGAATGTAAATAAGTCACTATTGGGTGTAAGAAAGCAAAATAACGATTGTTCTAAACACTTCCATTGGATAGATAGAAATGTTTAAGAACTATTACCCAAAACAAAGTAGGCACTCTGCACATTCTGCGTTCGGCAGTGGGGGCAGTTGCTGGGCTGTCTGGCTGCTGTTTCTTCTTCTCGTCTGGCTGAAGATAACACACACTGACCTTGGCAGCTAAGTTAACAACTTTCTGCTTAACTAACTCTGCTTCTCTGTCCAGGGGGGTCTGGGGGGGAAGCTCCTGGGAGAGGGAGGCCCCTTTGGGAGGGTCCCCTTGGGGGGAAGCAAAGGGAGATCGATTGTGCTTTTTCTGTTGATTGTATATATTTGTGAATGTTGTGAATTTTGTATATTTGTACATATTCATTGCATTTCATTGTAGATTTTAGACTCTGCTTGTAAATACAGCTTTTCGTTTGCTTCCAGACTGAGCTAGCCTGGTTATTGTTGGTGGGGGGGGAATTTCAGCTCACACCGACACACTTTTTATTTTTGGCGCTCCAACTCGGGGCTCGATTGCTTGTGATTTATTTCTGCTCAGATTAGGAAGCAAAATGAAGCTGTTTTGGATTTTGAGTAATTTTATTTCATCTATTATCAGTGTGATTGTCTACAGATGGGCTGTTTCCTGCATGATAGACAAGATTGTGAGATATGTGGCATATAAGTCGTTTCTTTGGGTTAAGAACAAGTTACTGAATGTTGGTGAATTCTGTTGTGGTCTTATTGGGCTAAGAAGCTATGGTAACTCAACTATGGATCTGCTAGCAGACACATATGAGTTTGTTACTCCTCTTACAACTACAGAGGGTCCTTGGAACCAGTGGTACCCTAGATATCTTGTGCTTGCCTTAATTTTGTTGCTTCTTGGAATAATCATATGGCTACTGATAGCACTGTGTCAAGAAAGACATAAGGCTACTTGCTCTTCCAACTCTGCTGTGAATGTGAAAACCAAGCCAGTAAATTTGGTGGCCACTGTAACCAGAAAGCGTAAAGGAGATGCAGATGCTGCAGGAGATGGTGCAGATGGAGATGAGGGTCCTTCTACTCAGGGTCCCTCTGTTAAGAAAGATCCTTCTGATGAGGAAGAGAGGGTTAGCCTTAAAACTCTGGTAGACCTCTTGAGACCCCACATGGATGATGGAGATGTAGGTCAGGATGTAGACCCTAGTAGATTAGCAACTGCTGGTAGTGCCTCTGAACTCAAAGAAATTCAACGGAGGATTAAAATAGGATTATGGGGACAGCGACCTCAGGATGATGATGATGATGATGATGATGAGGATGACATACAGTCAGCTAATGCACCCAGACAGGAAATTAGACATGTGAGGAAGGATTACATCAGAGGAGATAATGAGCCAGTCCTGTCTTGGCTAGCCAGGTGTTTTGATATGGGAGCCCCAGCATTGGTGGTAGGTGACAAGTCGGCCTCTCAGTTGGGGATGCTCTCAAAGGATACAGGCATAGACAGGCATCTAGGCAAGTGCATTGGTAAAGTTTCTCTGTGGGCACGCCTCCTACTGGCAGTCTCGCTGAGGTACCCCAGCAGAGATGATTTACCATGGAACCCTAAGCCTTGGACCACAATAGCTGAGGGAATCAAGCGTCTGAGAGAGTTTGCTGTGAGAGAAGTAATGTATGGAGATCATAAGACTCTGAATCCTGATGAAATTCCTGTTGGAACAGGCCTTGCCAAAAAGCTCATTAAGCTTGCTCCTCCTAATTATGCCACTATTCTGGCAAGCAGGATTGTGGCAAGAAATTATGGTGGAGCACCTCCTACTGTTGGCCATTTCACTGACCAAATGAGGCAGTTGGAGGATAGTCTTGCATGTACTTCTTTGGTTTCAGCCATTGAAACTTTGTCTGGAGAAATGAAGAATTGCATGAAAAAGCTGAAGGAGGAACTTAAAACCTCCATATCCAACTTGATGAAGGGGGATGATTCTAATTCCTCTTCCTCCAGATGGATACAAGTTTCAGCTGTTAGGAACAGACGTGCTCCAAGAAGGCCATTCCAGAATAGGTCAAACCAAAACAGACAGCAGAGGCAATCACGTGGCAGTATCTGGATAACTCTGCGTGATCAGTTTGGTGAGAACATGAACAGATGGGATGGTCAACCAACTTCTGATCTTTTCAAGAGGTTACAGGAGCTGCAGAGGGGCAGATCCCGAGGTAGCAATACCAGGAGGGTAGCTGTCGCTTCCTCAGTTTCCCAGAACAACTCTGATAGCTCCAACAGTGATCCTAATTCTGGTGCTGGACATTGTGCCAGCTGTACATGTGGAGGTAATCCCCACCATTAGGGGTGCCCTGCCTTCCGCCAGGGGGAGGTAAGGGATAATGGAGATAACAGAATCTATTGGGATGTGTACATCCAGTGGCCTGGCACTTCAAAATTTCAGAAGTACAGGGCCTTGGTTGACACAGGAGCTCAGTGCACCATAATACCATCAAATTATCAAGGGGGAGAATCTATAACTATTCAGGGAGTCACTGGTGGATCTCAAGAGTTGTTTAAGATAGAGGTTGATATAAGTTTAACTGGGAAGCAGTGGAAGAAACATACTATTGTAACAGGTCCTAATGCACCTTGTATTTTGGGAATTGACTTTCTGAGAGAAGGGCGTTTTAAAGACCCTAAGGGTTACAAATGGGCTTTTGGAATAGCAACTGTAGAAATTGATGGAGGAAAATTGAAGTTGTCCATTAGACCTGAGCTTTCAGATGAATCTGCAGTTGTGGGACAACATGAGATAGAGGATGTAAAGCTGCCGGTTGCTTCTCAAACTGTGCATCACAGACAATACAGAACCAATCGTGACTCTTTGGTGCCCATAAAAAACTTGATTCGTCAGTTGGAGAGTCAGAAAGTCATCAGCAAAACTCATTCACCTTTCAATAGTCCAATCTGGCCTGTGAGAAAGCAGAATGGAGAGTGGCGTCTGACAGTTGATTTCCGTGCCTTGAATGAAGTAACTCCACCCATGAGTGCAGCTGTACCAGACATGATGGAACTCCAATATGAGCTGGAATCCAAGCAGGCCAAATGGTATGCTACCATAGACATTGCTAATGCTTTCTTCTCTATTCCCATGGCAGAGGAATGCAGGCCTCAGTTTGCTTTCACCTGGAGAGGCATTCAGTACACACTCAATCGTTTGCCCCAGGGGTGGATTCACAGTTCAACCATCTGCCATGCAGTGATCCATGATGCTTTGGAGAAAGGTGGAGCTCCAGAACACATTCAGTTCATCGATGACATCATCGTCTGGGGTGAGACTGCTGAAGAAGTCTTCGAGAAAGGTAATAAAATCCTTGACATTCTCTTGCAAGCTGGTTTCGCTATCAAGCGAGACAAGGTGAAAGGACCTGCCAGAGAAATCCAGTTTCTGGGAGTGCGGTGGCAAGATGGTCGCCGTCACATCCCAATGGATGTGATAAACAGAGTCTCCACCATGGCAAATCCCATCAACAAGAAAGAAACTCTGCGTTTCTTAGGCATAGTGGGATTTTGGAGACTGCACATTCCTGGATACAGTCAGATTGTGAAACCTCTCTATGATGTGACTCGAAAGAGAAACAGTTTCCAATGGGGTCCTGAGCAACAAGCAGCCTTTGACCAGATCAAGCGAGAGGTAGTCCAAGCGATGGGTCTGGGACCTGTCCGAACTGGTCCAGACATTAAGAACATTCTGTACACGGCCGCGAGTGACAATGGTCCAACCTGGTGCTTATGGCAAAGAGCTCCAGGGGAGACACGAGGACGTCCTCTTGGTTTCTGGGGTCGTGGCTACAGAGGCTCAGAGGCAAACTACACTCCAACAGAGAAAGAGATTTTAGCTGCTTATGAAGGAGTGAAAGCTGCTTCTGAAGTCATTGGAACTGAGTCACAACTTCTTCTAGCTCCTAGATTGCCAGTTCTGAATTGGATGTTCAAAGGCAAAGGTTCTTCACCACATCATGCAACAGATGCTACCTGGTCTAAGTGGATGGCTCTGATAACACAGAGAGCTCGAATGGGAAATCTCGAAAGGCCTGGTTTGGTGGAGGTGATCACAAACTGGCCAGAAGGCACAAGCTGTGCTAAACCTCCAGAGGAGAGAGTAACTCGTGCTGAGGAAGCTCCTCCTTACAGTGATCTGTCTGATGATGACAAGAGATATGCTTTGTTCACAGACGGTTCCTGTCGTCTGGTTGGGAACAAGCGGAGATGGAAATCTGCAGTGTGGAGCCCAACGCGCAGAGTTGCAGAAGCGAGAGATGGAGAAGGAGAATCCAGTCAATTTGCAGAGGTAAAAGCTGTCCAGCTAGCTCTTAACATAGCTGAACGTGAGAGATGGCCAAAGCTTTATCTCTACACTGACTCGTGGATGGTAGCCAATGCCTTGTGGGGTTGGCTGAAAGACTGGAAGAAGAATGGCTGGCAGAGGAAAGGAAAGCCAATCTGGGCTGCAGATCTGTGGCAAGACATTGCTGCTCGCATTGAGAGAATCCCAGTGAAAGTGAGACACATCGATGCTCACATTCCTAAGAGCAAAGCTACTGAAGAACAACAACACAACCATCAGGCAGATCTAGCTGCAAGAGTTTCCCAGGTGGACACAAACTCTGATCCTGATCCTGATCTTGACTGGAAACACCGAGGTGAGCTGTTCTTAGCTCGGTGGGCCCATGACTCATCAGGACATCAAGGCAGAGATGCAACCTACCGATGGGCTCGTGACAGATCCATTGACATTTCCATGGATGCTATCACACAAGTCATCCATGACTGTGACATTTGTGCTGCTATTAAGCAGGCAAAGCGGATCAAGCCCTTGTGGTACGGTGACCGATGGTCCAAGTACAAGTATGGTGAAGCCTGGCAGATTGACTACATCACTCTACCTCGTTCTCCATCTGGTAAGCAGTATGTGCTGACTATGGTAGAGGCAAGCACTGGATGGCTGGAAACTTATCCAGTTCCCATGCAACTGCACGTAACACCATTCTTAGTCTGGAAAGACAAATCCTGTGGAGACACGGAACTCCAGAGAGGATTGAGTCAGACAACGGAACTCATTTCAAGAACAATCTTGTAAAAAACTGGGCCAAAGAGCACGGCATCGAGTGGATATTCCACATTCCCTACTATGCACCAGCTGCAGGGAAGATCGAACGCTACAACGGTTTGCTGAAAACCACTCTCAAAGCCATGGGGGGTGGATCTTTGAAAAACTGGGAGAAACATTTAGCACAAGCAACCTGGTTGGTGAATAGTAGAGGTTCAGTGAATCGAGCTGGACCTGACCAATCAGATTTGTTGCGAAAGGAAGAAGGTGACAGAGTTCCTGTTATCAGAGAAAAGAATCTGTTAGGCAAAACTGTTTGGGGATTTTCGCCTTCAGGAGAGGCCAAACCTGTCCGAGGGGTGGTTTCTGCTGAAGGTCCTGGTCACACCTATTGGGTGATGCAAGAAAATGGTGAAATTCAGTGTATTCCACAAAGAAATCTAACTTTGGCTGAGAGAGGTTAAATTCAGAGTGTTGCGCAGATACAGCATCGCGCCCAAGAGGAGAGTTCACGAGATCTACGGTGCACGAACCCTGAGAGCCCTGAGTCACCTGAGAGTCCCTGTTCCTTCCTTCGCTCCATCTGCGAGGAAAAAAGCTGTTTGCTGTTTTTCCTGTGATTTGACTCTTTTGAATCATCTACATCTAAAATAGCCGGAATGGACTATGGTCTTTATTCACCTATTGTTGTAGATATTATTTTGGATTAGATAAATGATAGTAGCAGCCAATGGAATTGTTTAGAAGGGGTGGACTGTGATGGTTTGAAACTGTCTTTTTAATTTTTCCTTGCAAAATTCAGAACAGAGAAAGTGAAAGAATGTAAATAAGTCACTATTGGGTGTAAGAAAGCAAAATAACGATTGTTCTAAACACTTCCATTGGATAGATAGAAATGTTTAAGAACTATTACCCAAAACAAAGTAGGCACTCTGCACATTCTGCGTTCGGCAGTGGGGGCAGTTGCTGGGCTGTCTGGCTGCTGTTTCTTCTTCTCTTCTGGCTGAAGATAACACACTGACCTTGGCAGCTAAGTTAACAACTTTCTGCTTAACTAACTCTGCTTCTCTGTCCAGGGGGGTCTGGGGGGGAAGCTCCTGGGAGAGGGAGGCCCCTTTGGGAGGGTCCCCTTGGGGGGAAGCAAAGGGAGATCGATTGTGCTTTTTCTGTTGATTGTATATATTTGTGAATGTTGTGAATTTTGTATATTTGTACATATTCATTGCATTTCATTGTAGATTTTAGACTCTGCTTGTAAATACAGCTTTTCATTTGCTTCCAGACTGAGCTAGCCTGGTTATTGTTGGTGGGGGGGAATTTCAGCTCACACCGACACAACTGAGCTCAGAAAGCTGCCCTAGCATTTTAGTACAGCAAGTTTTGTTACAGGACACATTTAATTTGGAGGAATTTAAGAAACAAGGTAATGAAGGGAATGTGTCTCTCCTCCATGCCAATATCCATGTTTTAATCTTGACATGGCAGTGCTCAATTCACCAATCCAGCCAAGAAGTTACTTCTGGATACTTTCAGCTCAGACCCCTCAATCACAGCTCAGTCAACAGAGTTCAAAAATCACAGAGCCCTGAATTTGTATTTCCAGCTGCTAAGAGGCAGTGCTGTCATAAGCTGAGAGTGCCCAAGCCTCGTTAAGGTGAACCACATTATGGGATGCTCCAGGGAGTGTCGGGATGCTGACAGATTCTGATAAGCAATTCTCCCAACAACTTAACCCACACCCTTGTTACTACCTCTGTTCTGGTTCCCAAGAACTCTGCTCTTTTGTCAAGCACCCAAACAGTAAAACTACTTCAGCTTTTCCAACCCCAATAGACTGTATAAAAATTTATTACTTTTAACACCATACAGAAAGGAATGACGTCTTCAGACACCCAGCAGAACAGCCTGCTATGAAAGAACAGCAGATCAAAGTGAACCACTTTCCTCTGAGCCATGAGCGCTCTAGCAACATTAAGCAGTTGCTTACATCTTCCTCAGAGTCTCAGCAGATTTTTAACTCTTCCCTGCAAAATTAAGCCATTTAGAGATCCCTTCTTAGAATACTTTCTGAAGGATGGTTATTGATGGGTTTACTTAAGCAGTGAAATGTTGCTTCACATCTCCCCGGGAGGAGAAAGGGAGTTTTATGTGTCCTGACCTGTGTTAAATGAAGGCCTCTTCTCCAGCTGTATTTTGCAAGCCAGGATGGCAATGGTCTAAAGCAGACAGTAACTCACCTACGCTTTCACTGCATCTGTCTGCAGTGTTTTCTCTTGGCTTTCAATTACACTCTTGCTAAGGTGGCGGTGATGGACCTAATGTTATTTTACTTGGGAATACAAACTTCACTAAGCAGAACAGCACCTAACAACCTAGACTGGTAGACCTCTCATGTGAAGAAAGGCTGAGAGAGCTGCATTTGTTCAGCCTTGAGAAGAAAAGGCTTAGGGAAGACCTTATTACCATGGAGCAGTGCATAAAGGGTGGCTGCCAAGAGGATGGAGTGTTTAGGAAGCACTGCAAATATGCATCCCTTTACTCAAGGACTTCTACTACCCAAAGGCTGACTCAGATTCTACTCTCCTATGCCTACAAAATAACTCAGAAGGAAAAACAGTTGC